>NC_136502.1:95236969-95341969 GCF_053919585.1 Euprymna scolopes
TTTGCTTAATTTTTTTTTTCTGTTCCTTTTTCTTTTTTTAATTCAAGTTTTTATCAATTTTATTTCCTTTATAAATTAATGTCATTAAAGACGCTTAATTTCTCATTTCCTATTCAAAAAACAAATTCTTTCTTTTTTTTTTTTAGCTTATCATTTTTATAAGGACTTTAATTGAATTATTTTTTCAATTTTATTCTATAATAAAGTTTGTTTAGATTGAGGTATTAGAGGCAACCATATTATTATCTCATAAAATTCGTTTTTCCCTCTTTAAATAACTTTTTATTACAATTTGTCAAAATTCATTTCAAATTATAAATGAATTATTTTAAAAACACTTTTTAATTACATTTTTTGTAAGTTTGATTATATTTTTGTTTTTTAAAAGTGAGATTATTAAAATGATTTTCCCATTCATAAAACTGGTTTCATATTCTCCAACTGGCCAGTTATTTGTTGTGTGTAAAAATTTATAAAATAATAACATAAAAATGTATAAAATAGTAATATAAAAAATTATAAAATAACATGAAAATTTATAATAATAACTTAAAAGTATAAAAAAGTATAAAATAATTACATAAAAAATGATCTTTTTAAATATTTTTAAGAAAAGAATAATGAAATAAAAATGAACATAAAAATGTTAAAATAATTTTGAAATGATGATTTGTAATTAATTTTATAAAAAGAAAATAGAAAATATAAGCAATTTATGTTTATTCTTAAAAAGATTTTCTTCTTTAATAATTGTACTGGCTTTTTCTTATATTTATATCTTAATCGTGCCTATATCACATATATATATATCTATTATATAAGTTATATTTATTTATTTTTTTAATTAATTATTTTTTATATAGAAATTTTTATAGTTGTTTATTTTTTTAGTTTCTTGTGCATTAATTTTCTTTTTTCTCTTTTTTCTTTTCTCTTTATTTCTTTCTTTTTCGTTTTTTGCAAAAAAAGACAAAAAATAAAAAAACAATTTATCATCAAACCCTTTTTCTGAGAAAGACTAAAAGAAACAACAACAACAACAACAACAATAATAATAATAATAAAAAAAAAGAAAGGTTTTATAAGATATGATGCAATAAACCAAAAAAAAAAAAAAAACAAAATGCTCCAATGAAAAGAATTTATTTGTAAGGAGAAAGAACTTTAGAAAAGAGGCTTGCCTTTATTCTGTTGTTCTTGGCCTTCGGGTCGGGATCAAAGTGTAGTATCTATTCCGGCAGATACTGCAAAAAAGACCATATGTGGGGGAAACCCCACATATAAGACCTTGGTTAATGTAGGGGCAACCCTTCATACCAATTGTCACTATCCAGCTCCCCTACTCCCCGGGGAGTTGGTCCCCATTTCCCCTTCACTCCTCACTTTAAAAATCGGCCTTGTGCCTAATTTGCTCAGAGGGGGAGCAAATAAATACCTCAAAGTGTAGTATCTGTTCTGCAGATGCTGCACTTAAGATAATTTGTACCAGTCAATGAAGGGGAAACCCTCTATACTGGGACAATTATTATTTTTGTTAACCAGAGTGCCCCCTTTTTGCTTGCTTTTAGTGGAGCTGGTTTTTACCCCACATTAAAAATGACCCTGTGCCTAATTTGCTTTGGTGGGGAAGCAAATAAATACAATAAGGAACTTTATTGACATTAATAAAAAAAAAAAAATTAAATAAAGTAATTTAACTTAAAAAATATTGCTTGAATTATTAAGGAAGAAAATTTTAAAAATATTAACTTGTCTCTGGTGAAGTGCCTCCCCACGAGGGCAGAGATAGTCACAAAATCGATTTTTAATGTGGAGAAAATTTAGCTCTCTAAAAAACGCCCACGATTTGGGATAAAACAAAATTTAATTCCCTCAGTCTAGAAGGATTTCCATCACAGTTTCAAACTCGATACTACACTTTGATGTTAATCGCAAGGATTACATTTTTAATGTAATTATTTATAAAAAAAAATAAATAATAATGATGATGATGATGATAATAATAATAATAATAATAATAATAATAATAAAATTATTATTCATTTAATTTTCACCAAATGTCACCTTTCTTTTTAATGCTCCTATTAAATTGCCTCCCAAAGTCGGTTTTTAATGTGGGGAAAATCCACCTCCCACTCTGGATAGGAACAAAAATTAAAATTGCCTCAGTCTAGAAGGATTTCTTCTTCACTGGCCGAGGACAGAAAAGGTGATGTGTAGTATCAGAACAGATACTACACTTTTTTTCCCAGCCAAACGGCTAAGAAGCATAAACGATAATTAATTATTTTAAATTTCTTTTTATTTAAAAAAAAAAATATCTATTAACTCATTTATATTGAAAACTTTTATTTTTAAACATATTTTTAATGATGTTAAATGCTATTTTTAAAAAGTGTAATCAAATTTGTAAAAAATGTTTATTTTTATTTTATTGTTAATTTAATTTGTGGATTTTTTTTTTTTAAATGATGGATGGAAGTCCATTTCATTTTCGCCATTTTGATGAAATTCTTCTCCCATTTTAATGCGAGGAAAGGGGAAAGAAGGCTTTTCTCTCCAAAGACATTCGTAATCGCCAGATCTGCATTCAACTCTTTGTTTCATTTTTTTTTTTTTATATACAAAGACTTTTTTACTGTTATTTTATATAAAATGCATTTTCTTTTTTTTTATATATAAAGTTTTATGTTAGATTTTTTTTTGCGGTATTTATAGCCTAAATCTCATTTTTAATATTGTAAAATTTTATTTTAGTTTTGACGTTTTTATTCGCTTTAAAAATATTGTCACATTTCTTTTTTATTTAATTTTTAAATATTGTTTTAGATTTTATTTTTATTTTTTATATTTTATTTCTATTTGTTTTTAATTTTAAAATGTTTTTCCAATTTGTTTCATTCTATAGTTATTTTATTTTATGTTTTTTTTTTTTTTTAAAATATTGTTCATTTTCTTTTTTAAGTATTTTTTCCAACCTTTTAAGCGTATTTAAAATTTTTATTTTAGGCTATTCGTTTTGTTAAAAAAATTATTTCGACTGTTTTATATTTTTATAGAATTTATATTTTTAGACTCAAAAAGTAATTTTTAATGATTTTTTTTTTTGTAATTTTGCTTAATATTATCATTTTCTTATTTTCACTTTTTTTTTTGTCGCGCGCGCGTGTGTGTGCGTGTGTGTGTGTGTGTGTGTGTGTGTGTGTGTGTGTGTGTGTGTGTGTGAACACGCACGCACGTGCGCGTGTGTGCACATGGAAGGTAACTAATTCTTGTAACAATATTATGTTAACTTTGAGGGTGCTAATAGCGGAAAGGGGACAGAGATTGGTTCAGGTGTGCGAGCGGTACCCACACCACCTATATTGCCCTTGCAGTGATAAATGAAAAATCTTTTATCTAAAAAGGGTGTGCATGCTCTCGTAGAATGGTTCAAATATGGGGGATCGATTTATTGTATTAGAAACTGTGTACCTGAAGATTGCATATTAAAAAAATATTCAATAGAAAATTTGAAAAAAAAAAAAAATTCGTCCGGGCAAAACCTTTGTAAATGTCGGGTGACGAAACTTGAACATAACCATAAATATGTACATAAAATAATCCGAAAAGGGCAAATTTCAAGCGAAATTTATTAAAAAAAAAAAAAAAAAAAAAAAAAACAGAAGAAGAATTTAGATTTTAAAATTTAGCTTAAAAACGTCGAGTGGTTGTAAAATGGATGATCAATTTACAAAAATGTTACGATAGTAGCTGAGCAACCCCTACAAATGTTTAAATATTAACTGTTTTTTTTTATATATATATATATATATATATATATATATATATATATATATAATCTGGTAGATTAGTGTCCATTCGATAATAATCCGCTGAAAAAATTGAAAAAGGATAAACTGTTGCAGTGGGTCGGAAGGCGGTATGGATGTGCACCAATCAACCATACAATAGACACAGAGGCAAAAAAGATAACAGCAATAGCAAAAGAAGAATGACAGACACTAAAATTCATTTAAAGACGATGAATATTGTCTTTTATTTACCAAGAAAAAAATGAAAGTGGTAATTCGTAAGGTCTGGAGATTGTGATCAGTCCGATTGAAACAGGATCAATCTCTAGAACGTGGCTACTAGACATCAGTAGGTTCAGGAACAGGCAACCAGATGACAGAGCATACTGGAACAAGGCTGCAGGACGTCGGTAACCACTGGAAGAGATAGCCAGACAACAGTGGGTACTGGAACAAGACTGCTGAATGGCATTAGGCACTGGAGGAGATAACCAGATGACAGCCAGCACTGGAACAGGGCTGCTGGATGTCATTTGACACTGGTACGGGTAACTGGATGTCAGTGGGCACTGGAATGGGTAGCCTGATAGCGATAGGTATTGGAACGGTTAGCCTGATTGCGACAGAAACTGGAACGGGTAGTTGCAGGAGGTGCTGAGGGTTGCAGATGGCACTGGAAGCTACAGGGGTGAGACTGTATTGGGAATTTTGGCTGCAGACATGCTGTCTTCATGAAAGCATGTTCGTACAATGGACATCTTTCTTAGTAAACAAACAGATGATTAGAATTAATTCCTTATCGAACCTGACACAATCCAAAGTGTTTCAGATGTACATTCATTGGGTTTATGTTCGATTCGGTTTCAAATCAAAAGTCTGTTATTAATTATTTGGGAAAAATTAAGTTTTATGTTTTTTTCATTTGCAATTAAAACGAAGGGAAATCGACATAAAAAACGCCCACGATACACCCATGCACATTGACGCAAGTGTGCCATACATGCCAGAGCACCGCCATTGCATGTTTTTATTAAAGTGGAAATCGGTGTTCTGGTACATACCACAAGATGAAACAAAAAAATTATAGAGGTGGGGTGTTACTGATCATCACGTAAACCAATGTCTGTCCCCTCTCTGCTATTAGCACCACTTTGAGTAATTGTGCAAAACTAAAAAAAACTTTTAATTAATTGAACTAATGTTTATATATATATATACAGGGGTTGGAGAAAATAGTGGAAATACCTTGTGAATTTTGTAGCAATATGTGTTTTAAACCTATAAAAACTGAAGCGTTACCAAAATGTTGGTTTCATGTTTTCAGCAAGATGCGAGTTTTTCTGGTTCTGGTGTGATTCCAGGAATGTCTACAGAGCCCTTGAGAGGAAAAATGTGCCCGTGCAAGACCTTTTCTGCTACCCCCCTTTCCAACACTGGTCATATTCAGTAATTCAGTTGCACAATATTATATGTTCTGAGTAATAAAGAATATGGTGCTTATTTAGAATTACACTTGATTAAAAAACAAAAGTATAGAAAAATCTTTATGATGTATGTACTTATCACAGAACAAAGATGTCACATTCCAAAAATCGTGTAAATTGATCAAGTAGTGTTTTTTTTTAATTAATAAAATCATATTATATTAGGATGCCATGAGGCGGTCGGGAGCAGCCATATTGTTTTATGCTTTGCCAAAAATTCAAAAGCTGCAATTCAACTACAGAGATTTTGTTTTCAAAATAATTTTTTTTTAATTTTAATTTTACTTTTAATCGCTAAAAATCGTAATATTTAATTTTTTGGTGCTTTTCCACTTATGTTATAATACTATTTTTTTTAAAATAGTATTTTGAAGTTAAATTCAAGTTTTACAATGTCTTTTTTTATTAAATTGTTACCTGAAAGTTCAGAATAATTACAAAACACCCTCTCCTCCCCATGTTAAGAATGGCTTTCTAAATAATAACGTTATTTCAGCATGGTAACATAAGTGCACAGGTACTGATTTTTTAATAAGAAATTGGTAGGTTTCAACCCCGTCAAAGTAAAGATTTATGTTGGGATATAAATTTGGCGCATCAAACACAAGGCATATTTCAGACCACTTCCCAAAATGGGAGGGGTGTGTCAGTAAAATTCAGTAGAATTCCACTAATCACCTTCTTGTTTCGAGAATTCCTACTTGGATTTTTCTATTTTCACATTAATTCAGAAGATTCTATTGGTATTCTAAGGATTTTGCTATGCTGTACATATACTTTCAGGATTTACAAGGATTATACCAAGACTTGACTCTCAACACATTCTTATTTTGTTGGATTTATAGTTTGATTACAAAAGATTTATAGGCACATGTCAAGCAAAAGAACATCCAAAAGGGTAGATAATCAAATTACTCTGTTAAGAGAAAGAAAGCGATGGAAAGACCTCACAAGGAAGAAACAGAGAGGAGGAAAGAGAATTAAAGAGAGATATGAATTAAGAGAAAGAAAATAGAACAAGGGGTAATCTCCAAATGACAGAGGAAGAAATGCTAATCTCAAAAAGATGGGAGGCGGCTTTAGGAAATTCCTAAAACTCTTTGTTTAGCAGATGAAGGGACTTGCTTGCTTGCTTGCTTGCTTGCTTGCTTGCCGTCAAATAGTACACATCAACTTTTGGGCTCTTGCCCAGGGTTTGAGACTCCCAAAACACCTAAGTGGAAGATCGCTCTCTCATCCTTCTGCCGATGTTCCGCTATTAATTTCACGGTGGCACGTTTTCCTAGGTTGGACAAATTGTGGAAGTGCTGGAAAACTTGTCGTCTGAGGCTGGGTGAAATATAAGGGCGAGGGTGTTTTTGTGAAACATCGCAATAGAAATTTGTTGTTCCGAATGGTATCGGCATTTCTTTCAGCTTCAGTATAGCTGGGAGCGTGGTATCGGTTAATTGCTCTTGTGCTATTAGCTGGGAGCGTGGTATCGGTTAATTGCTCTTGTGCTATTAATTCCATACTTAGTGGAGTGGAATTTACAGAAGCAATTGTTGCGCGAGATAAAGCGTCAGCTACAACGTTTTCCTGTCCTTTTACATACCGTATATCGGTAGAATATTGGGCTATAAAGTCAAGGTATCGAATTTCTCATGGACCATATTTGTCGACATGTGTGTGTAGAGCAAATGTTAGAGGTTTATGATCCGTATAAATGAAAAATTTTCTGCCCTTGAGGAGACGTTTAAAGTGCTTAATTGCAAGGTAAATTGCAAGTAACTCTCTCGAGAAAGTACTATATTTAGTCTGCGCTTTGTTTGACTTGGCAGAGAAGAATGAAAGAGGGGTCATTTTGTTGTCAGAAATTTGGTGAATGACAGCTCCTACTGCTATTTCCTATGCATATGTCATAAGCGTAAGTTCCGTTGTATCGTTATCTTGGATATATGTAAGTTTGGTGAAGTTTGCCAAAGCAGTTTTCGATTGTTCGAAGGCCTGTAGTGCAGGTCCTTCCAAAACTAACTGTTGGTTTTTGGTTCGTTTTTTTAACAAGTCCGTTAAAGGTGCGAGTAACGTGGAACAGTTAGGCAAAAAACGTCGGTAATAGTTAATTATGCCTACAAAACGGCGTACTTGTCTGACAGATGTCGGTAGAGGGAAATTCGAAATAGCACTTACTTTTTCAGGCAAAGGGGAGATTCCATCCTTGTCAATTAAATGACCGAGAAATTGAACTTCCTGGTGGCCAAAAACACATTTATCGGTGCTTAGTTTAAGACCAAAATGTGACAGTCTTTCAAAAGTTTGTTCCAGGTGTAGCCGGTGTTCTTTGAGGATTCTGCTGGCGATTAAAACGTCGTCCACATCAGCGAATATGAATGGCAGACCTCTGAAAACTTCGTCGATCAAACGCTGGAAAGTTTGACAGGCATTTCTCAACCCGAAAGGCATCCTTAGGAACTCGTAAAGGCCAAATGGTGTGGTCAGTGCAGTTTTATGAATGTCTTCTTCCGTGACTGGAATTTGAAAATATGCCTTTACAAGGTCCAGTTTGGAGAAAATTGTGGCGCCTTGGAGTCCATTGGCGAAGTCATGGATATGGGGAATAGGATATCTATCTGGAACAGTTTTTGCGTTTAAGCATCTAAAATCTCTGCACGGTCACCATGTGGTGTTGTCAGCTTTCTGTACCATGTGGAGTGGTGATGACCAAGCACTTTTCGAAGGCCGTATTATTCCAATGTGGAGTAGGTTTTGAAACTCAGATTTTGCCAATTTGTATTTATCCAGTTTCAAGCATCTGGGGGTTGAATAGACGGGCGGTTCTGTTGTCTTAATATAGTGCTTAGCGCTGTGTTTGATGGGGTCCGTGTTTTTAAATGGCTGATTCCAGTGGTTAAAAATTTCGAGGTAGTTCCTCTCACTGAAATCTTCGTTTCGTTGTCTGTCAACGTGTGATGAGTCATGTCGACAGACAGGTTGAAATGGGCTAAAAAATCCGCCCCCAAAATTAGAGTGGTACTGCTGGCTATGGTGAAATTCCATAAAAAATTCCTCCGCATTCCAAGGTTCAAATTTAAGGTTTTTTCGCCAAAAGTGGGTATTTTGGTACCATTGGTGGCTTGTAAGTTGAAAAATAGGGTCCCTGTTGGATGGCCATGCGGTGTCGGTATGACGCTGATTTCCGCTCCGGTGTCTATTAAAAAGTTATATCCTTGAATTTTGTCTCGAATATAAAATAGATGACCTTTTTTGGGTGCTCCAGCTACAGTCGTCGTCGTTACTGGCTGGAAGGTTCGTTTCCCTGTGCCGGTTTTTTGAACGCGCAGGGTTTAGTGCATCTTCTCGCGTCAATGCCAAATCTCCTGTGATAGAAACACACATCTTGTCTATGTCGTGACGTGGATCGGTTCATGTTTGAACTTCTTTGCCTGTAATTTCGCTGCGTGTCGTTGTGGTTTCTGTGAGAATGTTGACGCGTTTGAAGTGCGTCGGCTAGCTGCTTTGAAAGCTTCTCAACCGCCGACTTTAATTCTGCTAATTCCTCATCTTGGTTTCGGTCAGGTTGCCGAATGTTTAATGCCATGGTTTCATTGTAGAAGTCCATCTGTTGAAGTTCCATTTTGTTTTGAAATTTTTATATTTCAATTTCGTGTGAGCGGTTTGGAATTGTTCCTCCTCGTGGTTGACAAGTTTGCTTGTTTGTTAGAGAAAAAATGTTTTTCGTGCGTGCCGTGAATTTGTATGGAAGGGTTTAGCTTACACCGCATGTTTCGTTCACTCTCATTCATTTCATTTTTAAAATAAAGGAGTGACCATTTTATGTTGCAGACCAGGATATAAAATACCCTAACTCGCTACAAGAAAAAATAATGAAACGAATTGAATGAAGGAAACAAAGAACTCAAATGCTGGAATAAAATAAACATGTCGTTTATTTTCTGTGGAGAAATGAAAGTCTTCAGTGTACACGTGTTCATTCAGCTCTTGACGACTACGTGCGTGGAAGGAAAGGGGGAATGCAATAGAGAAACGCGAAATGGCAAGCCGTCTGTAGAAAGAAAGGGTTAAGCTCAGTAGAACGTCACGCACATGTCTGTGTCGATGGGCCAAAGCGAAGGGGAGATAGAGTGAGAAAAGTCAATCCAGTTCATGGAGAGAGAAAGTGTATAAAGTGTGCTTGCGCTTGCCCCACATTACAGTAGCAGGGAAAGTGACGTTAGAGTGTGTGGACGGTTCGTCGACTAAGCAGCTCGAATGCTGGTCCAGACGAAAAAGGAAAGTTGACAGGTTCTGCTGACTTTTATACTGGAGTTAGTGTTCTGGGTGCGCATGTCTGGTTTTAACTTTAAAGGAAGTGACGTCACAGCTCGGGTGTGTGTGTGTGTGTGTGTGTGTGTGTGTGTGTGTGTGTGCATGAATGTGAGTGTGTGTATGAGGCTGTGTATGTGCATGCATGTGTGTGTGCGTATGTGTGGGTGTGTATATGCGTGGGAAAACATGTTCGAACACACTACATTTATGGTAGCACATCTAAGACAGTAAATGACCAAGTTCTCTCCAATTCTCTCTCCTCTGATCTTGAGCACGTGGTACAATGGGGAAAGGAGTGGTTGGTTTCTTTTAATGCATCTAAAACCAAGCTTCTCTCTTTACATCATCAACACTCTGATCCACATCTGGCATCAATTGAAATGAATGGCTCTCGTCTTCAGGAGGTCTCAAGTTTTGACAAGCTTCTGGGCTTGACCGTCACTCCTGATCTTAAATGGAACAGGGACATCAAATCTGTTGCCAAGGCCGCTGGAAAAATGGTGGGATCTTTCTATCGATCCAGTAGATATCTCACTGCTGATGCAATTCTCTATTTATATAAGAGCCAAGTATGTCCAAGGATGGAATACTGTTGCCACATCTGGACAGGAGATGCTAGAAAGGACTTGTCCTGCCTTGATAGAGTTCAAAATAGACTTCGTAGCCTCGTAGGAGATGTCGTTTTCTCTTCCCTGCAATCTCTATCTCACAGAAGAGATGTTGCAAGTTTGTCTCTGATGTATCGTTATTTTCATGGAAAGTGTTTGTCTGAGCTTCAGTCTATGGTCCCCACTCACCAAACTTTCACAAGAAACACTCGTCTAGCTGTAAACACTATCAATAATTACCCCCACTCTTTATCTGTGCCTAAACCTAAACATAGATTTCATGAACAAAGCTTCTTTCTTAGAACTGCACGCCTGTGGAATTGTCTTCCATTTTCCTGCTTTCCAGCTGACTACAATATGGTTGTCTTCAAGTCTAACGTAAACAAGTTCTTGATGAGCTGTTCCATATAAGTTAACAAATTTACCGAAATGATTACTATATTGTCCAATTTCTACTGTACACTCTTTAACCCTTATCCTCGAGTGGCCTCTTGGCCTTGATAATGTGATGATGCCTGTGTAAAAAAAAAAAAAAAAAAGGAAGATAAGGACAGAGTTAAGAGTAATTGTCAAGTGGAAATACTAACCAAAGTTGTGTTACCTTCTGTAGTAGGTGTGTCTGATGGAATTTAGGCGATGGCTACCTTGTAACGGTATCCCAGGCAGTGCCAGGTATCCTTTTGAGCTAGATGAAGATGGGAGAGGATGAGGCATGGTTAGAGGGGGGGGGTCATGCTGACACTTGATCAAGGAAAAACAGATGTTTATGAGATTTCTGTCCACCAGAGAGAAATAGTATCTGTTTCAATAAAAGGAAAATATAAAATCTGATAATAGTATTCGTCGGAAAAAGCGATTTTTTTTCTAGTTGGGTTTGGTAAAAATGAATTTTAAATAACTAATTGAGTGAGACAGGTACAATGACTTGGGTTCAAAACGTCTGCTTTGGTGTCTGGGAGATGTTGTCATTTGGGTCCACCTGTTGTATTTAATTACCAGGCCACCAAGCCAGTGATAAGTTAGTTGGACAGATAAATAAATAAATTGAACCTAGGGAGAGATATGGTCATGAAAGAGGAAGAAGAGGGTCACAAGAAAATAGAAAATGAAAAGAATAAAATAAGGGGATAGAGAAAGGAGTTCACGAGAGAAGAAAAAGAATAAGATAATGGGATAGAGAAAAAAAGAGGTTCAGAGGAAAAAAAAAAAAGAAAAGTAATCTTCAATATGACAAAGGGGAGAAGAGGCCAGTTTTATAAAAACGATTGGCTTTTTAGAGTTAGGGTCTTTTTACTGGCTGGCATCCACATCGCTCTCACCCCGCCTGGTGTGGGGGGGGGCGAAACCCTTATAAGAGCTAAGTTGAAAAGCTCTTATTCTTAGCTGGGAAATTAATTAGAGGAACTTAAGTTATACAACCTGCGGATCAAAGAACTCGACTTTAAACAAGTGTAGAACGATTTATGAATAATTATTTTGTTGGTTTTTACGAAAATGAACCAGAGTTTTTTTTTTCTTTCTCGATTGTCGGCCTGAATAAAGATGCAGTTTATTTCAGGTATGCCCTGACGCCAGATGATTAAAGAGATAGACTGGATCCAGTACAAAGCTAGATTGATGGCTAAAATCGACAATGTTGCCACACGGACTTAGGGGCATGCACATTTCACGTACCCTGAGCAGCAGAAAGATATTTTTCAGTGACCAGTGAGAGTCTGGTTACCCTTGAGGGGCCCACCACTAGACAAGTAAGAGTGTAGCCCTGCTGGGTTGCATCTATGGTCCTGTGAGCCAGGAGCGATAAACACGGCCAGAAGTACATCACAAGTATGCTCCCGTGAACCAGGTTAGCGACGGATGCGGCCCGGCCCTCGGACAAGAGAGGACGTTAGGGTTATAACCTAAGAGAAGATTGAGTTCCTACTTACTTGCCTCCCCACAAGGGAAGAGTTAGACACAAGGTCAGTTTTTAATGTGGGTAAATTTTAATGTGACAATTTTGAAGGTACTTGTGCAGTATGGGTCGGATTTGACAATTTTGAAGGTGCTTGTGCAGTATATGTCTGATTTGAAAAAATTTTATGGTGCCTGTGCAGTATAGGCCTGATTTGAAAAATTTTAAGGTGCTTGTGCAATATAGGTCTGATTTGATATTGTGAAAGTGCTTGTGTAGTATAGGCCCAACTCGACAATTTTGAAAGTGCTTGTGCAGTATAGGTCCGATTTGACAATTGTGAAGGTGATTGTGCAGTATGAGTCTGATTTGACAATTTTGAAGGTGCTACTGCACTACAAGTCCCATTTTACAATTTTGAAGATGGGTTACTACTTGGGAATGCCAAATGCTTCATGTAGATCACCAACGTTAAGCAACATTATCTAGGTCATTATCAGATTGGTAACTACTTGGGGATACCAAATGCTTTGTAGAGATCTCTAAAGTTAAGCAACATTGTCTTAGTCATTAACAAATGGGCGACTACTTGGAAATACAAAATGCTTTATGTAGATCACCAAACTTAAGCAACATTGTATTGGTCATTATCAGATGGGTGACTATTTGAGAATACCAAATGCTTTATGTAGTTCACCAAAGTTAAGCAACATTGTCTGTGTCATTATCGGATGGGTGACTACTTGGAAATACAAAATGCTTAATGTAGATCACCAAAGTTAAGCAACATGTTCTTGGTCATTATCAGATGGGTGACTACTTGGGAATACCAAATAATTTGTATAGATCACTAAAGTTAAGCAACATTGTCTTGGTTATTATGAGATGGGTGACTACTTGGAAATACAAAATGCTTTGTGTAGATCACCAAAGTTAAGCAACATTGTCGTGGTCATTTTAAAATGGGTGACTACTTGGGAATAAAAAATGCTGTGTGTAAATTACTAAAGTTAAGCAACATGTAGCCTGGTCATTATCAGATGGGTGACTACTTGGGAATACCAAATGCTTTATGTAGATCATCAAAGTTAAGCAACATTGTCTTGGTCATTGTCAGATGGGTGACTACTTGGGTATACTAAATGCTTTATGTAGATCACTAAGTCAAGCAACATTGTCTTGGTCATATATATACTAGCAGAAAAAGCAGCGTCGCTTGGATTATATGAGGGTGGTAGAAAGTTTGTCCTGGAAATGGCTTAAACAATTTTCAATCTCAAAATTACTTTATTTGTGAAGTCGATTCTGGATATGGTTGAAACAGTTTACGATCTCAAAATTAGATTAATTCATATATATTGTTGGTTTTCTATGAAAGATTACTAGGCCAATTTCTGTAGGGGGTGATCCATATTTTTTTAATTTTTAATGTTATCATCCGGGAATTATGTGATGGTTGTAGTGGGGGGTAGAAAGAAGAATGATTATGTTAATTTTAAACAAGCTCTTGAGTTCTCTTTTGGGGTTGTTTTGGAGAGAGTAATGTCCGTCTTGGGGTTACAAAGCAATGTCCCACAATGTCATATTCCAAAAATATAGAATATCTGTGGAATCATATTCCAGAAAAGACATAATTTCTCTGTTGTTGGTATGTGGGAGGGAATAACTACATTAATATTGAAATTCGTGGTAAAGTAAAAGTTGCCTAATCACAATCTGTGTCAGTGCATTTCTATACTTACTAGGAAAACCTGCTCAGTTATGCTGCAGAAATGATATCATTTCACTTAAAAATATGGCATCTGTAATCGGGAGGGATAGAACACAGTAATGTGGAATTTTGTAGTGAAGCAAGGGTTGTCTAATCACTAACCTTAACACATTTGTGTATTTGTTTGTAAACCCTACTGGGTAATCTTCAGAAAATGAAGTATTTTTCAAAATAAATTTGGTGTCGGTAGTGGGGAATTAAAATGAAACACAGTAATGTGAAATTTGATAATGAGGCAAGGGTTGTCTAATCACTAACTGTGTCAAGGTATTTATGCATAAATTTGAAAATCCTACGGAGACATTGTTAAAAAATGTCATAATTTTTCTTACAATTTTAGTGCCGATAGTGAGGAAGGAAAACCCCCCAGTAATATTGAAATTTATGATGAAGTAACGGTTGCCTAATTCTTAACCAAGATGTATTTATGTACTAATTTGGAAAGTCTAATGATCTACTTTCTAAAAATTGTTTCAGTTTTCTTAAAATTATAGTAGCCTTGGTGGTAAGAGAAATTATTTAACATATTGTACGATACCTGTGGATAGGATGTGAAATTGTTTCATGTATGTTTTTTAATTACCTGCCCGAGGGTAGGTAAAATTATTTTAAATATGTGTTGTACATTACCCATCCCCGCATTTTTTTCATATATATGGTATAAATTACTTATCCTAGATAAGGTACAATTATTTGATATGTGTAATACCCGTCCTAGGGTAGGTAAAATATTCTCTTGCTCGAAAAAGCTAATGATACATAGGCATTAAAAATTCCTCTATCCGAAGAATAACAAATACGTTCAAAATCAGCTTCAATTTTCTCATTGTTTATACGGTCCCAAGCAACGCTGGGTAGCCCTGCTAGTCTATAATATAAGTTTCACCTGTTTGTTTAAATGTATGTATGTTTGTATGTCTGCCTAAAACTTTTTACAGTATTACTGGTATCATTTTAAACCTCAAACTTTCGGACGACAAATATTGAAAAATTGGCTAAAAACATTAATTTCTTCATCCTCACTCGGGCAGTTTTCTACAAGAAGGGGTTGTTTTTTCCCAGATTTTTTCGATAGTTATCCACTCTTTTTGATTGACTAGTCTTAATTTTGATGTTTGTCACTTCCAGTTTTGTGATGGACGCAACAGCAAAGACGTCACATGTTTTTTTCACATTCTTTTCCTCCTTTGCAGTATGGGTTTGAGCCTGCCTCCCTACTACCATTTTTTTTTTTTTGATCAACACACACTTTCAAACATCCGGGCACCCAAGCTAGTCTATAATATAAATCTTACCCATCTTTTTAAATGTATGTATGTTTGTATGTCTCGCAAAAACTTTTGACAGAGGTAACAGATTTTCATGAGATCAGTATCATTTTGAAGCCCGACCCTTCGAATGATAAATATTGAAAAATTGACCAAAAACATTAATTCCTTCACACTCAACTGGGCACTTTTCTACCGGGAGGAGGTCACTTTTTCACCAATATTTTCGAAAGTCATCCCCTCTTTTTGATTGACTAGCCTTAATTTAAATCTACATCACTTCCGGTTTGGTTTGGTTTGGTGATGGGTGCAACAGCAAAGACGGCAAAACCAATTCCTTTAACTCTTTTTTATTTGATTTTGGTTTAAGAAAAATCTTCCATTGCTTGTAGTAATAATAAAATGATAAATATTTATTGATTTAAACTTCTAGTAAAACTAAAATCTCTAAATCACCCCCCCCCCGTACAAGTGTGTTTTTACGTTTGAGAAAATACATGCACATTTAAGATGTGTTTTTACAGTAATCGGGACAAAATAACAATTTTATAGTTAAATATTCAGAGATTTATAAAAAAATCGGAACCGGGAAAAATATTGGAATCGTCCCATCACTACTATATATATATATATATATATATACACATATATATATATATACATATATATATATATACATGTATATATATATACATGTATATATATATACATATATATATATATACATATATATATATACATATATATATATACATATATATATATACATATATATATATACACATATATATATATATACATATATATACGTAAGTCTATTTATGGTGATTAGTCTCGTCTAGGTGTTTTGATGCATGCGTGTGTCAGATATGTATTTACATATAACATATATTTGATAACATACCTGTTTTCTGCTGGCGGCTGCCTATGTCTTTTTGGACCTACCTGGGGAATTTACCATCCGTCTTTTGGGCGGGGACTAGAAATCTGTTGTAACAGGACGTTTTCAATGACCCTAGATGAATAATTGGTTTTATACATATTTTATTTCATTCCCAGGCATTACGTCCAGTAGAGTAGTGATCGAAAATCTTGGCTTGGGTTTAGCTCTTCTATGCCTCACATCTGAGATCTCTCTACCCCTCATGAGGAGAACCCTTTTAGATCATCTTTTCCCTTTGACATCTTCAATCCAACTCCACACTTTGCTCCAGCAAATCAGAACATGTGACAGACGACACATCCTACCAGTCAGCTGTTCAGATACCTTACGGTGCAAACTTGACCAGTCACCAAGTTTAACATGTTTTGATAACCCATCAAAACATAGCTTCACATCTCTTGTTTACTTCGCCAGTTTGATAGATAGATAGTTAAGCAGATACATAGATAGATACACTGATAACTAGATAAACTGATAGACAAACGACAGATAATTTACTTTTCTGCTCGGCCAAACAGTATAACAAATAGACTATAACATGGATCAATAAATCTATCTATATATCTATAAAATGAGAATGTGTGTGTGTGAGGACAACTCTCAACCTATATACTCAACGAATTTTTGATCTACAGACTTGAAATTTGGTATATAGGGTATTCAGACATGTGGCAAACTTTTTAATCGGTTTTCATCTGGATAAAAGGGTTGCTAAGGGATAAAAATTGAAAAACGGGTAATCGGGGTTATCAGATTTTTATCTGTTTGTCAACTGTTTCACAACTGCGCATGCATGAATTGTTCCCATGACAGCTTCCTTATGTTAAGAATAAGTAGGTTTGAAAGCACGTTTTAAAGATCGTGGCAAACTGACCTAATGCTTATCGTACTTGGCTCACTGTCTTTAGGTTTTGGTTTTGATCTCAGCTAGAGTATTTTTTTTTTTTTTTACTTACAAGAAGTGAACTGTTTAGAAAAAAACATAATGCTCACATGCACGTCTTAGTTTCTGAATGAAATATATGAAATGTAAGAAGCCATCAGACGTACCCCTCCACCGTACTGTATACCGATACTCTATGGCTGACTGGGACTGGGATAGCTTCCGTACATTCATATCTGATTTACCTCTGCACTCCATGTTTAAAAAGGAAGTGTCCTCTATAGTATCAGATCTGACCGAATGGTTAATTGTAGGCATAGACCAATTCATACCATCTAAAAAATTCCAACAAAAACCTAACAGCCAGCCATGGTTCTCCCCAGAATGTGCTGCTGCTATCGCGCACAGAAATCACTTTTTCCATAACTACCAACGTAATAGATGCACTGAGACTAAAGCTGCTTTCAGGACTGCCAGCAACCACTGTAAAAGAGTAATAAAAAATGCAAGAGAGCTATATGCCCAGTCTGTTAAATCCAAGGTAGCTGATCAGCGGCTTGGTTCCCACTAGTTTTGGCAAATAACAAATAGGATCCTGAACAGAAGTGTGCGTTCTATCCCAACCATTATCAATGGACCAGAGGTTATCTCGTCAGCGTCAGACAAGGCCAAACTATTTGCAAAGAACTTTGCAGCCAATTCTACCCAATGCGACGAAGGCCATCAACTCCCCATATTTCCTCCTATAACACAGAACAAGCTAGGTAACATACAAATATCCGTGCATGAGGTCGCCAAGCTAATAAAAAACCTAGATTCCAGTAAAGCAACTGGCCCTGATGGCATCCCAATTATAGTGTTAAAAAAGCTTCAACCAGAACTTGCTCCCATACTTACGAAACTATTTAAGCGCTGCCTTAAGGAGAAGTGCTTTCCGACCCCCTGGAAGACCTCATCAGTTTACCCTGTATTTAAGAATTCAGGTGATAAGTCATCTCCCTCTCAATACAGACCAATAAGTCTTCTCTGTGTTATGAGTAAGTTACTGGAATCAATATTAAATAGAGAAATAGTCAACCACCTCAGCAGGAATAACCTTCTTAGTGACACACAATATGGTTTCCGCTCTGCAAGATCTACCGCAGATGTGCTGACGGTTATATCCCACAGGATTAGTGAATCTCTTGACAAAGGCTTCCTTTCTAGGGCAATTGCTCTTGACATATAAAAGGCCTTTGAAAAAGTATGGCATAAGGGTCTACTTCACAAGATTTCCAGCTACGGTATAACTGGAAATGTTTTCTCAATCATTAAATCATTTCTCTCCGATAGGCTCATAAGAGTAGTGGTAGATGGACAAAAATCGGAGGCCTGCAATATAAATGCTGGAGTCCCTCAGGGGTCAATCCTGGGCCCAACTCTCTTCCTGATCTACATCAATGACCTCCCTAAACACATACTTAAATCATTCGTTGACATCTATGCTGATGACACGACCATCTACGGCAACACATCAAAGGCTGTAAATGACGAAGTTCTCTCGGATTCTCTCTCCTCTGATCTCGAGCGCGTGGTTCAGTGGGGGAAGATGTGGCTAGTTACCTTTAATGCATCTAAAACCAAACTCCTATCCTTACATCATCAACGCTCTGATCCCCAGCTGGCATCAATTGTGATGGATGGCTCTCGTCTGGGTGAGGCCCCGTGTTTTGACAAGCTTCAGGGTTTGACCTTTACTCCTGATCTGAAATGGAACACGTACATCAAGTCTGTTGCCAAGGTCGCAGGAAAGATAGTGGGATCCTTCTACCGCTCCAGAAGATATCTCACTACTGATGCAATTCTCTATCTATATAAAAGCCAAGTACAGCCAAGGATGGAATACTGTTGCCATATCTGGGCAAGAGCTGCCAAAAACAGCCTATCATGCCTTGACAGAGTACAAAATAGACTTCGTGGTTTAGTGGGGGATGCCCTTTTCTCTACCCTGCAACCCCTCTCCCACAGAAGAGACGTTGCGAGCCTATCCTTGTTTTATCGTTATTTTCATGGCAGGTGCTCGTCTGAACTCCAATCCCTGGTCCCCCCTCGCCAAACTTTCACGAAAAACACCCGTCTAGCTGAATCCACTGTGAAAAATTTCCCCCACTCTATATCTGTGCCTAAATCAAAACGCGGATTTCATGAGCAAAGCTTCTTTCTTAGAACTGCACGCCTGTGGAACTCTGTTCCGTCTGCCTGCTTCCCTCCGAACTACAACTTGGATGTCTTCAAGTCTAATGTTAACAAATTCCTAATGAACCGCCCCCCCCCCTAATTAAACACTTCATAAAATCTCCTCACTAACGTGATGTACTTGCAATAACCCTTATCCCTGAGTGGCTTCCGGGCCTTGATAAGTGGTGATCACTGTGTAAAAAAAAAAAAATAAATAAATAAAATATAATATTTATGCATATCTTATGACCAGGCAACACCAGGCAGCCTACTAGTAATCTATATTTGAAGAGTTTTAAGAAAGTAATAAAAATGTTAACAGAGTTTGTCTCTGATGTATCGTTATTTTCATGGAAAGTGTTCGACTGAGCTTCAATCTATGGTCCCCCCTCGCCAAACTTTCACAAGAAACACTCGTCTAGCTGTAAACACTATCAATAATTACCCCCACTCTTTATCTGTGCCTAAACCTAAACGTAGATTCCATGAACAAAGCTTCTTTCTTAGAACTGCACGCCTGTGGAATTGTCTTCCGTTTTCCTGCTTTCCGGCTGACTACAATATGGTTGTCTTCAAGTCTAACGTAAATAAGTTCTTGATGAACCGTTCCATATAAGTTATCAAATTTACCAAATTTTCATTACTAATGATTACTATATTGTCCAATTTCTACTGTACACTCTTTAACCCTTATCCTTGAGTGGCCTCTTGGCCTTGATAATGTGGTGATGCCTATGTAAAAAAAAAAAAAAAAAAAAGATCATTTTTGCAACTTTTTATGATGAACGACATTGCTTTTTATGAGTTTGTTAATGTTCCTTCATGAAATTAAAAAAAAAAAAGAAAACAATTAGGAGATGAAGCTTTGTACTAAAAATGAAAAGACCCAATCCTTCAGCATAACAAGTTTCTTTTTATTATTATCATCATTTTACCCCAAACAAAGCGGGCTCATTTGTCTAACGAGCGGAAGACAACACAATGTAGGTTTGCTGGAAAAATAGTAGACTTGATAAGGGAATTACTGTATGATTTGTTGAGGAATCTCATGTGGTCTTCGACTGTTTCGGGACCATGGGTTGGTCGTAAATCATGTTCTGGTGGATGAGGCTAGTAGTTAAGAAAAGTATTCAAGTCATCGTGATTTAACTTGTGCAGGTGATTCGGTAGAAAACGAGATATGCATTTTTGTAGGAATTGGGAAGAGAGGGAATCGGGAAATTTAGTCGTGAAGAACCAGATTTGTCGGGATACTATTTATGGAGTTGGGCAGCAAGATGTCTGTTCACATTATACTTGAATTTCTGCATATCAGTACATCAGGAGCCTGGATGAAAATTCCAAAGTGCAGCAGTTCCAGGGAAAAAAGCTATTCCAGTAGAAGGCTTTACGGAATCTAGGGATCTCTACAGTGTAGGGGTGGGATTTTGCTGCTTGTCGGGTTTGTGGAGGGTATTGTCGCCGAGAGGCAGAGCACTTGCCATCGAAATATTTATAAAACAGGCACAAAGATGTCACATTTTGGCGATGGGACAGAGTCCAGTTGATAGTTCAGTATCTATTAGGTTGGCGACTCTTTTTTTAACCCAATCCAGGAGTGGGAGACTAGTGGCAGATGCACCAGCCCAGATGTGGCAATAATGGTCCATGCATGGACAAACTATGGCCCTGTTTTGAGTAACCTTTTAGCTCAGTAGAAAGAGAGAGAGAGTCCACTTTCCTCACAGCAGCCTTGGCAATTTCTTCAATTCATGTTGTCTGAATGTTGACCCTAGGAACGTGAGGAAAGTACTTTCAGGCAGTGTATCATTAGCCATGAAAATCAGTGATTGAGAAGGTTTCTTGTAATTATTAAAGGAAATAAGCTTAGTCTTGGCAGCATTGAATGTCATAATTTGAAAATCATGTTCTGTGGCAAACATGACCGAATCTCTCCACCAGGCAAGTAATGTATGTACAGGAGCATGGTGTACCATGTATGGATAATATCATTAGTGTTGGAACGATTAATCGGAATCGAGAATCAGAAAAAATTGGAAGATTTCGGGGTATCGGTATCGAAAAAATTTATGCCTATTTTCCGATGCCAAAACGATTCTTTTAATTGTCTTTTTTATTTGATTTTGTTTAAAGTAGAATCTTCCATTGCTGGTAATATTGATAAAATAAAATTTTTTATTGATTTTAAATTACCAGTGAAACTAAAACTGATGGATCATCCCCCATAAGTGTATGTTGACGTTTAAGAAAATATCTGCATATTTAACAATTGTTTTTACAAAAATCGGGGAAAATAACAATGTTATAATTAAATAATTACAGATTTATAAAGAATCGAAATCAGAATCGGTAATGGTATCGGAATCGGGAATTTTGTACAAAATTGGTAATTGTATCGGAATCTGGAAAAGTATTGGAATTGTCCCATCACTAAATATTATGCGTGTGTGCACAAAAGTGCTAATAAAGCACAGAGTAATTAATCAACACCTCTTTTTTAAAAATAAAACAATGAAAGAGTTTATTTCGAAGGAAGGATTGTGTCTGAAGCAAAAGAAAAAAAAGGAATAGAAAGTTCTAGGATGTTCTCATGTCGGGATGCTGAAACTTGAAGTTTGCCCGGGTTGTCTAGTGGAAGTCTCCGGTGAAGCACTCGCAGTCTGGGGAGATTCAGTGGACAGAGCGTGAAAGGAATGAGGTTTGTCTTCTTTGGTGGTCTGAGCTTCTCTGCTGGCTGCTGGATCGTTCCTGACAGGGGTAAATAGTTCCTTAAGGGACATATAGGATTAATGCACCCTGGTAGCTGACTAGTCAGTGGGTGGCCGCATCAGTCAGCAAGTGGGCATTAATCCACAAGAGAAAATAGTTTGTTATGGTAACTGCTATACATGTGCTAGAGACAGAGTTTATTTCTTTATCCTAGTTTAGTTTCCCTTATCAAGGCTTGAAAGAGTCCAGTCTACTCTACTATTTTAGACTACATAAACATAAAGCACCAGATAGAAACTAGATCTTTTGAATCGTCACATCATCTTCAAACTTAGTTTTTAAAGTCTTGGGTCCAAGCTATATTTGTCTTTGACCTTGACTTGGAGATTAACCTGCCATGAAAAATAAATAATGACACACAGATTGAATAAGCACTTCAACATCGACACAAAAATCCTGTTTGCTGAACAAACAAGTAAACGTTTTCTCTAAAATTGGAAAAACAAATGTTTGTCTCGTAATTCTTGGTTCTAGTCTTTTTTCAGCATTGAACGTTACCAACCAGTTACGGCCCCATTTCACTACAGACTAATGAATATATTTTGCACCCCCCCTTTACTTTTTATGGATTAAAATTATAATTGTATGTGTTTTTTTTTTTAATCTTTCTTGTAGTAGCAATTTTTCATTACTCTTTCCAAGAAAAAAAAAATTGTTTCTATTTAAGCAAATTTGACTGTGTCGTTCTTAATATGTATTTGTGGTATTTTTTTTTTTTTTCAATCATTTGCCATCCCATATTTGAACACCAAGAGATGCTACAGTGACTACGGTCCTACAAGAGCTTTGCCACTGTCACAAGCCTCGGACAAACGATACCAGCCTCCTTCTGCCTGCATTGGTGGAATGAATCAGTCAAAGACAACAACGAGGCTCTTCCGGCACTGAAAGAAGACCTCCCAGCAGGCTCTGAACTCCCCTGGAAAAACTGGCCCCTGAGTGAAGGTTGCTAAAACAGGGAATAACGTCTATTGATTATTCTATTGTATCCAATATGCAAAAGTTATAAAAAATAAAAATAAACATGACTTGGGTGCAATCAGCTTAGATGGAAACCAAAACATTTAGTGCTTCATTTCAGTGTTTGACGGAGTGAACTTATTGAATGGAGCGTCAAGAAAAACGAAAATTGTAAATTTTAACAAAAGACTAAAAGTACTCTCATCCCAACACTCATTCACTATGTTTAAATATGTGAAAATAATTAGATGCTGATTTTACTATTCACATGCGACCGATTTAGGCATGACAAATACATGACGTGGTACAACCACTGCTCCTGCTGCTTCTCTAGGTACGTCATTCAAGCAACTTATAATGACAGACAATTGGAGATTCTAAAAATACTCAAAAGATATTTACCAAAAAATAAACTCAATTTTTTTAAGCCTGAAAAAAAATAAATAAATAAATAAGAATAACTAAGACGCAATCGATTTTAATTTAGACAGACTGACATGTTTTTTGTTTTTTTTTATTAAAAATCTTTATAAAAAACATTTTTTTTAATTTCAGACATTGGGGAAATATTAAAGATTTTTTTTTTTTTGCAGACTTAAGAGGAAATATTTAACAAATAAATAGTAAAACCGTTTGATGTTCAAATTCTAAGCCAAAACATGTTCAAAGTCTTCCAATAATTATGAGTTAAACTTTTTTATTTTCTTAGAAATCTTGTAATAGAAACAGAATTGCGCAGAATCTATAATTTATGCAAATTATTTGGAAAATTGTCATGTATTTTAAGACAGTTCTAGTATCAAATTTCAGTTTTTGTATGTAAAACATATTACAATTCAAATTTGAGTTATTTACCTTGTTTTTAATGGGTATATAGAATTTTTTATGGTATTAGAGCATATCTGTGTGCATTTACTGCAGATTACTTGAAAAATATAAATTTCTGCAGATTTTCAGAGGCATATTTTAATTCCTTGCATAAAATACACTTATATGGCAAATTTCAACGCTTAACCTTGTGTTTTGACAAAGATATAACATTTTTATTGAAAAAGTAGTGTAAAAAATGTGATGAAAGACAGTCTTAAAGAAGGAAAAATATCCAACTATTTGAGGCACACAAAGTTATAATTTCTACATTTTGAAAATCATCAAGTTTTTTCTATGCCTGCCATTATTGAAAATTATTTTTTAGTAATTTCAGTCTTTTCATGTAAAAAAAAAAAAAAAATTCTTGTCTTTTTCTCTCTTACTTTCCCTCTCTGTCCTGCTCCAACCAAGTCTATCGACCTGTTCCACATATCCCAAAACCTCAACATGACAAATCTCAAAAACAAAAACAAAAAAAAAACATGAATAAACCTAGAACCCCATCCTCCAACGTAGACCCCTACTACCAGGTCTCCTTCTCCAACATCAGGGGTCTACGTTCCAATCTTCCAGAGGTTGAAACACAGGAGATGAAACCAGACATATTCTTTCTAAGTGAAACTGGCATAGGGCCAACCACTTCTCTAGACGAATTCCTAATTAAAGGATACTCTAACTTAACATCTAAATCTGACCCCCAACATCGCCATGGGCATGGAATATGTGCCTACATTAAAGATGGCTTTCCATGTGGTAGGGATATCTCCAGACCCTAATTTACCTTATATGTGCTTCCGGGTTGCACAAGCTTACACCACTGCATTTATATTTGCCCTCTATCGCCCCCACAACCGTGGGGTTACTATCTTTAAGAGCATATCTGAGAAAATTGACCACATACTGTCTGCTCATCCTTCGGCTAACATTCACATTTGCGGTGACTTCAATGTCCATAATGTGGAATGGCTGACCCACTCAAATAAGGCAGATGACGAGGTGAGGTTCTGCAATGATTTCGCCACTGCCTATGACCTCACTCAGATTGTTCATGAACCCACCCGTGTGCCCGATACTACTGATCAGTATGCAAGCCTTCTAGACCTTTTCCTCACAACTTCCGCTGAGCTATGTTTATCCTCTATATCTCCTCTGGGATCCTCTGACCACTCCATTGTAGCAGTTAAGATAAAAATGAAATGTAATAAGTCTTCAGACGTACCTCTCTCCAATGTACTGTATATCGATACTCTATGGCTGACTGGGATAGCTTCTGTACATTTATATCGGATCTACTTCTGCATTCTATCTTTAAAAAGGATGTGTCCTCTATAGTATCAGACCTGACCGAATGGTTAATTGTAGGCATAGACCGATTCATACCATCCAAAAAATTCTAACAAAAACCTAACAACCAGTCATGGTTCTCCCTAGAATGTGCTGCTGCCATCGCGCACAGAAATCACTTTTTTCATAGCTACCAACGTATTAGATGTACTGAGACAAAAGCTGCTTTCAGGACTGCTAGCAACCACTGTAAAAGAGTAATAAAAAATGCAAGAGCTATATGCTCAGTCTGTTAAATCCAGAGTAGCTGAGCAGCAGCTTGGTTCCCACCAGTTTTGGCAAATAGCAAACAGGATCCTGAACAGAAGCGTGCAATCTATCCCAACTATCATCAATGAACCTGAAGTCATCTCGTCAGCATCAGACAAGGCCAAACTATTTGTCAAGAACTTTGCAGCTAATTCTACCCTATGCGACGAAGGCCATCAACTCCCCGTATTTCCTGCTATAACAAACAACACGCTATGCAACATACAAATATCTGTGCATGAGGTCGCCAAGCTAATCAAGAACCTTGATTCCAGTAAAGCAACTGGCCCTGACGGCATTCTAGTTAAAGTGCTGAAAAAGCTCCAATCAGAACTTGCCCCCATACTTACTGTTTAAGCGTTGCCTTAAGGAGAAGTGCTTTCCAACACCCTGGAAAACCGCATCAGTATGCTCTTTATTTAAGAATTCAGGTGAAAAGTCATTTCCCTCTCAGTACAGACCAATTAAGTCTCCTGTGTAAGTTGTTGGAATCAATATTAAATAAAGAAGTAGTCAACCGCCTCAGCAGAAACAACCTTCTTTGTGACATGCAATATGGTTTCCGCTCCGCAAGATCTACAGCAGATGTACTAACGGTTATTTCACATAGGATTAGCAAATCTCTTGACAAAGGCTTCCTTTCCAGGGCAATTGCTCTTGATATATTGAAGGCCTTCGATAAGGTATGGCATAAGGGTCTACTTCACAAGATTTCCAGCTATGGTATCACTGGAAATGTTTTCTCAATCATTAAATTATTTCTCTCCGATAGGTTCATAAGAGTAGTGGTTGATGGGCAGAAATCAGAGGCCCACAGTATTAATGCTGGAGTCCCTCAGGGGTCCATCCTGGGCCAAACTCTCTTCCTGATCTACATCAATGATCTCCCAAAACACATACTTAAATCATTCATTGACATCTATGCTGATGACATGAGTATCTATGGCAACACATCAAAGGCTGTAAATGACAAAGTCCTCTCTAATTCTCTCTCCTCTGATCTTGAGCGCGTGGTACAGTGGGGGAAGAGGTGGCTTGTTACTTTTAATGCATCTAAAACCAAGCTTCTATCTTTACATCATCAACGCTCTGATCCCCATCTGGCATCAATTGAAATGGATGGCTCTTGTCTTGGGGAGGCTCCATGTTTTGACAAGCTTCTGGGTTTGACCTTTACTCCTGATCTGAAATGGAACACGTACATCAGGTCTGTTGCCAAGGATGCTGGGAAAATGGTAGGATCCTTCTACCACTCCAGAAGATATCTCACTACTGATGCAATTCTCTATCTGTATAAAAGCCAAGTACGTCCAAGGATGGAGTACTGCTGCCACATCTGGGCAGGAGCTGCTAAAAACAGCATATCCTGCCTTGAAAGAGTACAAAATAGACTTTGTAGCTTAGTGGGGGATGCCCTTTTCTCTCCCCTGCAACCTCTCTCCCACAGAAGAGACATTGCAAGCCTGTCTTTTTTTTATCGTTATTTCCATGCCAGGTGCTTGTCTGAGCTCCAATCTCCCGTCCCCCACCTCACCAATCTTTCACAAGAAACACCCGTCTGGCTGAAACTACTGTCAATAATTTTCCCCACTCTTTACTGTGCCTAAATCTGTTTCCCACCTGAGTACAACTTAGATGTCTTCAAGTCCAACATAAACAAATTCCTGACAAACCACCCTCTTAAGTAAGATACTATCAAATCTCCAATACTAATGATAACTACAATAATATCTCATTGATTACTGTATACACAATAACCCTTATCCCTGAGTGGTCATCGGGCCCTTGATAAGTGGTGACCGCCTTGTAAAAAAAACATAGGCACTAAATGTTTAATACATTTAATGTCGTTGCTTTGCGTTGTTTTATTTAGAGAAAGTTTTATTCGATGATGTCACTCTTCATGTGACTCACATTTTTCTCACTTCCTATTTGTCCGTTCACATGTTATGTCACATCAAACCTCACCTCACCAGACAACCGTAAGAAGATTTTTTTTTTTTTTTTAAAAGAGAAGACAACTCATTAATTCATTGATTCCTTATCCTTGCATGGCCCGAAGGTGATATGTAGTCATCTTTAATGGTGTAAGTTGGATAGAATTTGATTATTTAAGGAGACTGTTCAACAAAAATTTGTTTACATCAGACTTGGAGATTTAAATGTAAAATAAAATAGTTGCATCAGCTTTTAATATGAGAGATAAGATTAACTACTACTACTATTGCAGAGTTTGATATCTGTTCCCACATGCTGGGGCTGGAAGCCTTCTTGTGTCATCGTTGATATTGTGGATGCTCTCCAGGCGTTACGATCATTGACAAGATGCTTTATGATCTTTAGAGTGTGGAGGTTAGCCTTGATGTTGCCCAGCGATCACTTCTTTGGCCAGCTGTGGTATTTGCCTCGAACATCAAAGGACAACATTCTATGTTGCCAAACATTGTCTTCCATTCTCTTCACATACCCAAACCATTTCAATCTTCCACGCTTCAGGATAACTTCTAAAGAAGGGATGCCAAGATGTGTTCTCTTTTATCGATCAAATTAGTGCCACATTTATCAAAGGTGAAAGCAATAGTATGGTTAATACTTACTAGTGTTGGGACGACTAATCGGAATTGAAAAAAATTGGTACTTTTAGGGGGTATCGGAATCAGAAAATTTTTTTTGCATACTTTCCAATGCATAAAACGATTCTTTTAATTGTAATTTTTATTTGATTTTGTTTAAAGTAAAATTTTCCTATTCTGGTAATAATCATTTATTGATTTTAAACTACCAGCAAAACTAAAATCTATAGATTACCTTCCACAAGCGTATTTTTATGCTTGAGAAAATATCTGCATACTTAACATGTTTTTATGGTAATCGGAAATAAATAATAACTCTGTTGTTAAAAATTTAAAGATTTATAAAGAATTGGAATCAGTAATTGTATGAAAATCAGGAAAAATACTGGAATCGTCCCATCACTACCCAAATGAAAAAAAAAAAAAAAAAAAACATTACAAAGTCTTTTATGATTAGGGTGGAATTCCACAGAAAGTCTCGAAAGTTTTTATTTTTCATTAAATTAAAATTTCTTTGAAAAATTTACATCAGAACTGTTTTTAACGTTTTCATTTTAACCTTACAAAATGATGCTTTCAATTGCGTTTGCTCCTATTTAAAATAATGAACATGTTTAATATTAAAAATTATTAAAACATAAATGAACTTAAAATGAATAAGAACTTATTCCTGTTGAGTAATAGATGTGGCTGGTATTGATCCAAGATATCATACCTTGAATTCTTCATCTTCAATCATCACACTGATCGTGGGTGGACGCTTAACTCTTGGAGAAACCAAAGTCAGAAGCATTAGCAGCAACCTCTTTCTAGCTTAATAAAAATCAACCATGCTTGAAATAAATACAATTAAACCAATATTTTTTTTGTTTGAGGTTTACATACAGTAGAACAAAAGGGAGACAATGAGAGACACTTGTTTTTTTCTAGTGTGATTGACTCTGCTTGCACAATTTAGCAAAAAACCTTTTTTGATGACACGAGTCCTCACCTGGTTTCAGTTTGTCTTTCTCGTGTTCTCAGATTTGGCTGATTTAAACTTTAAATCCTGTTGAACAGGTTTGTCCGTGAACAATTCTAAGTACAGCCAAACAAAACAGCAACAATGAATGGTGGCTCTGAAGAATCTTATTTCTTTTTGAATTTATTTCCTGTGAGCTTTACTTGTCTCATCATTAAATACAAGAGAGTCAAGAAAATAACAAGAATCATTTCAGTCGGATAGAAATCAATAGTTTTTATTGGTTTTAAAAATCAATAGTTTTTATTGGTTTTAAATATCCCATGCACAAACACAAATCACAAATATTGTATTTTTTTAATTATTATCTGTTTTTTTTTTTAATTTAAAATTTTTTGTTTTTGAAACAATTCTTTGCATGAACAGGAGATCCTCAATAGCTTTAAGTTGTGGGCCGTATGAAATACCACACTTTGAAAAAGAGTTTGTTTTTTTTTCTTTATAAAGTGAAAAACGTTTTTATTGAAAAATTTATTCAGATTTAAAAACTAATTATTTTTTTTACCTGATTTTATACTTAAAACAATTTTTTTTTATGAATAAAAAACATTTATTTTTTTCACAAATTATCAAACAAACAAAAGTATATTTGATAAAAAAAAAAAAAAATCCTGAGGTCTAAATAAAAATGGCTTCAATTCAGTACAGCTGGCAATAATATTGACATACCCGAATGATTAATTAACGTATATTGACATATAAAATTAATAATTTGGATTGTTATTACTGTAAATCTTATTTTGGGTTTTTAAAAAAAGGTTTTGTTTGTTTGTTTGATAATCATGAAAGAAAAAAAAAAATACTTTATTAAAAAAAAAAGAAAAATAAACAGCATCCATAAACAGCTGTAAACAACTTATGTGGCAATATTATGGATGCCAAGTGAAGTTAATAGACCTTGCTGGTGGATTCTCACAAATACTAGCCTAAAAAGACCAGCTGGTTAAAAAAAAAAAAAAAAAAAAAAAAAAAGGGAGAGGATTGCAAAGGTCAACTAAGGTATTATTGACAAATATTCCTGTAGTGGTGAATTTATCATTCTGGAAAAATTATTGAGATAAAAAAAAAAAAAAAAAAGACAGGAGAAGAAAAAAAAGAAAGAGAAAGGAAATTGATTTCCCACTCTCTGTGTTTCAGAGGGGAGAAATGGAGAGAAGAAAGGACAGTTACTAAATTAGATATATTAGTTTCAATAAGAGAGGGGGAGCAAATAATGGTAAGGCTTACACTTAGATACCTTTGTGTGTACTATTTATTTAGAACATGATTTGAAAATAATAAAATAAAATAATATATATATATATATATATATATATTACACACACACACCGTATATTTCGGCATATAAGATAACCCTTAAAGTTAAAAAAAAAAATCATCTTTAAAAACCAATGCTTCATAAGATAAGAAGGCTGTTGCAATCTCTAGCCTAGGCTAAACAAACAGGGTTTCATGATTTAGCAATCGTCTTATACAAACGATATATATGATAAATTTATTAAAATTTGCCCGAATTTTGTACCTCGTCTTATCTGACGGTCACCTTATACGCCGAAATATACGGTATATATAATTTTTAATTTATATATATATATATATATATATATATATATATATAAAAAATGTAAAACTATTAAAAAAAAAAAAAATGGTAGCAAAATAAAAGAAAAAAAAAAAAAACCCTGATCAGCTTTTAAAATCAAATGGATTTCAGTTTACAATCAAACAATTTGTATGGACTTCCTTTTCTCTTTCTATTAGTTCTGAAGAAACACTAAAAGCTTTTGGTATCTAACATTTCATCAAGGCTGGTTTTAAAAATTATGATAGAAATGACGACATTGAAAATGAATATGGCAACGGATTGAGGGTAAAAAGCTGTAGGAGACTTAGCACTTGCATAAGTCAATCTATCGTTAGAAAATTCACAATTGGAATTCAACTATATAACAATGAAAAAAAACAAAAAAACCTTAACTTAAATGAGGATCAGCAGTTGTTTACCATGTTGCTGTTTTGAAGATTTAAAATCAGCACAGCTGTTAAATTCATGGCTTTCCAATGGGGGAATATCACTTCTTCAATGACAAAAATGTACACTCAATCCAGTTATTATTTGACTAATATACAAACTATAAATAATACTATTATATATATATATATATACCCGGAAAATATCTAGTTAATAAAACGTTTAGTAAATCGTTATTTTTTGCATTTCCATACACCAAACATGGATATAAATATCACTAAAACATCTGCTGGGTCATAAGCTTCATTTCGGTACCTTACTTGCCTGGGTGGATTGCCTGTAGGCCGAGATAAACTACATCACACACACACACACACATTAGGAAAATTTATAATAAGATATATGTAAATATATTTAATTCTATTTGGATACCAAAGTCTTATATCCTTTTTTTGTTTCAACCATTTTTCTTTTCTTTCTCTATGTTCCTTAAAGGGGTTTAATCTTTAAAATATATTTTCTATCTATGTGCTAAATCGCAAAATTATATCAAACCAGAAATAATATTTTGCTAATGACTTTTCCTCTGAGGAGATGAGCCTACATTGAAAATCCATGGCTTTAACACTTATTAGCATCAATACTATAACGCAAGTAAGGGTTAAATGAGGAGAGAAGTAGTGAGATAGATGGAATGATGCAAATAATTGAGAGAGAGAGGAGAAAAAGGGGAAAGGGAGAGAAAGAAAAAGGAAGAGAAGGAGAAAGGGAATGAAACGTGCTAATAGAGATTAAGCAGGTCCAAGTCGAGGGGCCATTTGCCAGAGGTGAAATGTGCATGCTCAGAGTTATCTGTAACTTGCCTGTATGAACGACATGACCCTTTTTAAAACCCCAAGACATGATGAGAATGGGGGTAGAGGAAAACCAGGCGGCTTTAATGCGGACAGAGAAAAGAATCAGATTCTTCGTGCAGTTGGGAGAGTATGCTGGCAGATTTCTTAGTTTTGTTCTGCTGTTTTCTGAATAAGAATTCTTCATGGTCTGTCGTTGACAACACTTTATTATGCCACAAGACTTATTAACTTATTACAGGAAGAAGAAGAAAGGGTCTAATATGGCATCCCAATGTATTCTGAAATCCATTGACTTTGTTGAAAATTATTTCATGAAATTATAGATTTAATATAGTTAAAAAAAAAAATACTGACCCAACAGGTCACGTGTGTTAAGTTACTAATAAAATCAAGTTTATCAATTTTTATATTTTAAACGCTTCAAAAATATAATGATTCTTATTTGTTTAATTTTTTTTTTTTTTTTATCATGATTCTATGACCTAGTCTCCAGTAACTCAAAACTCTAACAACTTTTCTATTTAGAAAATATTTGCCAATTATTGGCAAATAGTATTTCATTTTCGAGCGAAAAATGTGATTTCTTTTACAAGAAGAAAAATAAAATGTAAAAATCTTTTGACAAATGGAAAACAGTTTGAGAATCTCCAGCATGAAGAAGAAAAAAAAATTAAGTTAAAAATTTTACAAAAAAGATATATATATATTTAAAATCAGATCATTTTTTAAATGATTGATAAAAAGAAAACCCCAAACTACTTCCCCTTCTAGATTCTATATTTGCGATACACATTTCTTAAAATTCTTCAACATCAACACTCTAATATAAGTTTTACAGCAGAAAACAAAAATCGTTAAAAATAATCATCGGTTTTAAAAAAATGTTTTACGGTCAATTTGTACTGAAATGAAGCCATTTTTGTTTTAAGAAACAATTTCTTTTGTTTTATAAAACTTTTTTCAAAACCAGTTTCTTTTTGTCACAATCCAAACTATTTTACTGCATGCTATTCATTCTACGTTGTCTCTCAAAATATATGAAACCATTCGAGTTATACAAGAATATTTTCGTTTTTGACCCCAGGATTTTTTTTTTTTTTTTTTTGATTGTTTCTTATTAAAATGGTATTTTCAGAAAATATATATACATATGAGAAAATTTTTTGTAGAAAGGTGTATCTCAAATAAATCAAGTTTGGGTCAAGAAAAAAAATTATATATATATATATATATATATATATATATATATATATATATATATATCGTAAATGGTGTATGTTTTGTTTTTATGTGACGACGGTGGCAGAAGTAAATAAAAAATAAGTGGTTAAAACAAAATAATAATCAATTAAAATGGTTGTTTGAATGTCACCACAAAGACTGACTGAAATACATAGACATGTAAAAATTTTAAAAGATGGCATAAAATCTTATTCGTGCATCCAGAGACACACATTATATCCCCCCTCCCCAAAAGAAAACAATAAACTGAAACGCACACGACAAATCCGTTATTGTGTTAGGTTTTTCTGCTAATTGATGAAAGTAGCTTTTTTTTTTTAGATAGGAAATTTTTACAAGTTAATTTACCATTTCTTTTTTCTTTTCATTTTTTTCATTCATTTCTAGCTAACTATAAAGGCAGTCAACTCAACTATTGATGGAATACATTTCAATATATTAAAGGGGAAAAAACAAAAAAAAAAACAGAATGGGGAGTAGGATAAAAGTTAACATTTAAGTGGATGGATGCAGAACCCATAAAATTTTCTGAAAACCCATTAAATCAAATTCGTGGACGACTTACTGAATTAAAAAGCTATCAGCACCACCATACATGTGACAACACTTATTTTAATCTTTGTTGTCCTTTTATATTTAAATCGGTTACAACAAAATTTCAAACAAGTTTTTTTTTTTTTTTTTTTTTACATTAATTTGAATAGAATCTCAATATTCGTTAATAAACTTGGCCGTACTTATTGTAATGTAGCTTCGGTGTCTGTTTCTAAATACTTCAATCTTATCATGGAGCGTAAGTAGATCAGGAGGCGAACCAAATTGGTTTCTTTAAAGTCTTACTACAACTAACATACATGCAGGCCGCCTCAGTGAGTGGAGTCCCTATTTACAATGCCTTCCCATGGGACAGAGTTAGACACCAGGGTCGTTTTTTGTTTTGTTTTTTTTTTAACGTGGAGAAAAAGAACAAAAATTTTAAATTGTCTCAGTTGTGAAGGATTTCTCCTCCACCGAGAGAGAACAAGGGATTGAAGTGCAGCAACTGAAGAACAGATACTACACTTTGATCTAGGCCAGAGTGGGAGGAGTTACTGACTCCAGCTTGCGCAATCTCTTGTCCGTCCACAACTGTATATTTCTTTTCCTAACGCAGTCTGCTGCACCAGCCACCACCTTCTCCCAAGACACGATTTTCGTCCTTTTCTCTCCGGTTATCCTACTCATTGATGTTCTTCAGACGTCTCTTGAACACGTCTTTGTAGCATAGTCATGATGCTCCAGTTTTCCTTGAACCTTTTGTCAGCTCTCCGTAGGAAACAGCTTTCGATAGTCTGCTGCTTTCTAGACGTATGACATGTCCCGTCAACCTTAGCTGACACGTAATGATCATTTTTTTCAACACTGGGCATTTCTGGCGTGACAAGTAGAAACTGGACCGTCACTTTACTTTTGCTAAGCTTGTAACTCTCCCCACCACTCATTATTTTGTCTTTTAATCTTTACATTCTATGAGCAATGTTTATGACAAAGGGGGAAGAATTGCTGTTCTCTTAAGTCTGATGTTATTTTGAATGCAAGGTATGTAGAGATTTTCAATCCTATCATTGTATTAAACATCATTCAACTGTTAAGCTATCTCATTAAGATTTATCCTTGAGTGGTTTTCAGACTTGATAAGTGATGAATTCTTTTGTAATTGTTATTTTACTTATTTTTAAATTCAAGAAAACAACCTTTGCCAATAATCTATAGGAGTCGTTGAGGGAGATCAGAATTTTAATAACAGAAAGCAGTATCAGTTTTAAACATGGAAGCAAATTCCACTTTGTAAAAGTCTTTAATCAAAGTTGAAGTTTATAAAATTAAACCTGAGGACTGGATTCCTTATTTTATTTATTTATTTTTTAAAAATAATTTTAAACTGTTTACGATTTATTGGACGTATTTTGGAGTCTGATTTCTTGTAAAGAATATTTTTTTTTTTTTTTTTTTTTTTTTTAGGTGGCAAACTTTAAAATAAATCACTGTAAAATATTTTTTATTATACAAATATGTAGTTTATCCCCAAAATTAACTGTTGGCATTCATAATTGAAATACAATTTCACATATATGGCATAAGATACGGCCTAATTTTCACAACTCTACGTATTAAATTAGGCTTTATTTCAGTAATAATACGTTCACTTTATTATAAACCCGCCTCCAAACGGGTATCGCAACTAGTTTAAGATAAAAACACGCTATGTAGCAATATGGTTTGTTAACCATCATCACACGGATTTAAATCAGTATAGCCATTGGTGAAACATTCAAACCCTAAACCGGAGAAGACAAGGGGGTTGGAGTGGGAAGGCTTACAAAAAAAAAAAAGAGCAAACAAATAAAAGTTATTAAATAAATAAATAAAAATAAATAAAATAAAATTTTTAATTTTTAAATTAAAAATTGTATAAAGGGAATATTTCAAAATCAGAAAAATATAAAACCTAATTTCAAAAACTCAAAAATCTGACATGTTATTCTAACAATATTGTATTAAGTGAAAACAGTTACACGTAAAGGCAATATTCAAATTTTTTTTTATTTTTACAAGTGAATCAACACTTATCAAGGCCTAAGAGCCATTCGAGGATAAGTGTTAATGAATGTGCAATGGTCATCAGGACAACAGCGCAATAATCGTTAGGGGTAGAAATTGGGCATAGGTTGATTATTTAAGGGGGCAGCTCAACAAGACCTTGTTTACAATGGTCTTGAAGACAGCCATCTTGTAGTTAGCCATAAAGCAGGCTAGTCAAACAGAATTCCACAGACGGATAGTTCTAAGAAAGAAACTTTGTTCATGGAATCTGTATTTAGATGTAGGCACAGATAGAGAGTGGGAGGAAAATTGTTGATAGTGGTTGTAGCTAGACGAGTGTTTCTTTTTTATGAAAGTCTGGTGGGACCATGGATTGAAGCTCAGATGAGCATCTGCCATGAAAATAATGATAAAGCAGAGACAGGCTCGCAATGTCTTTTCTGTTGAAAAGATATTGCAGAGAAGAGAAAAGGGCACAAGGCAAGATTTTACATGGACAATAACTGCGGATCATTTAGCACCTATTTATGGGTAACAATAACATATCAGAGCAATTAACTCATTCGTTGACCTTGCTTCAACTATCGTACCCTCTAGACAATGAGCAACTGAGGTCGAATGCTGTATTCAAAGTACAAGGTCCGCTTTGTTCGGTGTTATGGTGTCAACGGAAAATGTCAATCACTAACAAGGAACATATCTATCAAGCTATAGTGCAGGCGATGCTTCTCTATTGTTGCTAAATGTAGCAAATGAGAACATAGATCCAAAGTTTGCGATGCCAACTGCTTTTGCTGCATTCTACACAGCCATGGTGTTGATATGATACTAACTCAAGATATTCATTGAGAACTGAATCTCTGACTTTTGCTATCCGTTCTTCAATGTTGTCTAAGATCATTTCGGCATAAAGTCTGGAGGAGCTAATCCACGACATCCTTCTCTTCCCATCTCTACTTGATTGATGCTAACTTGCTTATGGTAACTTGGAAGATCTATCTGGGTAGAAACAATCGCAGACAACTCGGCAGCACTACCACGCCCACAACCGACTAGGGAATCAGGATTGACTAATCATATCATGTGATCCAGCAGCCGTGGACTGCAATAGTCATAGACACTGTACTTGGTTGGTTGGAAGGAAGTCGGCTGAACTGAACCAGATTGACAGCCAATACAAATATGTTGAACTGAATTCAAAATGGGAGACACATAAACCATATAATATAATTTACTAGAAGGGAGACCTGGCATTGCCTGGGATTGAATGAGGATCAACAAATGTCCCACTCTCCCATATTTTTATTGTCATTGACAGCGGTGAAATCAACCATTTTTCAATCAAATCGATGGATTGCCTGCTTTAGTTAAGGATCCCTCCCACCTCACAGCGTACTGAAAAGAAAGTTCACATGCCTCACCACAGTGACGGTCCATAATACATAGTCTGCATTGCACTGTAGAGAATCTGTTAATTTTAGAAAATTATCCGTAAATGAAGTATCATGGTCTAATTGTGCTCTAAACAGAAACATTCGATTTGAATGCACCCATCATATCAAAGAATCTATCTTTGAGTTTATGAAATTATTTTTGCATACTCACTTGAATTAAAGTTAAACGTACAAAAGTCAAGTATTATCGTTCATATATGCTCTTAAAATAAACATTTACTTCTAATGTACCCCTGTCTTATAAAAGAATCTACGGTTGATTTTATTTCTGCTTGTGTCGTGATAATACTTCTCAAATACAATTGTGATGTTAGGTTGTTTATTCGATTATCAATAATTATTGGAGGCATTCGGATACAAAAACCTACATAAGAACACTCCCAGACACATCAAGTACATTTGTGCAAATTTTTTTTTAAAATCGGTCCAGCTGTTTTGGAGTCCATAGGGAATCAACTCACTCAAAGTTCCTTTTATACAATAGTATATATATATATATATATATATATATATATATATATATATTATATATATATTAGTAAAATCAAAGGAGATAAAATGTTTACCTGATATAATTAATGGTAAACTTCAATCTATATATATAAAAGCGAAAATGTGTGTATGTATGTATGCGTGTTTGTATGTTTTGCAAAAACTTTCGACACAGGCCACAGATTTTTGCCAGATAGGTGTCATTTTAAAGCTCCAACCTTCGCCCGACAAATATAAAAAAATTGACCAAAAACATTAATTCCTTCACCCTAAACTGAACCCTTTTCTACAAGGAGGGATGCCGAAAAAATTGTTCCTTCATTTTCTCTCCTCCTGCTACTACGACAATGTCATGTTTGACCTAGAAAATGTTGACGTTAGTTTAAACCACCTACAAGTGATTTTAAAGGTTTAATTTTATCCGTTCTCAATTGTATGTCTCTTTGGCGTAGGGGTAACGTGTCAGGCTTTTTTATTTCCGCCTTAGCCTTGATGCTTCGGGTTCGAGCCTAGCTTCCTACCTAAACTTTTTTTTTTCCTCTTTTACACCTTTTTTTTTTTACGTTTGTTCGCTGTTTTGCTTTGTTTTGGTTTTTCCAATTTTATTTTTTTTATAATATTAAAACAGGGTCACCCTCTCCTACATACACACCTCCAAACACCCGGGCAACGCTGGGTATCCCCGCTAGTCTAATATAAACACCAAGTATTTATCTCTATATAAATAAAATGAACTCATTTTTTCCCGTCTGATTTTGACATTAATAGGATTAAAAATCAAGATATTTCATGCAAATATAATATGCACAAACGGCAGAACAATATCTGAGGTGTGTTATAGGCTTATTATTTCTCAAATTCCTCGATAATCTTAGATTTCTATACTTTTTCTGCTGAGAAGTCACGGCCAAAATTGGTTAAGATCAATGGAAGTGGTAAAATATTTTCTCTCTAATAAATTCCTCCTCCCCCTGCCACCACTTAACACCGTTTGGAGATCGTTCACAAGGAACAGTTGAGAAGAGAACACCGGTTTGGCTTCGTAGTTCTTTCATGTGAAGTTATTTAAAATCACTAAACTAAGCTGCAGTGCTCTTTGGCGTAGTGGTTAGCGTGCTGGACAATTCACATTATATTTTCACGTTCGCGCCGACCTACCGTAGTCGTTTTTTTTTTTTTTTTTTTCCCTAAACAACTGGAATGGACTTTCCTTGGTGGCCGAACTTATAATGTTGCAGATGTTTTTTTTTTGTTTTTTTTCACACTTTATTTTCCTACTTTTACTCATGACTCCGGGTTTGATCCTTCCTACTTACCTATCATAACATTTTTTAAAACTCCCCCCCCCCCCCGTCCCGGAAACAAACACTCGGGCAACGCCGGGTACCCCCGCTAGTATATAGATATTTTAATCCCAACCAAATAAAAAAGCTTAATACCCAAATAATAGAGTAGAGCTTATTATAAGAGAAAAAAAAATTAATACAATCAAATTTATTGTTCGACTGAATACTCAAAAAAAAAAAAACAATTTACATTGTTTTTTTTTTTAACTGTTTTTAGGAGTATTCAGTCGAGCAATAAATTTAATTGTAAATTTCAACTTATCGTTTTAATTTCTTTTCTCATATATATATGTGTGTGTGTGTGTGAATAAATTTTTTATATATACGTGAATAAAATTACAAAGATAAAGATAAAATGTTATCTTAAAATTAGAATCTATCAAAATAAAAATATTCAGTAGAGCAATTAAAGAAACAAGAAAAATTGATGAAAATAAAAATCGAATCACAATATTTAATTAATCCATAAAAAATTCAAATAATTCTTGATTTTAATTTCTTGTTTGCAGTTTCCAAGGATTAATAAATACTGTAATTTATTAAATTTCTATATAATTTTTTGAAAATTCACGACTTCCGGCCAAAATATTTTTGGCCTAATATATCCAACTAATTTTCAAACTTGATAATAAATTCCTTCAGCAGAAAAGATAGAATTGTTACACTTTTTACTGCTCGGATGTGCACAAGTGCTAATGCAGTTTTGTGTGGGTTTGGCACACCAGATTTAATTTTTATTGATGCCGAAATGAATTGTCTCCACTCCTCTATGTGGGTTAGACTTCATATATGCCTACAGGTGGAAAACTTCAAAATAACCTCCATCTTTCAATGTGTATAGAAGAAAAACATGGAAGGGTAACGTGGTGATTGCCTCCCCTTCTTATGAAGTCTCAAACAAAGACGTAGCACAAAGATTTGTGACTTTTGGCCAATTATGCAACATTATCAGAAGAAACTGCAATGCCTCCTGATGGCAGTTCACAGCTTGTTATAAACGAGGCAGCGACTCAAACATTGAAAAGCATTAAACTAAACCATTTCCATTATTGCTATGTGCATCACAGTCTCTAAAGTCCTGAGCACTGCAAATATTTCAGTTAAAATGATTACAAAAAAGATTTGAATATTGCCCTTTATATATAAATAGATGCATGTGTGGGGAAGTGGAGGAGGGAGGGGTAAAAAAAAGCACACAGTTATACAAATATTTGGTTGCTGTCCCTTGAGTTCATCAAGTGCAAAGTCAACATAGATTTTTTTTTTTTTTTTTGCTTCTAAAAATTTAGAAAATTTTTTTTTTTTTTTTTAATTTACAATTTCTTTCAGGCAATATCTATTTTTCTTAATAATCCTTTCGCTCAATCAATTTTTATCTTTATTTTTTTGTACAACTATTTCTTTCTAGAAATTTCAACTTATTGAAAATGTACTTTTTCAAATTTCTGGAAAAAAATACATTTTTGGTTTCTGGAAAAGGAGCGTCCTTTTTCTATTTCTGGAAAAGGAGCGTCCTTTTTCTATTTCTGGAAAAGGAGCGTCCTTTTTCTATTTCTGGAAAAAGAGCGTCCTTTTTCTATTTCTGGAAAAAGAGCGTCCTGTTTCTATTTCTGGAAAAAGAGCATCCTTTTTCTATTTCTGGAAAAAGAGCGTCCTTTTTCTATTTCTGGAAAAAGAGCGTCCTTTTTCTATTTCTGGAAAAAGAGCGTCCTTTTTCTATTTCTGGAAAAAGAGCATCCTTTTTCTATTTCTGGAAAAAGAGCATCCTGTTTCTATTTCTGGAAAAAGAGCGTCCTTTTTCTATTTCTGGAAAAGGAGCGTCCTTTTTCTATTTCTGGAAAAGGAGCGTCCTTTTTCTATTTCTGGAAAAGGAGCGTCCTTTTTCTATTTCTGGAAAAGGAGCGTCCTTTTTCTATTTCTGGAAAAGGAGCGTCCTTTTTCTATTTCTGGAAAAGGAGCGTCCTTTTTCTATTTCTGGAAAAGGAGCGTCCTTTTTCTATTTCTGGAAAAGGAGCGTCCTTTTTCTATTTCTGGAAAAGGAGCGTCCTTTTTCTATTTCTGGAAAAGGAGCGTCCTTTTTCTATTTCTGGAAAAGGAGCGTCCTTTTTCTATTTCTGGAAAAGGAGCGTCCTTTTTCTATTTCTGGAAAAGGAGCGTCCTTTTTCTATTTCTGGAAAAGGAGCGTCCTTTTTCTATTTTTGGAAAAGGAGCGTCCTTTTTCTATTTTTGGAAAAGGAGCGTCCTTTTTCTATTTTTGGAAAAGGAGCGTCCTTTTTCTATTTTTGGAAAAGGAGCGTCCTTTTTCTATTTTTGGAAAAGAAGCGTCCTTTTTCTATTTCTGGAAAAGGAGCGACCTTTTTCTATTTCTGGAAAAGGAGCGTCCTTTTTCTATTTCTGGAAAAGGAGCGTCCTTTTTCTAGTTCTGGAAAAGGAGCGTCCTTTTTCTATTTCTGGAAAAGGAGTGTCCTTTTTCTATTTCTGGAAAAGGAACACCCTTATTCTATTTCTGGAAAAGGAACACTCTTTTTCTATTTCTGGAAAAGGAGTGTTCTTTTTCTATTTCTGGAAAAGGAACACCCTTTTTCTATTTCTGGAAAAAACATCTCTTTTCTATTACTGGAAAGAGAATGTCTTTTTTTTCTATTTCTGGAAAAAGAACGTCTTTTTTTCTATTTCTGGAAAAAGAACATCTTTTTCTATTTCTGGAAAAAGAACGTCTTTTTTTTTCTATTTCTGGAAAAAGAACGTCTTTTTCAGTTTCTGGAAAAAGAGTGTCTTTTTCTATTTATGGAAATTTATTTTCTAATTAAATGATTTTTCTCTCTTGATTTTAATTTTTTAATCTTTCCTAAGACATCTGGCTTTATAAAATCAACACCAAGAAAACTGTGTAAATGTGTCAATCAATATGTTACGCATTACTTAGCAGTAATATGCTGTTGTAGTTGAGTGTAGATATAATTCACCAAATGCGTTTGGTTGTTTGGTATGGTTGGCAGGGTTTGATCCTCGCTTCACTTATATCTCAGAGATAAACATTCTAAAAACAAATTTTGAGAAAAGTCAGTGATAGAATGTCTAAGTATTTATCTCTGACCGAAAAGGTGACAGTGTTTTGCAATATAAAATCTTCTTTATGTGCAAGCGTTTGGTTTGGCTCTCTTTGCACATTCATTTCAAGGTACACACAGGATGAGATTTAGTTGCGGTGGGAGAGAAGAGAAGAATCACACTTAAAAGACAAATGATGGCTACCTTATAACACTAATGTTAAGGTTTTTACAGCACATCAATCCTTTTAAAGTTATTTAATGCAAAAACACAATAGTTATCATAAACAAGTTATCAAACGCAAGCAGTCATTTTACACATAGCGTAGGAGGATCCACACAATTCTCCAATGGTGTTAACGTATAAGTGAACGCAGTTGATTCGATTGGATCAGAACTTTTACAGAGGCAATCCCGTAGTCTGTCGGTTTTCATCACCCCCACCCCAGCATGCATAAATGAGTTACCTATCAATTAAAAAACATTATGTTACTAAAAGACAAAATTTTTTTTTTTTTTTCTCGGAAGAAAGGGAGGGTATTCACTATTTGTTTTTGTGGGTGTTTTTCCTCACCCTCACTTCTTTGGGACTGCATAATTTGATTGACAAATACATTTTATTCAAATGATCCAAGATTAATTGGGCGAATGGATTAGCACTTCTTGATATCCAAGAAAGGGTGGATGTCTTTATTTGTGTGTGTGTTCGTTACTGTTGATTCTGCAGACCTGGACTAGGACAGATGGTCTGCCAAAGTAACGTGCTCATTGGTGTGTACTCCTTGATGTTTTTGCACGACGTGGGCTTCAAGAAATTATTGCGCACTACCTTGTGCGTCCTCTTGTGTGCCTGAAGATCGTCGACGGTGGCAAACTGCTTCGTGCAGATGTCGCAGTTGACAGTGGCATCGGGTGGTGTGTGGGATGCTGACGATGGTGGCCGTTTCGGTGCATTCGGTATCGGATCTCTTTGCTCAGAGTACGATGACTGTTGCTGCTGTTGTTGTTGCTGCTGCTGCTGCTGATGCTGTTGTTGCTGCTGCTGCTGTTGTTGCTGCTGTTGTTGTTGCTGCTGCTGTTGTTGCTGCTGCTGTTGCTGTTGAATGCACATTTCACAGTCCATAGGTTTATCTGTCAGCACCGGCACATGCACCCGTTTATGCACCTGCAACTGCTCCCTCTTCATGAACTGCTCCTTGCAAACGTCACAGTGGTAGGGTTTCTCCCCGGTGTGGCTACGTCGATGGATTTGCAGCTTATCCTTTCGTGCAAATTGCTTCGGACAGTGATCGCAATGGAACGGCTTTTCGCCTGTATGCGTTCGCATATGCACTTTCAGATAATAACGCTGCGAAAATTGCTTTGGACACGCACTGCAGGAGAACGGCTTCTCCCCAGTATGCGTCCGACGATGGATCTGCAGCTTGTCCGTGCGGGCAAATTGCCTCGAGCAGATGTCGCAGCGGAATGGGCGCTCGCCAGTGTGTGTCCGCTCGTGGATCGTCAACTTGTCCCGCTGCACGAATTGCTTCGGACAGTAGCTGCATGAGAAGAGCTTTTCGCCAGTGTGCGTTCGCCGGTGCAGCTGCAGCTTGTCGCCGCGCGAAAACCGCTTTGGGCAGAAGTCGCAATGGTAGGGACGCTCGCCCGTGTGGATCCGCTCGTGGATCTTCAGCTTGTCGCGCTGCACAAACCGCTTATCGCAGTACGTGCAGCAGTGTGGACGCTCGCCGGTGTGCGAGCTACGGTGGATCTTCAGCTTGTCCTTGCGCGAGAATTGCTTCGGGCAGAAGTCACAGTGAAACGGACGCTCTCCCGTATGGATCCGTTCGTGGATCTGCAGCTTGTCGCGGTGGACAAACTGCTTCTCGCAGTAGCCGCAGTGGAACAACTTCTCACCCGTGTGCAGCCGCTTGTGCATTTCCAGTGTGTTGCGGCGGACGAACTGCTTCGGACAGACATCACAGTGATATAACTTGACACATGTCGGAGACGGTGATGCCTTGGGTATGAGATTCGCAACAATTGGTTGAGGCGTTGAATGCTGAGAGACCGTTGGCGGAGGTTGCGGTAAGGATTGCTGCTGTTGCTGCTGCTGTTGTTGTTGTGGTGGTGGTGGTGGCGGTAGTTTTTGACATATATTGCTGTTCAAGGGGGGTGGACTCGAGAGAGAAGGAGAAGGAGGTGGTGGAGCGGAAGTTGGGGTTTTTTCGATGACAGCATGAATGCGCTCCGTGGGATGGGGTGGTGCTGGAAGGTAACAGTTTGAGGCAAACGGCTTTCCATAAATGTCCGGATGAAACAGCTTTTGATTTGTATGGATCAGACCGTGGTTCGGTAGATAATAGCTGTGCATAAACTGGTTTCCATAGATCTCCGTATGGAAAGGCTTATCTCCCATATGGGCCATACGATGTGGCACCATGCTATTAGGCATTGTCGGAAACTGCGGCTTTCCGCACACATCAGTGGAAATTTTATCATTTGGTAGCTTCTCCATCTTCAGAAATTCAACAATCTATTATATTTTTAATGGTCATCGAAGTAAGGTGTGTGTGTGTGTGTGAGGGGGAGGCAAGGAATTTTTTTTTCTTTATTACTTATATCTCTTTCTCTCTCCTTTTTCTCTCTCGTTTTTATGATCAGCGAGGAAAATGAATGATTTGCTTCTTTTTTGTTATTTTGTTTTAATGTTTTTTTTCTGTGATGGGAAAATTAAGAATGTTCTTAAGGGATTTTTTTTTTTTTTTTTTTTTTTTTAGAAAAAAAAAATTTAATATAAAAAAAAAAAAAAAATTATTTCCTCACCGAATGATAAAACCACTTCCCACAAGAAAACATTTTTCTGAAAAAAAAAAAAAAATAAAAAAATTTTTAAAATATATTATTAAAAACAATACTGCAGAATACACTTATCTAATCTGTCTCCATACATGCATACATACATATAAATATATATATTCTAAGAAGGGAGACGTGACGTTGTCCAGGATTGAATAAGGATCAACAAATGTTCCAGCCTTCCATACTTTACTCTCATTGAAATCAGTGAACTCACCAATTTATTTTAATCAAATTGATTGATTGTCTTATCTAGTTAGGGACCTCCCCACTCCGCAGTGTACTAGGAGGAAGCTTCACATGCCTCCCCACAGTGACAGTCTACAATACACTGTAGTCTGCATTGCACTGTAGAGAATCTACTGTGGATTTTATAAGATTGTCTTTAAATAAAAAAAAAGTCAAATATCATGGTTCAATTGTGCTCTAAAAAGAAAATTTTATTTCTAACATGCCCTGGTCTTATCAAAGAACCAACTGTTGATTTTTTTAAAAGTATTTTTACATAATCACTTGAAAGTTAAACATAGAAAAGGCAAGTATTATTGTTCAAATGTGCTAAAAAGAAACATTCTTTTCTATCTAACAAAAGAATCTACAGTTGATTTGATAGGCTTTTTACTTGTGCAGTGATAAAATCTCTCAAATGCACTTGTGATGCTAGGTTGTATAAGTGTTAACTTTGATCAAAATCGAACTTTGTTCTTGAATCAGATTTTTTCGATTATCGATTTTCAATACTTATTGGACGCATTCCGATACAAAACCTGCATAAGAACACTCCAAGACACATCAAGTATCTTTGTGCAAAATTACTAAAAAGGGAACAAACTCACACACAAAGTTCCTTTTATATAATAGTAGATATGTGTGTGTGTATCTTCTAATAGATAAAGCAAAGTCAGTCTTTTTATCATTTCTTTGTCATGAATAGCTTGCTTCCTACAAAATCAATATTTGATTCTGGCTTGTTAATTTTTCGGTGGATTGTTGCAGTATATTAAGAACAATAAAATGCAATTCCTTCCAGAAAAATAATTTCTTTTGCTCTAAATTATTTTCAAATGGCTGCCATCTTAAAAACTAGCAGGAACAGAAAAAAAAAAAAAAAATTTGAAAAAAAAAAAAACAAAGAAATTGCAAGTACATCCATAATGTCATAAAAATAATTGAGCTAAAAAGTAAAATTTTGGAAAAAAACCCCCAAAAAAACTTGCAAGTAGAATGTCATAAAAATAAATGTACTACAAGTATTTTTCTTTCATTTTTTTTTTTGTTAAAATGTCATTGCATTTTAACTTTGATACCTGTTCATTTTGATTCAATTTTTTCCAGCTGTTAAAAGTATTTCTGCATTGGCAAAAGCTGGTTTTGTCTGGTTCAAAAGCTGTACCAGTATCATTTTTTTTATTTTATTTTTTTTATTTATCAAATAAATATGTTTATTTTCTTAAAAAAAAAAAAAAAAAAAAAAATTGTGCTTACTTTCCATGTCTTTAAGAATTCAGTTTCGTTTTTCCTTTTTTAAAAATATTTCTTTAATATATTTCAAGTTCCTGTTCCTTAGTTGATGAACCAAGATACTTTGGGTCATTAGTCATCAAATATGGCACATGAACCTTCTGATCACAGATCAACTATGCCCTATTTTAATGAACAACATTATCCCTTATGACATAATAAAGAATGTTCCTAGTCATAGTTGCGGCATTCATCCGGGATCAGTTGGGCCGGCTCTTTCCAACAAGTTAACCACGTCCTAAACACTGGCTGACAGGCATGGAGATTCAAAGCAATTTCTGCTATGAATGCAAGCCATTTGCAGTTCCACCGACAGACCCCATAAAGGTGAGGGCCCAGAATCTTGAGCCAAATGTTTCTTTCAGCCTAGTGATCGAGTTGGCTCATTACTACATGGATGAAGTCACGTGGGTGTTGTTGAAGGGTGTGGCTGAACCAACGAAGGTGCATGATAAGGAGAGATTTTTGGAGGGATCGGATCCTGCAGTGAATGTGTTCCTGGTATCTTCAACGAAGTTGAATAATTAATATGGTCATTAATAGATCATCACAACTTATATGATGTCCCAGTTTGAAATTTACATATTGTAATTATATTATTTTTAAGAGATACATAAAATTTGACAGCATAATCAAAAATGGCACATAATTTCACATATGAATACCAAGTTTCATGAGTATAGCTTAAAGGATAAATAAATGGTGTACAAATTACTGAATTTCATAAAATGATGATGTTCATATTTTCAAAAGGAATTATTAAAAAAAAAAAAAAAAAAAAAAAAAAATGTCCTTATACAGAATGCAACCCAATTTAAAAAAATTTAAATACAGAAAAACCTTTATGATGGATGCATCCATCACGGCATGAAAATTGATCAAGGAAGTTTTTTTTTAACGATTTTTTTTAAATATAATATAATATGATAGCCATAACAAGAGTGATTTTTTAAAATCACAGCAGTCCAAATTGAATCCCTTTATTTAAGACATGGCAGATCAAGACCGTTCTTGTTTCCTTATAAATTTGATTTTCTTAGTAAAAAAAAAAAAAAAGAAAAAAAAAAGTACTTTATCAGTTTATGTGATTTTTGGTTTGGTTTGGTTGTTTTACGGCATATCAACCCTTTTCGAGTTATTTAATACTGAATCCAGTTATTTTGGAAATAGTATTCATGTTGCGTCCAGTTATTTTGTAGAAAATTTTTATTCTTCAAGCTCTTTGTATCTTCAATTGCTAGTTTATAGTGCTTGGTTTGGTTTGGTTGTTTTATAGTGGGTTTATCGTTTTTGTTCCCTGCCCTGCAGAACATGAATGAGTTTTGCAATGGGAGAGGGAAAAGGGTTACAATATTAATGTTTGGTACATTTTAAGTTAAGAAACTAGTCAGGAAGTGAGGGAGATAGAAAGAGAAAGGGGAAAGGGGAAGAAGAAAAAGGTGGGTAAAGGTGGATTGCTGTTTTTGGTTTTGTAGAACATAATTAAGTTTTGAAAAAGGAAGTAGAAAAACAAAAAGGATCAAAGTTAGGTGCATTTCATCTCAGGAAGCCAATATCTTCAGAAAACCTGATCTGGTAGCACGAGGTGATTTTTGGAATATGACATTTCTGCTCCCTGACAAGTATATACATCATAAAGATTTTTCTGTAATTTGTTTTCTTAATTAGGTTTAATTCTGGACTTGCACCAAAATATCTAATGAAAAACTTGTATGTAACATTGTCTTGCATATGGAGTGGTGACCAACATTTAAGAAAAGATAAATGGTTTTAACATTAATCATATGTAATTTATTTTCAAAATTAATTTAATTTTCAGTGAAAATAGAGTTATAGTTACTCTATTCTTCATCTTTTTCATTAAAGGTTTGCCAGGCGTTAAAGAGCATCTTTGTTTATGTACAGGCGGTGAGGAATGACTGAATCTTAGCAGTGGAAGGACAGAAAAAGACAAAAGAAGACAGTGAAGAAAATGAAAACAAGGCAGCAAAGAAGACGAAGAAGAAAACAAAGAAGATGAAGACAAAGAAGACGAAGACGACAAACGACAAAGAAGACGAAGACGACAAAGAAGACGAAGACGAAGACGACAAAGAAGACGAAGACGACGATGAAGACGAAGACATTGATGAAGATGAAAAAGACAAAGAAAGATACTGAAGAAGATGAAAAAAGAAAAACAAACCTACAAAATCGAAGATGAATCAATTGCGTATCCCTTAAACATCCCATAAGAAATTGTGTTTAAATTTTATATAGCAGAAGATGAAAAAGACGGAGAAGAAGAGGATTACAAAGTTGAAGACAAATCGATACCACATCTGGTAAACATCCTGTAAGAATTTCTGTGAGTATTGTTCAAGGTAAACATTCTGATAATTGGTATTGTATTGCTGTTTGATTGACGTCATCTTGTTTTGTGTTTAACCATTCGAAAAATACTGTAAATTGCTTTTTACTTATTCTAAGAAACACAAGTGAATAGCCAATGGACTTGGCTGGAGTTTTAACAAAAATGTTCATTATTTTACGAATTCCAAACGAAAAAGCTAATGTCCAATGCATTTATCGATGAAGCACATATGGATGGCAAAGTAGTAAAACTTGCAACCAATGTGGCAAATTTTTCGGTTATGAACGGGAGAGTGAGAGAAGGAAATAATTAGGGAGAATAACTTGTGCTACCTCTGGTGACTAAGACGTAGTTTGAATTGTGACGCTCCTAAGAATTAATATAAGATTTAATTATAATAGATGAATACGACTGCAAATATGCGCAAAACATAAACCTAAAACGTAGATTCCCTGAACAAAGCTTCTTTCTTAGAACTGCACATCTGTGGAACTCTCTTCCGTTTACCTGCTTTCCAGCTGACTACAATATGACCGTCTTCAAGTCCAATGTAAACAAGTTCTTGATAATCTGTTCCCCTTAAGTAATCCAATTTACCAAATTTACACTTCTAATGATTACTATGATATTGTCCTTTTGACCACTTTACACTCTTTAACCCTTATCCTTAAGTGGCATCTGGGCCTTGATAAATGGTGATTCCCTTGTAAAAAAAAAAAAAAAAAAAAGAAGGTACATAAGATCGTGGTTAGTAATCTGAATATAATGCTTTTATATGTGGCGCCTGCGTTTGCCAAGTTATGTATTTTTTCTGTAGGGGAAAAAATTGTTCCTAGAGATAAGAATATACAGTTTGGTTGAACATTACATTGTTGCATGATTGATGATGGTTTTTAACTGCGTTTCTGGTTAATTTTCGATTTTTTGAGTGATTGTGCAGCTAAATGGCAGTCCTAATTTTTTTGTTTTCACTTAAATTTGAATGTACTTTTTTTAGTGAACTAAAAAAAATGCTTTAAAATAAGTTTTGTTTATCTAAATTTTTTCATACTAACTTGCCAGATGAATCTGGCTGTAGAAGTGCTGGTCCTATTCCACGAAAGAGACTTGCATCGCAGTGCATGTAGATTGGATGCTTGCACTCAGTAGTGATGTTTCTGATATTTCACCTGTTATGTTTTTGAAAACAATCCAGTTGTGTGGCTCTCATTGGAATCCTGACTTTTTTGTATAGCAAGTCGATCAATACAATAGTCTGTGAGCTGAAGCCCTTGTAATATTACACATGCAATATGTGCATATATTTTCACAAACAAAAAAAAAATTTAACATAGGATGGGTTAATCTGTAGATTTCAGTTTTATTGGTAGTTTAAAAAAAAAAAAAAAAATGTTCATTTTATCATTAGTACTAACAATAGATTTAAGTTTTAAACATAAAAAAATTAAAAGAATCGTTTTTAGTATTGGAAAATAGGCACAGATTTTTCTGATACTAATATCTCAAACAATTCTGATGTTTACCATTCCCAATTCCAATTAATCATCCCAACACTAATAGACACATCAGATAATCTTCTGTTGTTAATAAGCTGTTGCTGAACAGAAACAACCCAGTTAGTCATCATGTTAAATGCTACCACTGTTAGTAGGCCAAGTATGACTGGTCCTTGGGGTGTCAACCTTATAAAATCGAATGTTCAGTCAGAGTTCTTATCTGTAAATATTAGCCTTGGTGCCCGGCATTGCCCCTGGTGTTTGAAAGTGTGTGTTGAGCAAAAGAAAGGGAGTAGGTAGGAAGGCTTGAACCCATACCGCAAAGGAGAAAAGAATGTGGAAAAAAAAAAAAAAAGAAAAAAAAAGTGTCTTTGCCGTTGCATCCATTGCCAAAGTGGCGAAGGTTTAAATTAAGGTTAGGCAATAAAAAAAGAGGGGATGACTTTCGAAAATATTGGCAAAAAAAGCGACCCCTCCTTGTAGAAAAGTGCCCAGTTGAGGGTGAAAGAATTAATGTTTTTAACCAATTTTTCGATATTTGTCATCCGAAGGGTCAAGCTTCAAAACAATACTGATCATGTGAAAATCCGTCGCCTCTGTCGAAAGTTTTAGGCAGACATACATACATTTAAACAGACAGGTGAGATTTATATTATAGATGATGTTAGTGATGTTTGTGCTGTTAGTATGTATTTTATTGAGATGAATGATCCAAGAAATCATCTTGTGGAATATGCGTAAAGCTATTGTACTAGCTTATCTACCTTCTGACTGAGCCCATTGTTAGACTGTGACTTCTGCCACTGGTTGTGATATTGGAGTTATAAGGTATTGTCTCAATAGCTGATAACAGTCACAATAACAAGTTTAGCGCATGCTAGCAAGAAAGAGAGTATGGAGTTTATTGAAGAAACAAAATGGATGAAAATGTATTTTGTTAATAAGTTTCCGAGAAGAAAATAACAAAGTCCTTGTCAATAAGATTTGTTGGAGTGAAAATAATTAGAATTGTCTCTTGTTGATAAGAAGTTTCCAAGAATAAGAAAATAACAAAGTCCTTTTCATTAAGATTTGTTGTTGCCAACAATGAGCAAACAGTTTCTGCTGCTACAAGAAAGAAAGGGTGAAGAGGTTTCAGTCAGTTGCGGTTGCTGTTGTTAGAGAGAGAAAGCGTAATCCATACAAGTCGTCCCAACAACTTCCGTCATCAACTGCTGCTATGAGAAGGAAAGGGCAAAGACTTCAGGCTATCTGCTGCTGCTGTTAGAGAGAGAAAGCATAATCTATATTTGTCATCCATCAACTTCAGTCTCCAACTGCTGCCTGTCAGCTGATGCCACAAACCCTTATATATTGTATGTGCGGACGTAGTTGAAAACAAGCAGTTTGTGCCCTGATCAGAGGAAACATTTTGTTGTCATTGTGTTGCAATGTCACAATTACCCTTGTTCGTTTCCCGGAGTCCACGTTTGTTTATTTCCATTTAAACTTGGTGTGTCTGTGAATAAATTTAAACCAAGTTTGTCATTTGTAGTCTTTTTATAAATATTTTACCATATATTTTCGTATCCCATCTGTCAAATTTTTAGTGTAGCTATTTATTGTGTATAATGTGTTTTGCCTGATAATTCTTTGCTATAATGAACTGTGTATCGTAGTGGAAGGATGGGTACAAAAAGCGTAGTTTCTGACAACTTAATGCGTCGTTAACAGTCGACTGAATAACATAGTGAAGCACATGTCGGCGCTATTGTCACTTACATATTAACATTGTCATATGAGTGGCTGCTCCTGGTGTTTGGGTGTCTTTGCTCCTGCTGATGCAATCTGTGAATTGTTTACATATTGTTATAGGCTCGATGGAGATCTGGTATTTCGCAATATCACACTGATTACTTGGGTTTAGTTTGGTGGTTTTGTTTTGCTGCATATCAAATCTTTTGGGGTTATTTAATACCAAATCTTGTAATTCCGGGAAAAAAAACTTTTAATGCTTTAAGTTCTTTATATCTTAAAATATTTATTCACAAAATTCTTTTCAATGAATCCAGTTACTCCTATGATTACTGGAATGATAGAAATCTTTCTAAGATTTAAGGTTCTTTTCATGTACGTATGATCTTGTCCCTCTCAGTTTTGTTTAACACAGCATCTGATTTCCACTAGGGTCACTTCTGTCTCCTTCTGGTCCCATATCACTATGTCAGGTTAAACAGCTCCATTTTCTAGTTGTAGGAATTGCATAGTCATAGTGGATGCTTTGTTTTTTTTCTGTTTTATGTTCTAAGGACTTGCTGCTACATTAGATATTCAACTTTTTACAGATGGTTCAGTAGAGATTTATACAGTCCACCGTGTTGCAGCGTATAGTAGCCTCTCATCCTCTTAGCATTAGTCATTAAGCCTTGATCTTGGGCAGCCATTATCATCCTCTCCTGATTATAGTGAAGCGATCCTTGATTAAATCAGTCTACACAGCCTTCCATATCTATATATTTCTAGGAATATTTTATCCAGAAAATACTTGACATGCCGTGGGTTAGCCCATTTTCTCAGTTTTGATTTACAATGCAAGGTCTTGGAGTATTTTTGACGACTCTTTTGGATTATTTCCGTAGCCATCTTGTTTTGTGCTTCTATCTCATTTGTAAGATAGTCTCATCCAAAATCGTTTGGTGATGAAGGTTGTTCTGCTGGCACTTATTTGTTGGCATTCATGTATCATCATAAGACTTAGGGTCTGGGAGCTCATTAGATATTAGCCGCTGCTCACAATAGTGGCATGATGTTGATGGTCAATTTCTGAAAGATCCATACCTCCTGCTCCTTTAGATAGATACAGGTTTTTTTTTGTTTTGTTTTTTACTCAACTTCACCCCAAACAAGCCACATTGCCACTTGGATGTGAGGGGCTACTAATTGGGACCATGCCTATTAAGGATTAAGATGTTGGTTTCTGTTGCATTTGAACTTCTGCATATCAGTACAGTTTGCGAAGCAGATAGCAGGAAGAGTATTCCAAAGTCTAGCCTTTCTAGGGAAGAAGCTATTAGGGTAGAATACTTTCTGATATTTAGGGACATCAACAGTGAAGGGGTGTGATTTTATTGCTAAGCGGGTTTGTCAGGGATATGTACGTTAAGGGGGGCACAAGTGCAACAAGTTCCTCAGAGCACATTCGATTAAAATACTTGCAAAACAAGCACAGGGATGCAACATTGCGGTGATGAGACAGGGGTTGAAGCCTAGTTGACAAAGTGGGACCTATTAGATTGCAGGCTCTTTTCTGGACCCTATCCAAGAGGGAGAGGCTAGTGGTAGATGCACCAGCCCAAATGTGGCAACAATACTCCATGTATGGGCAAATGGTGGCTTGTTAGAAGTACAGGATACTCTCAGGTGTGAGCACTTTTCTAGCATGATAGAGGGAGCCCACCTTTCTTGCAGTAGCCTTCACAATGTCCTCAATGTATTTTTTTCCAGTTCATATTTCCCGTTAAGCTGAGGCGTTTGAAGGAAGAATTTTCAGGTCGGCTGTTATTTGGCATTCTGTACAGTGTCAACAGTTCCCTCATTTTAGTGTCTTGTCTATTTATATCCTTGTGCAACCAGTCAACAATACCAAAGCAGCACGATATTACAGGCATGGCTAGTTGGTTAATGGTAGTTATCTTGTTTTTGTTTGTAAGCTGTGTTTTACAGATTTTTCTTACATGGCATTCATATTTGCTGCCAATCTTTCATCTCATTTTGGTATACCGAATTGAATCTTCTTGTTGCTTCCAGTGGATATCTGGCAAGAGTTGATAAGCTGTTGCGTCCAGTGGATATTGACAAGAGAGGGAGAAAGAGCTGCCTTGCTTGACGGTTGAGTTCCCTCTGACAAGTTCTGTATTTCTCTAAGGTATTAAAAATAGTTCCTACAGAACAGATGAAATTCATCCGCTCTGCCAACTGATTGGTCAGTTGTGGCCAAATTGCTGAGTACAAGTGCACCAATTCGCAGAAGAAAATAGTTCTTTATTTTGTTTGCTGCTAAATCACCCCCTGCTTAGGTGGAAAGCCAATAAAGAAAAAAAAAATGTAGCAGTTTTAAGACCAGAAATACAAAATAAGAATGTCAAACCTGAATTAACTGTCAAGTTCTTCAGCTCGTACAATTACAACCTGTTGGCCTTAGAGAAGGCATCTGGTTACAGCAGTGGCGGGATGCCCAAGGTAGCGATCAGAATAGCCGGAGGCTTTGTTCCTGCTCTTCTAGGTCATTGATGTCAGTATCATCCAGCTGTATGTTTCTCATTTGGATCTTCTCCCCAGCTTTGAGAAAGCACTTGGTACATATAATTTCCCCTTGTATAATTTATCTATCTCCGTAGCTCTTTATATAATCAAGAAGATTATGTTTTGAAAGTTAAAAGTAACACTATGTTCTTCATAAGAAAAACAGCCGATCTAAATTTCAAAACTTATTTTAAAGTGTTTTTTTTTCATTCAAAAGAAATTGTGCATTCACTCTACTCAGAACGGAAAATAATCATGGCTGCCATAAGCCAGCACGAGGACAATTAATAATCATAAAACAAATTGAAAATTTAGAGAAATTACCCCCTTCCCGATATTAAACCTTGGTCATAAAAACCATTAGCAATAAACAACTATTTAGCTAATTACGGAATGCATAAAACTTAGGAACATCACTATAGTTAGACAGTACAGAATTCAGAAACAGTGACTGATAAATTCACACAGTTCTGAGGCAGCACGTTCAGGATTGCAGAACATAATGCTAAAGGAGATCACCGGTACATCTGTGAGCAAACATCAGTGTGATTATGTAGTGGGTCTAATATGAATGTATATCATCGCAGGTTTGGTCTGTTCAACCACAGCACAGGATAATATTTAAGCATTGTGGTGGGGCAAAAACCATGAAATTATTTGTAGCCAACAGATGTAACGGTCACATTTTGGCGAGTAGACAGTAGATTGAATCCAAGCATATCATATACTCCAAAGGGAACAGAGTCGCGGATGGGAATATGTAGTATATATTAGTAGAAACCCACCCAATAAATGTATGGTGGCATTTGTTGTGTGATTTTCTACCAATATTTTGTTTAATTTTTGCTTTTTGAGCGATTATCGCGACTTCCCAGATGATAGCTATTTTTTTTTTTTTGTTCTAATTTGAGACTCGACACTACTTGTGTTTTCTTTAAAATGAATTAAAACGCAAAAAAACTTATTCAGATAATAGGTATGTGCAAAATGATTAAATATTTTGACCCATCCCTTTAAACATTCAACAAAAACTCAGGAAATTAATCAATTTTAATGAAACTTTCAGTATTTATCAAATAATGATTACCGAATATATTGAACTCATTATTTTTATTTAAATCTTAGTGGAAATGTATTATTTTGTTTAAGCAAAAATACCTTTTTATTTTTAATTCAATTTTCACCCCAAACAAGGCACAGTGCCACTTTGAAGTAGGGAGCTACTATCGGGGACGTAAGTTGCAGGGGTATTATGAAGGGAGATGAGTAGCAAGATGTTTGTTCACATTACATTTGAACTGCATGTTAGTACAGTTGGGAAAGCAGAATCCTGGAAGGGAGTTCCAAAGTCTAGCAGTTCTGGGGAAGAAACTATTGGAGTAGAAGGCTTTTTTACACCTAGGGATGTCTTTTGAATCCTGTCCAGGAGTGAGAGACAAATAATAGATGCACCAGCCCAAATGTGACAACAGTACGCCTTACATGGGCGAATGGTGGCCTTATAGAGGTACAGGATACTTTCAGGCATAAGTAGTTTTCTAGCACGGTAGAGAGAGCCCACCTTATTCGCAGCAGCCTTGGCAATGCTCTCAGTGAATCTATTTCAGTTGGTGTTCCCTGTAAACGTTAGGCCGAGTAGTTTAAAGGAAGTACTTTCGGGTAATGTGCTCTTGGCCATTGCTATTGGTGGTGGTAGAGAAGGTTTCTTGTAATTATTGAAGGAAACAAGCTTAGTCTTGGCAGCATTGAATGTGACCATCCATTTTTGTCCCCATTCCACTACAGATTGTCTCAAATTTTGGGCTTCCATATAATCCGTGTTTACGAAGCTACCGTTTGTTGTGCTTTTATGAACGGCAAAATCACTCGGTTTTGGAGCTAATTAAAGCTATTTTTTTTATACAAACAAGGTGTGTTTTTTTTTTTTTTTTTTTTTTTTTAATTTATTTAATTCATTATCTTAGGGATTTTATTAATTATCTTTGAAATAGACCCAGAAAACTAATATTTATCTTTTAAAGGATGTTTACAATGAATTTATTTAACTTCAAAATTAAGCTGAATTGGTTAGCTCGCCGTGAAAACATTTTTCATAACTTTTTTTTTTTTTTTTTTTCCTTTTAATCTTTCAAATACAATGAAAAAGTAGCCGGAAACCTACAAAAAAAAAAAAAAATTGTGATAAATCGGCTTTCAAAACTAGTCCCCTTATCTTTATTGGTCCATTTTTGCCCGTACCTACTAGATAGGTAGAAGAGTAACTTATTTTGCCTTGGGAATTATTTATTTGTGATATATTTGTTCTGTTTTTTTTTTTTACTTGTTTTCTTATGTAATGATTAAATTTAAAAAATAAACATAAAAAGATTTTCAGAAGTAAAATATGTCTATAAATAACGCTAATGTGACACTGACGAGTGGAGAAGACTTTTTTTAATTTTTTTCTTACAAACACAACACATAGAGTATCCACCCCAGGCAAACAGTAAACATTTAAGGTTTAGAATCAATATTTTTTTTTAAATTGTGATTTAGTTCATAGTTTTTACTAAAAAATTTTTACACTGCACATTTTTTTTTAATTATGTAATAAATAATAATAAAAAAAAATACTTTTTTTGTTTGTTTTTTTAATTTTTACAAACTTGTGAAATTTTAAAATGGGAAACTGGGGACTATTTTGGGTTAACACCGTTTACTATCCGAAAGAAATGACTTTGTACGCCAGAAATTGGAAACAAAAGATGAAAATTAAAAAGATTAATACAACGATAAGAGGAAATGGCAAAATAAATAAAATTAAAAATTAATCGAATTAATTTTTTTAACAATAAAAATCTTTTTATTTAATAATAAAAGTTGGTCTTTACGATCACGTGATCTAATGGCGAAAAAAAAAAAGAGAGAATCACTCCACGCGTAACAAATATTTTTTTTTCGTAAAAAGAAATAAATAAAATGCTAGATCTTGTTGGTTTTTTTTTTAATTTATTAAAATTTTACCTAAAGTAAAGAAAATTTTAACGTTTTTTTTTTCTTCTTAATTATTTTTTTTATATCAAAATAAAACAACCCATTTCACATATCTATTTTCAAATCGACCCGGCCTTTCAACTGAGATCAAAGTGCAATATCTGTTTTGTTCTCAGTCAGAAAGAGGGTAAATCCTTCCAGACTGGGTCAATTTTCATTTTTTTGTCTCGTCTCGAATGCCATTCTTATTAGAGAATTGGTTATCCCCGTATGAAAAACCGACTTCTGTCGAACTTTTGGTCTCGTGGGGAGGCAAGTAAATGGGAACAAGATCACGTGTATCTTATGTTTTTCGCCTATATATAACTTCAATAAATACATATCGAACTCCATTTATTTAAATCAAATTACAGAAAATTAAAGAATGTTTTAAAAATCCTATTTAAAAACAAAACAATTGTAAACAGTATATTTTGAATTATTTTCTCTAAGCCAGTCACCCGGACAACACCAAGTAAATTAAACTAGTTTCAGAGGAAGAATCCACTTGTTTTTAAACTCAAATTTAAATTAGGACGCCTTTTTCTAACACATTAACAAAATAATAACAAAAAAAACATTTTTCTATAATTCCTTTAGATTGTTATTTTAAAAAAAAAAAAAAAAGAATCGCAACTTTATGAAATTAGTTGCAAAAACAACTACATTTACAAAAGAATCAAAATACGACATAAAACTATTAGAATGTCGACATTTTTTTGTCCACTATTAAAAAGAAACACAAGTTTTATTAGATTCCAATGTTTTTACTATATTGAATTAGGAAGAAAAAAATTAAATTAAGATCATAGAAGTTTAGGACTTGTTTAAAAACATTTTTATTTTAACTAAACACAGTTTCTGTATTTGTTATCAGCAAAATATTTTTAAACAAGTTTCTTTTTTCGTCACAACAAACATAACTTTTTTTTTTTTTTTTTTTTTACAATAACTTGTTTAAAAAAAAATGATTAATTTTCTTGCAGTCTCGACGGGAAGAAATCCATAAAGAACAATACATTCTGTTTTTATTTACTTAATATATATATATATATATATATATATATATATATATATATATACAAACGTGAATATTTCTATTTTTAAAAACTTGTAATAAAAACAAAAACGGATTTGTTAGAAAAAAAAAATACTCGTATCTGAAATGTTAAAACATTTCAGATACGAAATTTTGAGATTTTAATTTTGTTGTTTTCACAAAAGAAATAATATCACTCAGGACAAGAGCATGCACATTCAATTACAAATTAATATTGAAAAATAAACATATTTATAAAGGTCATTTCTAAAGTAATTTACATAATAAAACTATAGGAACTTTTGCAGAACTGTAATTATATTCGAATATCATGAGACACACACGCACACATTTATTTATATATATATATATGTGTGTGTGTGTGAGGGGGGGCAAGTTCTAAAATAAATAAAAGCAGCAATTTACAAGTTATATACGATTTAAATATCAAAAAATAATTTTAAAAATAGCATGGAAAAACAAAAATGAAATAAGGATTTGTTCATTTTCGAAATATATTTGAAAACGATCGGCCTAATACTTTCCCTTACTCTCTCTACATATCTTTCTTTCCCTCTCTGTATGTATGTATGTATCTATCTATCTTTATTCAACTCCGCACGCACGCATGCATTATAACATCCTGGGCCATTAACCAAAACAAAAAAAAAAAAAAAAAAAAAAAGAAACAAAATTGCGGACACTTGCTTTCGATTCCAAAAAGAAAGGCTTTGATTTCTTCGTTTTTTACTTACCTACGACGCCGGTTGGGGCCGACTTGGCAGCGGCCTTTTGTCAACCTCCGCAGAAAAAAACATTTAGAGTTTAGAAACCCTCGAGGTCACGATTTTTTTTTCATGAGTAGTAGAACAATGAAGGCGGTGTAGGGGTGAATATCCGTCCTGTCAGAAAAAAAAATCGACGGCGACGAATCCTCAGTTTCGTTTCATTTCAACAGAAAACTTGAAAAGAGATTTTCGAAATTGGATCGGAACATCGGTGACGAAAACTGCAACTAGCATATGTCCCATTGCTTTATTATAAATCGCACGGCCTGTGCATAAAAAGAAGTTTTTACACCATGAAATCCCCTCCTCTGCCCACGTGACAAGCACTTGTCTTTTAAATAAAAACTTACAATCATTTCTAGGATGCTTTGAATTATCTATAGCAGAGAAAACTAAAAATAATGCGAGTTGACTGTAACATTCTTTAAAGAATATACGTGTACGACGTATATGCGTGTCTTTATTTATTTATTTCTATTTTATTATTTTTTATCTTTTAATAATAAATTACTTTGAACAAGTTGGAGATATTCTAAGTTAAGTCTGTAGAGTAAATGTGGTATTGTGGTGTGTTAAAGTGAAAGTCATAAATAAAATTATGAAAGAATAAAAGGAACAGTGTTTGGATGTGTACGACTGTACGACGTATATACGTGTCTTTATTTATTTATTTCTATTTTATTATTTTTATCTTTTAATAATAAATTACTTTGAACCCGTTGGAGATATTCTAAGTTAAGTCTGTAGAGTAAATGTGGTATTGTGGTGTGCTTAAGTGAAAGTCATAAATAAAATTATGAAAGAATAAAAGGAACAGTGTTTGGACAAGTAGGTCGAATGTGTTTAGTTAAGTGTTGGATAGACAGAGAATAACCCTTTTTTGATGGCCTTGTGCCTTAGTTGTTAATATATTTTTTAATTGCGAATAAATAATTCAAAGTGTCGTATCCGTTCTGTCCTATATTAGAAGAGAAAAGATTGACGTAGTTTTTATTTCTGTCTTAATCAAGAATGCCCCTTTTGGGGGAGCTGGGGTTTCTCCACATTAAAAACTGACCTTGTACATAACTTTGTTCTTGTGGGGAGTCAAGTAAATAGATAAAAAAAAAAAAAGTAATGGCCTTATACTTAATTTATGTTTCTTTTTTCACATTTGCAAATCAAGTAGTATGTAGTATCTATTTTGTCAGTTACACATATTGATCTATATGACAATACAAGTGGTCTCTTGCAAACAAGACAGTCTTGTCAAGTGATTGGTGTAATGAGCCGCCAGCCAGAGATTAAGATAGTCATTTTGTAGCAACATTTGTATTCATTTAAGCTGAGCTGGCTTGAAATGAAGAAGAAAATAAGGTCATCAAAGTTCTATATAAAAATGCCAACATCTTCTCGAAAAATCGACTTCATTTAACAGTTTCAATAACACAGGAACATAACAATGTAAGACAGGTTGGTTCGGCAGGCGTGTATTTTGTAAATGTAATTGAGACTAGATCTTTTGATTTGAAATGTAAATTCGTATCTTGCCTCCCACCAAGTCCTAACGAGAGATGAGAAAAGCAATACAGCTTCTTGTCAAATCTGCATCTTGACTGAAACTAAAACATATTTGCATCCCAAGTGTCTGAGCAGAAATGGCTGAAAAGCTAAGTGTATGTAGAAGTGTTTTAATTGCCCAATGTATTTCTATGCAAGTTTTAACATGTTTATTTTAGCCAACTGAACCACAAACTGATCACTATGCAATAGATTGCATGTAAATACAAAGGAAAGTAAATTTTGGTTTTTACAAGTTTATTTATCAACGTTTGAAAAGAAATCAGTTGAATATTATCAGAAGGTAGAAGGGAACAAGGGAGATAACCAAGGTATGAATTGTGTCAATTATTCTCTCTACTTTACAGCATTAGATTGCATTTAAATACAAAAAAAAAATTTTAAAATAAGAATTTCAGCCATATAACTGCTACAATCTGATGAGATAGTCAAGCCTCTTTGAGGATTGACCTCCCATTCTCCCTCTTTCTCTCTCTCTCTCTCTCTCACACACACACACACACACACACACACACACACCTCTGGGGCACTTTTCTTCTACTCCAATTTGGTATCTTTTTTTTTTAACCTTTCTGGAGCATTTGTTATCTCGCCTCTGAGGCCATAATTTTTTTAAATATATTTTCTATTTTTGCAGATGACTAGCCTGGATGATAGCCTAAACATAACTCTTGTGTCTGACCCAGATCTAAATTTCCTGCTCAGATTAATCAAGAAACATGTTGTGGAGGGCTCAAGCGCAGATAAAGTTAAAAATTACGGTCATCCATTAAAAAATTTACAAACTAAACAAAAGGTTGGAGAGACAAGGAGAAATCTGTCCCAATGTGAAATGTTGCACCTGGCAATATATCAGTTTGAAAGGGGTGGCTTGCATCTGGTTGTCAGGAATGGTTAAGTCAAGCAGCACTCCAAGTTTTGTCAGCAGGTACAGTGGAAAAGGCTATCACAAACAGGCTTCAGAATTAGAAGGCCATTTCTCATAGTGTCATACACTGTATTTTGCTAATCTAGTAAGATCACAGTTGAGAAAGGAGGTTAATTTGTCTTCCAAAAACAGAGCTGTGAGTGTTGCCATCAAAACCAAGGAGAGTATTCCAAGAGGTGCAAACAGGTCGTCCAATTCACACATTCCGCAACAGAAAAAGCATAGCTTGCATACTTGACACTTGTATCGCTGGGACAGCGAGTGCATCGGCTCCTGTGAAAACTATGGCCCTGAGGTTTTTTTGGTTGGTTTATAGATGGAGAAGGGGTGAAGGAAATGAGGCCATAGAGGTCACAACAAAGAATACATTTAATTGACAACGTTTGAAGTATGTAGAATCTGACTCCATGCAATTAAGGACAGACGAATATTGAAGGTTGAGAACCGGTTTTATTTATTAATGACAGTTTTAATTAGAAGAGGTAAAGTGTTCGTAGGATGTTTGTAGGTGTGTATGCATTGATAAGGAAAGAACTTTTGTAGGCTTGTATAATTTAACAAAGAATGAATGTTCGTAAGCGTACTTATCTTTTCGGACGATGGGGTTGGTAAGTGGGTGGCCGGGCGTGCTACTGTCGGTGATATGTGTCCTGGCTTTTAACTTGAGAGCGGCGACTTCTTTCCTCAACAGCTAGCAGCACGGCGTCTTCGCCTCCTATGTTTTTCTCCTTCTTCTTCTTTTCTCTAAAAATGCCTCGCTTTATAGGGGCACATTGGCTCCCACTGATTGTGATATTTTTGGCCTTTATTTTAGGCGCGGAGCTCTGCCATTGGTTGATAATTCTTTTGTGGTTATCTTATTTTTCTTTTTCCAAACGGAAACGATGCGTGGAGCCATGTGCAAAAGACGATTTTTCATTTTGTCTCTTACGCTGGATACGTTAGCATCCGGTTCGCTGCTAATTCTCATCATGTTCCCACAAAACTAAAGCAGTAGTTATATTCAACTAAAGCTATGTTTTCGTGGAAGGAGTTATGTGAGAATTTTTGATTCAAAAGCAGTCTCCAGCTGCAAATATAACTATTTTGGATGCTGAGGGCCGTTGTGTGTGGTCTGCATTCATCTCGTGCACTATGTGTTCCGCGGAAGGAGTCGGCTCAACCTATCCTTGCTGAATGTCACCTCAAGTTAAGTCATACATGTGGACTGATCTGCCCTCCTGGAAACACAGTCAAACACAACCAACCCAAAAAACTCAATGATATCCGATCCAGCATGGGCAAAAAGTTGAAACGCTGCAACTTTAATCCTGACTCAACAAAAACAGAACCGATTATTAGTGAAAAGGAGGAGGGGGGGATAAGCAAGTGGACCCTAGTTAATACCTGACCAATACAAGGAACAATTCCGCACCAAGTATACAGTGTACACTGAGAGGGGGCAACATCGTCAAACGATTACGTGGGCAGAGCTCCAACAATGGAGTATCTCGCAGGTAGTGATAGCTTTCAACCTGAAAGAACTGACTGGAATCAAAAAGAGATTGTATTGGATTTCCTGTAGATCACAACGGAATGTGATACTCCACACCATAGAAGACAGAAAAATGTGAGGCTTAAATCTGAGTATCTGTGTGTTGCTATCGACATTCTACGCTCCCCACAAAATGTTAGGAAGTGAAAAAAATAGGAAATGAGTTGATCAGCAGAAATAAAAGTACAGGAAATAAGGTTAGTAGAAAAGACAATGGGGAGGAAGTGGTTGACTGAGGTACACAAAAGAGAGCTGAAATAGGATTGTTAATCAATAATTTGTTGACTGAGACAAAGTATCAAACAATAGAGATTGATATATTTAGGGTTAGTTTATGAACAGTTCTAAGAGTGGAATGAGTTTTGCAGCAGTTTACAGCAATTAGGACAGTTTTGAGTTTGCAACAGTTGAGAACACTTTCCAGTTCAGGAAGTATCAGACACACATACACATCTAGAGCTTAACTTATTTATATCAAGTACTCGTCTTGTGTTGTTTTATCATAGCATTACTCCAAAGATGATCATTGAGTCATACCTAGGCAATAGATACACAACTATCTCCATACTCAGTATCCCATCTTACATAGGGCACCCAATAACTGTATGCTACCATGAGCCAATATATAAACATCTAGAACTGCAACCATTAATATCGACAACAATAATAGTGGAGTATAGAGAAAGAATTTTGTTCTTTCTTCAAAATCTGAAGGGAGATCAGAGGTTAAGAAGAAAGAACGTCTATGATCATTGTAGCCCAACATTGGCTGCACAAATAATTTCCCCTCCCATTATAACATTCTCGGCTTGCTTTCCTCTAAATTCTTATACAGAGGAATTGAGATAGATACTAACATGGGGAAAATGCCTATCAGTATCCTCTCTGACACAAGAACTTTAAATACTTAGAAATTGCCCTTCCTATCTGGGGACAGGGTTTGTGATGCAGACCATCTGTACATAGTAGTGAACTTGTCTGAGTGAAACTTACGAACTCTAGGTACTTTCTTGCGTCATGTTCAGGACCTGAAAGTTAACAATCTTAATGACTTTCCTGAGTCATGTCTAAGACCTGAAAATTGGCAATCTTAGTGACTTTCCTGAGTCATGTCTAAGACCTGAAAGTTGACAACCTTAATGACTTTCCAAAGCTCACATAATAACGCTGGTGTGCCTCAGGGATCTATCCTTCCTGATCTTCATCAACGACCTCCCAAATCACATTCTTTGCTCATTCGTCGACATTGATGCAGACGATACTACAATTTTTATGGCAACACTTCTAGGCCGTCAACGATCAGGATCTTTCTAATTTTATCTCCTTTGACCTTGAGCAAGTGGTGCAATAGGGTAAGAAATAACTAGTTACCTCTAACGCATCCACAACCATCATGGAAACCAGGTAGTTCATTACATCTCTCCTAGATGTTGATCTATTACTTGGCATCAACACAAATAAACAGTCAGTTGCTATCACATCAATCTTTATACTTGAGTGGCCTTCGGGCCTTGATAAGTGGTGACTACTTTGTAAAAAAAAGTTAAAAATTGGTACAAATTTCTGATCTTAAATTCCATGTAAGGTTCAGTTGTAAAAAAAAAAAATGGTGGTTGCGTTTGATTATATGTTGATGTACCTCGCAAAATAACGAGAAAGATGGTACCGGCTTGAATAAATTAAAAACAAAAAAGGTGGATGATTTGGATTTTAGACTGCAGTGTGTGGATATACTGTACTGAGGTGTGACGACTTTAATCAAAAAATTGTTAGGTGAAAGTACAGAATTGTTAATAATCCATTTTTAAAGGTACATAATAGTTAACAATTTATTTAAAAATTAACTATAATGGTGAAGTCACTTAGAAGTGAAGCTTTGAATCCTAGAAACTTGCAAGACAAGATAAACGATGAAGAGGGAAACTTGGTAAACAGAAAATATTTGGCTTTTAGCAAGCAAACTTTTTGCATACTACATTACAGAAAATATTTGACTTTTAGCAAACAAACGTTTTGCATACTACATTACAGAAAATATTTGGCTTTTAGCAAACAAACTTTTTGCATACTACATTACAGAAAATATTTGACTTTTAGCAAACAAACATTTTGCATACTACATTACAGAAAATATTTACTACATTACAGAAAATATTTGACTTTTAGCAAACAAACTTTTTGCATACTACATTACAGAAAATATTTGGCTTTTAGCAAACAAACGTTTTGCATACTACATTACAGAAAATATTTACTACATTACAGAAAATATTTGACTTTTAGCAAACAAACGTTTTGCATACTACATTACAGAAAATATTTACTACATTACAGAAAATATTTGACTTTTAGCAAACAAACTTTTTGCATACTACATTACAGAAAATATTTGGCTTTTAGCTAACAAACCTTTTGCATACTACATTACAGAAAATATTTGGCTTTTAGCAAACAAACTTTTTGCATACTACATTACAGAAAATATTTGGCTTTTAGCTAACAAACTTTTTGCATACTATATTACAGAAAATATTTGGCTTTTAGCAAACAAACGTTTTGCATACTACATTACAGAAAATATTTACTACATTACAGAAAATATTTGACTTTTAGCAAACAAACTTTTTGCATACTACATTACAGAAAATATTTGGCTTTTAGCTAACAAACTTTTTGCATACTACATTACAGAAAATATTTGGCTTTTAGCAAACAAACTTTTTGCATACTACATTACAGAAAATATTTGGCTTTTAGCTAACAAACTTTTTGCATACTACATTACAGAAAATATTTGACTTTTAGCAAACAAACTTTTTGCATACTACATTACAGAAAATATTTGGCTTTTAGCAAACAAACGTTTTGCATACTACATTACAGAAAATATTTGGCTTTTAGCAAACAAACTTTTTGCATACTACATTACAGAAAATATTTGGCTTTTAGCTAACAAACTTTTTGCATACTACATTACAGAAAATATTTGGCTTTTAGCTAACAAACCTTTTGCATACTACATTACAGAAAATATTTGGCTTTTAGCAAACAAACTTTTTGCATACTACATTACAGAAAATATTTGGCTTTTAGCTAACAAACTTTTTGCATACTATATTACAGAAAATATTTGGCTTTTAGCAAACAAACGTTTTGCATACTACATTACAGAAAATATTTACTACATTACAGAAAATATTTGACTTTTAGCAAACAAACTTTTTGCATACTACATTACAGAAAATATTTGGCTTTTAGCTAACAAACTTTTTGCATACTACATTACAGAAAATATTTGGCTTTTAGCAAACAAACTTTTTGCATACTACATTACAGAAAATATTTGGCTTTTAGCTAACAAACTTTTTGCATACTACATTACAGAAAATATTTGGCTTTTAGCAAACAAACTTTTTGCATACTACATTACAGAAAATATTTGGCTTTTAGCAAACAAACGTTTTGCATACTACATTACAGAAAATATTTGGCTTTTAGCAAACAAACTTTTTGCATACTACATTACAGAAAATATTTGGCTTTTAGCTAACAAACTTTTTGCATACTACATTACAGAAAATATTTGGCTTTTAGCTAACAAACTGTTTGCATACTACATTACAGAAAATATTTGGCTTTTAGCTAACAAACTTTTTGCATACTACATTACAGAAAATATTTGACTTTTAGCAAACAAACTTTTTGCATACTACATTACAGAAAATATTTGGCTTTTAGCTAACAAACTTTTTGCATACTACATTACAGAAAATATTTGGCTTTTAGCAAACAAACTTTTTGCATACTACATTACAGAAAATATTTGGCTTTTAGCTAACAAACTTTTTGCATACTACATTACAGAAAATATTTGGCTTTTAGCAAACAAACTTTTTCATACTACATTACAGAAAATATTTGGCTTTTAGCTAACAAACTTTTTGCATACTACATTACAGAAAATATTTGGCTTTTAGCTAACAAACCTTTTGCATACTACATTACAGAAAATATTTTACTTTTAGCAAACAAACTTTTTGCAAACTACATTACAGAAAATATTTGGCTTTTAGCTAACAAACTTTTTGCATACTATATTACAGAAAATATTTGACTTTTAGGAAACAAACGTTTTGCATACTACATTACAGAAAATATTTGGCTTTTAGCAAACAAACGTTTTGCATACTACATTACAGAAAATATTTGGCTTTTAGCAAACAAACGTTTTGCATACTACATTACAGAACATATTTGACTTTTAGCAAACAAACTTTTGCATACTACATTACAGAAAATATTTGGCTTTTAGCAAACAAACTTTTTGCATACTACATTACAGAAAATATTTGGCTTTTAGCAAACAAACTTTTTGCATACTACATTACAGAAAATATTTGGCTTTTAGCAAACAAACTTTTTGCATACTACATTACAGAAAATATTTGGCTTTTAGCAAACAAACCTTTTGCATACTACATTACAGAAAATATTTGGCTTTTAGCAAACAAACGTTTTGCATACTACATTACAGAAAATATTTGGCTTTTAGCAAACAAACTTTTTGCATACTACATTACAGAAAATATTTTACTTTTAGCAAACAAACTTTTTGCAAACTACATTACAGAAAATATTTGGCTTTTAGCTAACAAACTTTTTGCATACTACATTACAGAAAATATTTGGCTTTTAGCAAACAAACTTTTTGCATACTACATTACAGAAAATATTTGGCTTTTAGCAAACAAACGTTTTGCATACTACATTACAGAAAATATTTGGCTTTTAGCAAACAAACTTTTTGCATACTACATTACAGAAAATATTTTACTTTTAGCAAACAAACTTTTTGCAAACTACATTACAGAAAATATTTGGCTTTTAGCTAACAAACTTTTTGCATACTATATTACAGAAAATATTTGACTTTTAGGAAACAAACGTTTTGCATACTACATTACAGAAAATATTTGGCTTTTAGCAAACAAACGTTTTGCATACTACATTACAGAAAATATTTGGCTTTTAGCAAACAAACGTTTTGCATACTACATTACAGAACATATTTGACTTTTAGCAAACAAACTTTTGCATACTACATTACAGAAAATATTTGGCTTTTAGCAAACAAACTTTTTGCATACTACATTACAGAAAATATTTGGCTTTTAGCAAACAAACTTTTTGCATACTACATTACAGAAAATATTTGGCTTTTAGCAAACAAACTTTTTGCATACTACATTACAGAAAATATTTGGCTTTTAGCAAACAAACCTTTTGCATACTACATTACAGAAAATATTTGGCTTTTAGCAAACAAACGTTTTGCATACTACATTACAGAAAATATTTGGCTTTTAGCAAACAAACTTTTTGCATACTACATTACAGAAAATATTTTACTTTTAGCAAACAAACTTTTTGCAAACTACATTACAGAAAATATTTGGCTTTTAGCTAACAAACTTTTTGCATACTACATTACAGAAAATATTTGGCTTTTAGCAAACAAACTTTTTGCATACTACATTACAGAAAATATTTACTACATTACAGAAAATATTTACTACATTACAGAAAATATTTGGCTTTTAGCAAACAAACCTTTTGCATACTACATTACAGAAAATATTTGGCTTTTAGCTAACAAACTTTTTGCATACTACATTACAGAAAATATTTACTACATTAGAGAAAATATTTGACTTTTAGCAAACAAACTTTTTGCATACTACATTACAGAAAATATTTGGCTTTTAGCTAACAAACTTTTTGCATACTACATTACAGAAAATATTTGGCTTTTAGCAAACAAACTTTTTGCATACTACATTACAGAAAATATTTGGCTTTTAGCTAACAAAATTTTTGCATACTATATTACAGAAAATATTTGACTTTTAGCAAACAAACGTTTTGCATACTACATTACAGAAAATATTTACTACATTACAGAAAATATTTGACTTTTAGCAAACAAACTTTTTGCATACTACATTACAGAAAATATTTGGCTTTTAGCTAACAAACCTTTTGCATACTACATTACAGAAAATATTTGGCTTTTAGCAAACAAACTTTTTGCATACTACATTATAGAAAATATTTGGCTTTTAGCTAACAAACTTTTTGCATACTACATTACAGAAAATATTTGGCTTTTAGCAAACAAACTTTTTGCATACTACATTACAGAAAATATTTGGCTTTTAGCTAACAAACTTTTTGCATACTATATTACAGAAAATATTTGGCTTTTAGCTAACAAACGTTTTGCATACTACATTACAGAAAATATTTGGCTTTTAGCTAACAAACTTTTTGCATACTACATTACAGAAAATATTTGGCTTTTAGCAAACAAACTTTTTGCATACTACATTACAGAAAATATTTGGCTTTTAGCTAACAAACTTTTTGCATACTACATTACAGAAAATATTTGGCTTTTAGCTAACAAACGTTTTGCATACTATATTACAGAAAATATTTGGCTTTTAGCTAACAAACTTTTTGCATACTACATTACAGAAAATATTTGGCTTTTAGCAAACAAACTTTTTGCATACTACATTACAGAAAATATTTGGCTTTTAGCTAACAAACTTTTTGCATACTACATTACAGAAAATATTTTACTTTTAGCAAACAAACTTTTTTGCATACTATATTACAGAAAATATTTGACTTTTAGCAAACAAACTTTTTGCATACTACATTACAGAAAATATTTGGCTTTTAGCTAATAAACTTTTTGCATACTACATTACAGAAAATATTTGGCTTTTAGCTAACAAACTTTTTGCATACTACATTACAGAAAATATTTGGCTTTTAGCAAACAAACGTTTTGCATACTACATTACAGAAAATATTTGGCTTTTAGCTAACAAACTTTTTGCATACTATATTACAGAAAATATTTGGCTTTTAGCTAACAAACTTTTTGCATACTACATTACAGAAAATATTTGGCTTTTAGCAAACAAACTTTTTGCATACTACATTACAGAAAATATTTGGCTTTTAGCTAACAAACTTTTTGCATACTACATTACAGAAAATATTTGGCTTTTAGCTAACAAACTTTTTGCATACTACATTACAGAAAATATTTGGCTTTTAGCAAACAAACTTTTTGCATACTACATTACAGAAAATATTTGGCTTTTAGCTAACAAACTGTTTGCATACTACATTACAGAAAATATTTGGCTTTTAGCAAACAAACTTTTTGCATACTACATTACAGAAAATATTTGGCTTTTAGCTAACAAACTTTTTGCATACTACATTACAGAAAATATTTGGCTTTTAGCTAACAAACCTTTTGCATACTACATTACAGAAAATATTTGGCTTTTAGCTAACAAACTTTTTGCATACTATATTACAGAAAATATTTGACTTTTAGGAAACAAACGTTTTGCATACTACATTACAGAAAATATTTGGCTTTTAGCAAACAAACGTTTTGCATACTACATTACAGAAAATATTTGACTTTTAGCAAACAAACGTTTTGCATACTACATTACAGAAAATATTTGGCTTTTAGCAAACAAACTTTTTGCATACTACATTACAGAACATATTTGACTTTAACAAACAAACTTTTTGCATACTACATTACAGAAAATATTTGGCTTTTAGCAAACAAACTTTTTGCATACTACATTACAGAAAATATTTGGCTTTTAGCAAACAAACTTTTTGCATACTACATTACAGAAAATATTTGGCTTTTAGCAAACAAACTTTTTGCATACTACATTACAGAAAATATTTGGCTTTTAGCAAACAAACTTTTTGCATACTACATTACAGAAAATATTTGACTTTTAGCAAACAAACGTTTTGCATACTACATTACAGAAAATATTTGACTTTTAGCAAACAAACTTTTTGCATACTACATTACAGAAAATATTTGGCTTTTAGCAAACAAACTTTTTGCATACTACATTACAGAAAATATTTTACTTTTAGCAAACAAACTTTTTGCATACTACATTACAGAAAATATTTGGCTTTTAGCAAACAAACTTTTTTCATACTACATTACAGAAAATATTTGGCTTTTAGCTAACAAACTTTTTGCATACTACATTACAGAAAATATTTGGCTTTTAGCAAACAAACTTTTTGCATACTACATTACAGAAAATATTTACTACATTACAGAAAATATTTACTACATTACAGAAAATATTTGGCTTTTAGCAAACAAACCTTTTGCATACTACATTACAGAAAATATTTGGCTTTTAGCTAACAAACTTTTTGCATACTACATTACAGAAAATATTTGGCTTTTAGCAAACAAACGTTTTGCATACTACATTACAGAAAATATTTACTACATTACAGAAAATATTTACTACATTACAGAAAATATTTGACTTTTAGCAAACAAACTTTTTGCATACTACATTACAGAAAATATTTGGCAGTTAGCAAACAAACGTTTTGCATACTACATTACAGAAAATATTTACTACATTACAGAAAATATTTACTACATTACAGAAAATATTTGGCTTTTAGCAAACAAACCTTTTGCATACTACATGACAGAAAATATTTGGCTTTTAGCTAACAAACCTTTTGCATACTACATTACAGAAAATATTTGGCTTTTAGCAAACAAACGTTTTGCATACTACATTACAGAAAATATTTACTACATTACAGAAAATATTTACTACATTACAGAAAATATTTGACTTTTAGCAAACAAACTTTTTGCATACTACATTACAGAAAATATTTGGCTTTTAGCTAACAAACTTTTTGCATACTACATTACAGAAAATATTTGACTTTTAGGAAACAAACTTTCTGCATACTACATTACAGAAAATATTTGGCTTTTAGCAAACAAACTTTTTGCATACTACATTACAGAAAATATTTGGCTTTTAGCTAACAAACTTTTTGCATACTACATTACAGAAAATATTTGGCTTTTAGCTAACAAACTTTTTGCATACTACATTACAGAAAATATTTGGCTTTTAGCAAACAAACTTTTTGCATACTACATTACAGAAAATATTTGGCTTTTAGCTAACAAACTTTTTGCATACTACATTACAGAAAATATTTGGCTTTTAGCAAACAAACTTTTTGCATACCCCATTACAGAAAATATTTGGCTTTTAGCTAACAAACTTTTTGCATACTATATTACAGAAAATATTTGGCTTTTAGCTAACAAACTTTTTGCATACTACATTACAGAAAATATTTGGCTTTTAGCAAACAAACTTTTTGCATACTACATTACAGAAAATATTTCACTTTTAGCAAACAAACTTTTTGCATACTACATTACAGAAAATATTTCACTTTTAGCAAACAAACTTTTTGCATACTACATTACAGAAAATATTTCACTTTTAGCTAACAAACTTTTTGCATACTACATTACAGAAAATATTTCACTTTTAGCAAACAAACTTTTTGCATACTACATTACAGAAAATATTTGGCTTTTAGCAAACAAACTTTTTGCATACTACATTACAGAAAATATTTGGCTTTTAGCAAACAAACTTTTTGCATACTACATTACAGAAAATATTTGGCTTTTAGCAAACAAACGTTTTGCATACTACATTACAGAAAATATTTGGCTTTTAGCTAACAAACTTTTTGCATACTACATTACAGAAAATATTTGGCTTTTAGCTAACAAACTTTTTGCATACTACATTACAGAAAATATTTGGCTTTTAGCTAACAAACCTTTTACATACTACATTACAGAAAATATTTGGCTTTTAGCAAACAAACTTTTTGCATATTACATTACAGAAAATATTTGGCTTTTAGCAAACAAACTTTTTGCATACTATATTACAGAAAATATTTGGCTTTTAGCAAACAAACGTTTTGCATACTACATTACAGAAAATATTTACTACATTACAGAAAATATTAGACTTTTAGCAAACAAACTTTTTGCATACTACATTACAGAAAATATTTGGCTTTTAGCTAACAAACTTTTTGCATACTACATTACAGAAAATATTTGGCTTTTAGCAAACAAACTTTTTGCATACTACATTACAGAAAATATTTGGCTTTTAGCAAACAAACTTTTTGCATACTACATTACAGAAAATATTTGACTTTTAGCAAACAAACGTTTTGCATACTACATTACAGAAAATATTTACTACATTACAGAAAATATTTGGCTTTTAGCAAACAAACTTTTTGCATACTACATTACAGAAAATATTTGGCTTTTAGCTAACAAACTTTTTGCATACTACATTACAGAAAATATTTGGCTTTTAGCAAACAAACTTTTTGCATACTACATTACAGAAAATATTTACTACATTACAGAAAATATTTACTACATTACAGAAAATATTTGGCTTTTAGCAAACAAACATTTTGCATACTACATTACAGAAAATATTTACTACATTACAGAAAATATTTGACTTTTAGCAAACAAACTTTTTGCATACTACATTACAGAAAATATTTGACTTTTAGCAAACAAACTTTTTGCATACTATATTACAGAAAACATTTGGCTTTTAGCAAACAAACTTTTTGCATACTACATTACAGAAAATATTTGACTTTTAGCAAACAAACTTTTTGCATACTATATTACAGAAAACATAAGACTTTTAGCAAACAAACATTTTGCATACTATATTACAGAAAACATTTGGCTTTTAGCAAACAAACTTTTTGCAAACTACATTACAGAAAATATTTGGCTTTTAGCAAACAAACTTTTTGCATACTATATTACAGAAAATATTTGGCTTTTAGCAAACAAACTTTTTGCAAACTACATTACAGAAAATATTTGGCTTTTAGCTAACAAACTTTTTGCATACTACATTACAGAAAATATTTGGCTTTTAGCAAACAAACTTTTTGCATACTACATTACAGAAAATATTTACTACATTACAGAAAATATTTACTACATTACAGAAAATATTTGGCTTTTAGCAAACAAACCTTTTGCATACTACATTACAGAAAATATTTGGCTTTTAGCTAACAAACTTTTTGCATACTACATTACAGAAAATATTTACTACATTACAGAAAATATTTACTACATTACAGAAAATATTTGGCTTTTAGCAAACAAACTTTTTCATACTACATTACAGAAAATATTTGGCTTTTAGCTAACAAACTTTTTGCATACTACATTACAGAAAATATTTGGCTTTTAGCTAACAAACCTTTTGCATACTACATTACAGAAAATATTTGGCTTTTAGCAAACAAACTTTTTGCATACTACATTACAGAAAATATTTGGCTTTTAGCTAACAAACTTTTTGCATACTATATTACAGAAAATATTTGACTTTTAGGAAACAAACGTTTTGCATACTACATTACAGAAAATATTTGGCTTTTAGCAAACAAACTTTTTGCATACTACATTACAGAAAATATTTGGCTTTTAGCAAACAAACGTTTTGCATACTACATTACAGAAAATATTTGGCTTTTAGCAAACAAACGTTTTGCATACTACATTACAGAACATATTTGACTTTTAGCAAACAAACTTTTGCATACTACATTACAGAAAATATTTGGCTTTTAGCAAACAAACTTTTTGCATACTACATTACAGAAAATATTTGGCTTTTAGCAAACAAACTTTTTGCATACTACATTACAGAAAATATTTGGCTTTTAGCAAACAAACTTTTTGCATACTACATTACAGAAAATATTTGGCTTTTAGCAAACAAACCTTTTGCATACTACATTACAGAAAATATTTTACTTTTAGCAAACAAACGTTTTGCATACTACATTACAGAAAATATTTGGCTTTTAGCAAACAAACTTTTTGCATACTACATTACAGAAAATATTTTACTTTTAGCAAACAAACGTTTTGCATACTACATTACAGAAAATATTTGGCTTTTAGCAAACAAACATTTTGCATACTACATTACAGAAAATATTTGGCTTTTAGCTAACAAACTTTTTGCATACTACATTACAGAAAATATTTGGCTTTTAGCAAACAAACTTTTAGCATACTACATTACAGAAAATATTTACTACATTACAGAAAATATTTACTAATTTACAGAAAATATTTGGCTTTTAGCAAACAAACCTTTTGCATACTACATTACAGAAAATATTTGGCTTTTAGCTAACAAACTTTTTGCATACTACATTACAGAAAATATTTACTACATTACAGAAAATATTTGACTTTTAGCAAACAAACTTTTTGCATACTACATTACAGAAAATATTTGGCTTTTAGCTAACAAACTTTTTGCATACTATATTACAGAAAATATTTGGCTTTTAGCTAACAAACTTTTTTGCATACTATATTACAGAAAATATTTGGCTTTTAGCAAACAAACGTTTTGCATACTACATTACAGAAAATATTTACTACATTACAGAAAATATTTGGCTTTTAGCAAACAAACTTTTTGCATACTACATTACAGAAAATATTTGGCTTTTAGCTAACAAACTTTTTGCATACTACATTACAGAAAATATTTGGCTTTTAGCAAACAAACTTTTTTGCATACTATATTACAGAAAATATTTGACTTTTAGCAAACAAACTTTTTGCATACTACATTACAGAAAATATTTGGCTTTTAGCTAACAAACTTTTTGCATACTACATTACAGAAAATATTTACTACATTACAGAAAATATTTACTACATTACAGAAAATATTTGGCTTTTAGCAAACAAACCTTTTGCATACTACATTACAGAAAATATTTGGCTTTTAGCTAACAAACTTTTTGCATACTACATTACAGAAAATATTTACTACATTACAGAAAATATTTACTACATTACAGAAAATATTTGGCTTTTAGCAAACAAACTTTTTCATACTACATTACAGAAAATATTTGGCTTTTAGCTAACAAACTTTTTGCATACTACATTACAGAAAATATTTGGCTTTTAGCTAACAAACCTTTTGCATACTACATTACAGAAAATATTTGGCTTTTAGCAAACAAACTTTTTGCATACTACATTACAGAAAATATTTGGCTTTTAGCTAACAAACTTTTTGCATACTATATTACAGAAAATATTTGACTTTTAGGAAACAAACGTTTTGCATACTACATTACAGAAAATATTTGGCTTTTAGCAAACAAACTTTTTGCATACTACATTACAGAAAATATTTGGCTTTTAGCAAACAAACGTTTTGCATACTACATTACAGAAAATATTTGGCTTTTAGCAAACAAACGTTTTGCATACTACATTACAGAACATATTTGACTTTTAGCAAACAAACTTTTGCATACTACATTACAGAAAATATTTGGCTTTTAGCAAACAAACTTTTTGCATACTACATTACAGAAAATATTTGGCTTTTAGCAAACAAACTTTTTGCATACTACATTACAGAAAATATTTGGCTTTTAGCAAACAAACTTTTTGCATACTACATTACAGAAAATATTTGGCTTTTAGCAAACAAACCTTTTGCATACTACATTACAGAAAATATTTTACTTTTAGCAAACAAACGTTTTGCATACTACATTACAGAAAATATTTGGCTTTTAGCAAACAAACATTTTGCATACTACATTACAGAAAATATTTGGCTTTTAGCTAACAAACTTTTTGCATACTACATTACAGAAAATATTTGGCTTTTAGCAAACAAACTTTTAGCATACTACATTACAGAAAATATTTACTACATTACAGAAAATATTTACTAATTTACAGAAAATATTTGGCTTTTAGCAAACAAACCTTTTGCATACTACATTACAGAAAATATTTGGCTTTTAGCTAACAAACTTTTTGCATACTACATTACAGAAAATATTTACTACATTACAGAAAATATTTGGCTTTTAGCAAACAAACTTTTTGCATACTACATTACAGAAAATATTTGGCGTTTAGCTAACAAACTTTTTGCATACTACATTACAGAAAATATTTGGCTTTTAGCAAACAAACTTTTTGCATACTACATTACAGAAAATATTTGGCTTTTAGCTAACAAACTTTTTGCATACTATATTACAGAAAATATTTGGCTTTTAGCAAACAAACGTTTTGCATACTACATTACAGAAAATATTTACTACATTACAGAAAATATTTGACTTTTAGCAAACAAACTTTTTGCATACTACATTACAGAAAATATTTGGCTTTTAGCTAACAAACTTTTTGCATACTATATTACAGAAAATATTTGGCTTTTAGCTAACAAACTTTTTTGCATACTATATTACAGAAAATATTTGGCTTTTAGCAAACAAACGTTTTGCATACTACATTACAGAAAATATTTACTACATTACAGAAAATATTTGGCTTTTAGCAAACAAACTTTTTGCATACTACATTACAGAAAATATTTGGCTTTTAGCTAACAAACTTTTTGCATACTACATTACAGAAAATATTTGGCTTTTAGCAAACAAACTTTTTTGCATACTATATTACAGAAAATATTTGACTTTTAGCAAACAAACTTTTTGCATACTACATTACAGAAAATATTTGGCTTTTAGCTAACAAACTTTTTGCATACTACATTACAGAAAATATTTGGCTTTTAGCTAACAAACTTTTTGCATACTACATTACAGAAAATATTTGGCTTTTAGCAAACAAACGTTTTGCATACTACATTACAGAAAATATTTGGCTTTTAGCTAACAAACGTTTTGCATACTATATTACAGAAAATATTTGGCTTTTAGCTAACAAACTTTTTGCATACTACATTACAGAAAATATTTGGCTTTTAGCAAACAAACTTTTTGCATACTACATTACAGAAAATATTTGGCTTTTAGCTAACAAACTTTTTGCAAACTACATTACAGAAAATATTTGGCTTTTAGCTAACAAACTTTTTGCATACTACATTACAGAAAATATTTGGCTTTTAGCAAACAAACTTTTTGCATACTACATTACAGAAAATATTTGGCTTTTAGCTAACAAACTGTTTGCATACTACATTACAGAAAATATTTGGCTTTTAGCAAACAAACTTTTTGCATACTACATTACAGAAAATATTTGGCTTTTAGCTAACAAACTTTTTGCATACTACATTACAGAAAATATTTGGCTTTTAGCTAACAAACCTTTTGCATACTACATTACAGAAAATATTTGGCTTTTAGCTAACAAACTTTTTGCATACTATATTACAGAAAATATTTGACTTTTAGGAAACAAACGTTTTGCATACTACATTACAGAAAATATTTGGCTTTTAGCAAACAAACGTTTTGCATACTACATTACAGAAAATATTTGGCTTTTAGCAAACAAACTTTTTGCATACTACATTACAGAACATATTTGACTTTAACAAACAAACTTTTTGCATACTACATTACAGAAAATATTTGGCTTTTAGCAAACAAACTTTTTGCATACTACATTACAGAAAATATTTGGCTTTTAGCAAACAAACTTTTTGCATACTACATTACAGAAAATATTTGGCTTTTAGCAAACAAACTTTTTGCATACTACATTACAGAAAATATTTGGCTTTTAGCTAACAAACTTTTTGCATACTACATTACAGAAAATATTTGGCTTTTAGCAAACAAACTTTTTGCATACTACATTACAGAAAATATTTGGCTTTTAGCAAACAAACGTTTTGCATACTACATTACAGAAAATATTTGGCTTTTAGCAAACAAACTTTTTGCATACTACATTACAGAAAATATTTGACTTTTAGCAAACAAACTTTTTGCATACTACATTACAGAAAATATTTGGCTTTTAGCAAACAAACTTTTTTCATACTACATTACAGAAAATATTTGGCTTTTAGCTAACAAACTTTTTTCATACTACATTACAGAAAATATTTGGCTTTTAGCTAACAAACTTTTTGCATACTACATTACAGAAAATATTTGGCTTTTAGCAAACAAACTTTTTGCATACTACATTACAGAAAATATTTACTACATTACAGAAAATATTTACTACATTACAGAAAATATTTGGCTTTTAGCAAACAAACCTTTTGCATACTACATTACAGAAAATATTTGGCTTTTAGCTAACAAACTTTTTGCATACTACATTACAGAAAATATTTGGCTTTTAGCAAACAAACGTTTTGCATACTACATTACAGAAAATATTTACTACATTACAGAAAATATTTGACTTTTAGCAAACAAACTTTTTGCATACTACATTACAGAAAATATTTGGCTTTTAGCTAACAAACCTTTTGCATACTACATTACAGAAAATATTTGGCTTTTAGCAAACAAACTTTTTGCATACTACATTACAGAAAATATGTGGCTTTTAGCAAACAAACTTTTTGCATACTACATTACAGAAAATATTTGGCTTTTAGCAAAAAAAACTTTTTGCATACTACATTACAGAAAATATTTGGCTTTTAGCAAACAAACTTTTTGCATACTACATTACAGAAAATATTTGGCTTTTAGCTAACAAACTTTTTGCATACTACATTACAGAAAATATTTGGCTTTTAGCTAACAAACTTTTTGCATACTACATTACAGAAAATATTTGGCTTTTAGCAAACAAACTTTTTGCATACTACATTACAGAAAATATTTGGCTTTTAGCTAACAAACTTTTTGCATACTACATTACAGAAAATATTTGGCTTTTAGCAAACAAACTTTTTGCATACTACATTACAGAAAATATTTGGCTTTTAGCTAACAAACTTTTTGCATACTATATTACAGAAAATATTTGGCTTTTAGCTAACAAACTTTTTGCATACTACATTACAGAAAATATTTGGCTTTTAGCAAACAAACTTTTTGCATACTACATTACAGAAAATATTTGGCTTTTAGCAAACAAACTTTTTGCATACTACATTACAGAAAATATTTGGCTTTTAGCTAACAAACTTTTTGCATACTACATTACAGAAAATATTTGGCTTTTAGCTAACAAACTTTTTGCATACTACATTACAGAAAATATTTGGCTTTTAGCTAACAAACTTTTTGCATACTACATTACAGAAAATATTTGGCTTTTAGCTAACAAACCTTTTACATACTACATTACAGAAAATATTTGGCTTTTAGCAAACAAACTTTTTGCATACTACATTACAGAAAATATTTGGCTTTTAGCAAACAAACTTTTTGCATACTACATTACAGAAAATATTTGGCTTTTAGCTAACAAACTTTTTGCATACTACATTACAGAAAATATTTGGCTTTTAGCAAACAAACTTTTTGCATACTACATTACAGAAAATATTTGGCTTTTAGCTAACAAACTTTTTGCATACTATATTACAGAAAATATTTGGCTTTTAGCTAACAAACTTTTTGCATACTACATTACAGAAAATATTTGGCTTTTAGCAAACAAACTTTTTGCATACTACATTACAGAAAATATTTGGCTTTTAGCAAACAAACTTTTTGCATACTACATTACAGAAAATATTTGGCTTTTAGCTAACAAACTTTTTGCATACTACATTACAGAAAATATTTGGCTTTTAGCTAACAAACTTTTTGCATACTACATTACAGAAAATATTTGGCTTTTAGCTAACAAACTTTTTGCATACTACATTACAGAAAATATTTGGCTTTTAGCTAACAAACTTTTTGCATACTACATTACAGAAAATATTTGGCTTTTAGCTAACAAACCTTTTACATACTACATTACAGAAAATATTTGGCTTTTAGCAAACAAACTTTTTGCATACTACATTACAGAAAATATTTGGCTTTTAGCAAACAAACTTTTTGCATACTACATTACAGAAAATATTTGGCTTTTAGCTAACAAACTTTTTGCATACTACATTACAGAAAATATTTGGCTTTTAGCAAACAAACTTTTTGCATACTACATTACAGAAAATATTTGGCTTTTAGCTAACAAACTTTTTGCATACTATATTACAGAAAATATTTGGCTTTTAGCTAACAAACTTTTTGCATACTACATTACAGAAAATATTTGGCTTTTAGCAAACAAACTTTTTGCATACTACATTACAGAAAATATTTGGCTTTTAGCAAACAAACTTTTTGCATACTACATTACAGAAAATATTTGGCTTTTAGCTAACAAACTTTTTGCATACTACATTACAGAAAATATTTGGCTTTTAGCTAACAAACTTTTTGCATACTACATTACAGAAAATATTTGGCTTTTAGCTAACAAACTTTTTGCATACTACATTACAGAAAATATTTGGCTTTTAGCTAACAAACCTTTTACATACTACATTACAGAAAATATTTGGCTTTTAGCAAACAAACTTTTTGCATACTACATTACAGAAAATATTTGGCTTTTAGCAAACAAACTTTTTGCATACTACATTACAGAAAATATTTGGCTTTTAGCTAACAAACTTTTTGCATACTACATTACAGAAAATATTTGGCTTTTAGCAAACAAACTTTTTGCATACTACATTACAGAAAATATTTGGCTTTTAGCAAACAAACTTTTTGCATACTACATTACAGAAAATATTTGGCTTTTAGCTAACAAACTTTTTGCATACTACATTACAGAAAATATTTGGCTTTTAGCTAACAAACTTTTTGCATACTACATTACAGAAAATATTTGGCTTTTAGCAAACAAACTTTTTGCATACTACATTACAGAAAATATTTGGCTTTTAGCTAACAAACTTTTTGCATACTATATTACAGAAAATATTTGGCTTTTAGCTAACAAACTTTTTGCATACTACATTACAGAAAATATTTGGCTTTTAGCAAACAAACTTTTTGCATACTACATTACAGAAAATATTTGGCTTTTAGCTAACAAACTTTTTGCATACTACATTACAGAAAATATTTGGCTTTTAGCTAACAAACTTTTTGCATACTACATTACAGAAAATATTTGGCTTTTAGCTAACAAACTTTTTGCATACTACATTACAGAAAATATTTGGCTTTTAGCTAACAAACTTTTTGCATACTACATTACAGAAAATATTTGGCTTTTAGCTAACAAACTTTTTGCATACTACATTACAGAAAATATTTGGCTTTTAGCTAACAAACTTTTTGCATACTACATTACAGAAAATATTTGGCTTTTAGCTAACAAACGTTTTGCATACTACATTACAGAAAATATTTGGCTTTTAGCAAACAAACTTTTTGCATACTACATTACAGAAAATATTTGGCTTTTAGCTAACAAACTTTTTGCATACTACATTACAGAAAATATTTGGCTTTTAGCAAACAAACTTTTTGCATACTACATTACAGAAAATATTTGGCTTTTAGCTAACAAACTTTTTGCATACTACATTACAGAAAATATTTGGCTTTTAGCAAACAAACTTTTTGCATACTACATTACAGAAAATATTTGGCTTTTAGCTAACAAACTTTTTGCATACTATATTACAGAAAATATTTGGCTTTTAGCAAACAAACTTTTTGCATACTACATTACAGAAAATATTTGGCTTTTAGCAAACAAACTTTTTGCATACTACATTACAGAAAATATTTGGCTTTTAGCTAACAAACTTTTTGCATACTACATTACAGAAAATATTTGGCTTTTAGCTAACAAACTTTTTGCATACTACATTACAGAAAATATTTGGCTTTTAGCTAACAAACTATTTGCATACTCCATTACAGAAAATATTTGGCTTTTAGCTAACAAACTTTTTGCATACTACATTACAGAAAATATTTGGCTTTTAGCTAACAAACGTTTTGCATACTACATTACAGAAAATATTTGGCTTTTAGCTAACAAACTTTTTGCATACTACATTACAGAAAATATTTGGCTTTTAGCTAACAAACGTTTTGCATACTACATTACAGAAAATATTTGGCTTTTAGCAAACAAACTTTTTGCATACTACATTACAGAAAATATTTGGCTTTTAGCAAACAAACTTTTTGCATACTACATTACAGAAAATATTTGGCTTTTAGCTAACAAACTTTTTGCATACTACATTACAGAAAATATTTGGCTTTTAGCAAACAAACTTTTTGCATACTACATTACAGAAAATATTTGGCTTTTAGCAAACAAACTTTTTGCATACTACATTACAGAAAATATTTGGCTTTTAGCTAACAAACTTTTTGCATACTATATTACAGAAAATATTTGGCTTTTAGCTAACAAACTTTTTGCATACTACATTACAGAAAATATTTGGCTTTTAGCAAACAAACTTTTTGCATACTACATTACAGAAAATATTTGGCTTTTAGCAAACAAACTTTTTGCATACTACATTACAGAAAATATTTGGCTTTTAGCTAACAAACTTTTTGCATACTACATTACAGAAAATATTTGGCTTTTAGCTAACAAACTTTTTGCATACTACATTACAGAAAATATTTGGCTTTTAGCTAACAAACTTTTTGCATACTACATTACAGAAAATATTTGGCTTTTAGCTAACAAACCTTTTACATACTACATTACAGAAAATATTTGGCTTTTAGCAAACAAACTTTTTGCATACTACATTACAGAAAATATTTGGCTTTTAGCAAACAAACTTTTTGCATAATATATTACAGAAAATATTTGGCTTTTAGCAAACAAACGTTTTGCATACTACATTACAGAAAATATTTACTACATTACAGAAAATATTAGACTTTTAGCAAACAAACTTTTTGCATACTACATTACAGAAAATATTTGGCTTTTAGCTAACAAACTTTTTGCATACTACATTACAGAAAATATTTGGCTTTTAGCAAACAAACTTTTTGCATACTACATTACAGAAAATATTTGACTTTTAGCAAACAAACGTTTTGCATACTACATTACAGAAAATATTTACTACATTACAGAAAATATTTACTACATTACAGAAAATATTTGACTTTTAGCAAACAAACATTTTGCATACTACATTACAGAAAATATTTACTACATTACAGAAAATATTTACTACATTACAGAAAATATTTGACTTTTAGCAAACAAACGTTTTGCATACTACATTACAGAAAATATTTACTACATTACAGAAAATATTTACTACATTACAGAAAATATTTGACTTTTAGCAAACAAACTTTTTGCATACTACATTACAGAAAATATTTACTACATTACAGAAAATATTTACTACATTACAGAAAATATTTGGCTTTTAGCAAACAAACATTTTGCATACTACATTACAGAAAATATTTACTACATTACAGAAAATATTTGACTTTTAGCAAACAAACTGTTTGCATACTACATTACAGAAAATATTTGACTTTTAGCAAACAAACTTTTTGCATACTATATTACAGAAAACATTTGGCTTTTAGCAAACAAACTTTTTGCATACTACATTACAGAAAATATTTGACTTTTAGCAAACAAACTTTTTGCATACTATATTACAGAAAACATTAGACTTTTAGCAAACAAACATTTTGCATACTATATTACAGAAAACATTTGGCTTTTAGCAAACAAACTTTTTGCAAACTACATTACAGAAAATATTTGGCTTTTAGTAAACAAACTTTTTGCATACTATATTACAGAAAATATTTGGCTTTTAGCAAACAAACTTTTTGCAAACTACATTACAGAAAATATTTGGCTTTTAGCTAACAAACTTTTTGCATACTACATTACAGAAAATATTTGGCTTTTAGCAAACAAACTTTTTGCATACTACATTACAGAAAATATTTACTACATTACAGAAAATATTTACTACATTACAGAAAATATTTGGCTTTTAGCAAACAAACCTTTTGCATACTACATTACAGAAAATATTTGGCTTTTAGCTAACAAACTTTTTGCATACTACATTACAGAAAATATTTACTACATTACAGAAAATATTTACTACATTACAGAAAATATTTGGCTTTTAGCAAACAAACTTTTTCATACTACATTACAGAAAATATTTGGCTTTTAGCTAACAAACTTTTTGCATACTACATTACAGAAAATATTTGGCTTTTAGCTAACAAACCTTTTGCATACTACATTACAGAAAATATTTGGCTTTTAGCAAACAAACTTTTTGCATACTACATTACAGAAAATATTTGGCTTTTAGCTAACAAACTTTTTGCATACTATATTACAGAAAATATTTGACTTTTAGGAAACAAACGTTTTGCATACTACATTACAGAAAATATTTGGCTTTTAGCAAACAAACGTTTTGCATACTACATTACAGAAAATATTTGGCTTTTAGCAAACAAACGTTTTGCATACTACATTACAGAACATATTTGACTTTTAGCAAACAAACTTTTGCATACTACATTACAGAAAATATTTGGCTTTTAGCAAACAAACTTTTTGCATACTACATTACAGAAAATATTTGGCTTTTAGCAAACAAACTTTTTGCATACTACATTACAGAAAATATTTGGCTTTTAGCAAACAAACTTTTTGCATACTACATTACAGAAAATATTTGACTTTTAGCAAACAAACTTTTTGCATACTACATTACAGAAAATATTTGGCTTTTAGCAAACAAACTTTTTGCATACTACATTACAGAAAATATTTGGCTTTTAGCAAACAAACTTTTTGCATACTACATTACAGAAAATATTTGGCTTTTAGCAAACAAACTTTTTGCATACTACATTACAGAAAATATTTGGCTTTTAGCAAACAAACTTTTTGCATACTACATTACAGAAAATATTTGGCTTTTAGTAAACAAAACCTTTTGCATACTACATTACAGAAAATATTTGACTTTTAGCAAACAAACGTTTTGCATACTACATTACAGAAAATATTTGGCTTTTAGCTAACAAACCTTTTGCATACTACATTACAGAAAATATTTGGCTTTTAGCAAACAAACTTTTTGCATACTACATTACAGAAAATATTTGGCTTTTAGCAAACAAACTTTTTGCATACTACATTACAGAAAATATTTGGCTTTTAGCAAACAAACTTTTTGCATACTACATTACAGAAAATATTTGGCTTTTAGCAAACAAACTTTTTGCATACTACATTACAGAAAATATTTGGCTTTTAGCTAACAAACTTTTTGCATACTACATTACAGAAAATATTTAGCTTTTAGCAAACAAACTTTTTGCATACTACATTACAGAAAATATTTGGCTTTTAGCTAACAAACTTTTTGCATACTATATTACAGAAAATATTTGGCTTTTAGCAAACAAACGTTTTGCATACTACATTACAGAAAATATTTACTACATTACAGAAAATATTTGACTTTTAGCAAACAAACTTTTTGCATACTACATTACAGAAAATATTTGGCTTTTAGCTAACAAACTTTTTGCATACTACATTACAGAAAATATTTGGCTTTTAGCTAACAAACTTTTTGCATACTACATTACAGAAAATATTTGGCTTTTAGCAAACAAACTTTTTTGCATACTATATTACAGAAAATATTTGACTTTTAGCAAACAAACTTTTTTGCATACTACATTACAGAAAATATTTGGCTTTTAGCTAACAAACTTTTTGCATACTACATTACAGAAAATATTTGGCTTTTAGCTAACAAACTTTTTGCATACTACATTACAGAAAATATTTGGCTTTTAGCAAACAAACGTTTTGCATACTACATTACAGAAAATATTTGGCTTTTAGCTAACAAACGTTTTGCATACTATATTACAGAAAATATTTGGCTTTTAGCTAACAAACTTTTTGCATACTACATTACAGAAAATATTTGGCTTTTAGCAAACAAACTTTTTGCATACTACATTACAGAAAATATTTGGCTTTTAGCTAACAAACTTTTTGCATACTACATTACAGAAAATATTTGGCTTTTAGCTAACAAACTTTTTGCATACTACATTACAGAAAATATTTGGCTTTTAGCAAACAAACTTTTTGCATACTACATTACAGAAAATATTTGGCTTTTAGCTAACAAACTGTTTGCATACTACATTACAGAAAATATTTGGCTTTTAGCAAACAAACTTTTTGCATACTACATTACAGAAAATATTTGGCTTTTAGCTAACAAACTTTTTGCATACTACATTACAGAAAATATTTGGCTTTTAGCTAACAAACCTTTTGCATACTACATTACAGAAAATATTTGGCTTTTAGCTAACAAACTTTTTGCATACTATATTACAGAAAATATTTGACTTTTAGGAAACAAACGTTTTGCATACTACATTACAGAAAATATTTGGCTTTTAGCAAACAAACGTTTTGCATACTACATTACAGAACATATTTGACTTTAACAAACAAACTGTTTGCATACTACATTACAGAAAATATTTGGCTTTTAGCAAACAAACTTTTTGCATACTACATTACAGAAAATATTTGGCTTTTAGCTAACAAACTTTTTGCATACTACATTACAGAAAATATTTGGCTTTTAGCTAACAAACCTTTTGCATACTACATTACAGAAAATATTTGGCTTTTAGCTAACAAACTTTTTGCATACTATATTACAGAAAATATTTGGCTTTTAGGAAACAAACGTTTTGCATACTACATTACAGAAAATATTTGGCTTTTAGCTAACAAACGTTTTGCATACTACATTACAGAAAATATTTGGCTTTTAGGAAACAAACTTTTTGCATACTACATTACAGAACATATTTGACTTTAACAAACAAACTTTTTGCATACTACATTACAGAAAATATTTGGCTTTTAGCAAACAAACTTTTTGCATACTACATTACAGAAAATATTTGGCTTTTAGCAAACAAACTTTTTGCATACTACATTACAGAAAATATTTGGCTTTTAGCAAACAAACTTTTTGCATACTACATTACAGAAAATATTTGGCTTTTAGCAAACAAACTTTTTGCATACTACATTACAGAAAATATTTGACTTTTAGCAAACAAACGTTTTGCATACTACATTACAGAAAATATTTGGCTTTTAGCTAACAAACCTTTTGCATACTACATTACAGAAAATATTTGGCTTTTAGCTAACAAACCTTTTGCATACTACATTACAGAAAATATTTGGCTTTTAGCAAACAAACGTTTTGCATACTACATTACAGAAAATATTTACTACATTACAGAAAATATTTGACTTTTAGCAAACAAACTTTTTGCATACTACATTACAGAAAATATTTGGCTTTTAGCTAACAAACTTTTTGCATACTACATTACAGAAAATATTTGGCTTTTAGCAAACAAACTTTTTGCATACTACATTACAGAAAATATTTGGCTTTTAGCAAACAAACTTTTTGCATACTACATTACAGAAAATATTTGGCTTTTAGCTAACAAACTTTTTGCATACTACATTACAGAAAATATTTGGCTTTTAGCTAACAAACTTTTTGCATACTACATTACAGAAAATATTTGGCTTTTAGCAAACAAACTTTTTGCATACTACATTACAGAAAATATTTGGCTTTTAGCTAACAAACTTTTTGCATACTACATTACAGAAAATATTTGGCTTTTAGCAAACAAACTTTTTGCATACTACATTACAGAAAATATTTGGCTTTTAGCTAACAAACTTTTTGCATACTATATTACAGAAAATATTTGGCTTTTAGCTAACAAACTTTTTGCATACTACATTACAGAAAATATTTGGCTTTTAGCAAACAAACTTTTTGCATACTACATTACAGGAAATATTTGGCTTTTAGCAAACAAACTTTTTGCATACTACATTACAGAAAATATTTGGCTTTTAGCTAACAAACTTTTTGCATACTACATTACAGAAAATATTTGGCTTTTAGCAAACAAACGTTTTGCATACTACATTACAGAAAATATTTACTACATTACAGAAAATATTAGACTTTTAGCAAACAAACTTTTTGCATACTACATTACAGAAAATATTTGGCTTTTAGCTAACAAACTTTTTGCATACTACATTACAGAAAATATTTGGCTTTTAGCAAACAAACTTTTTGCATACTACATTACAGAAAATATTTGGCTTTTAGCAAACAAACTTTTTGCATACTACATTACAGAAAATATTTGACTTTTAGCAAACAAACGTTTTGCATACTACATTACAGAAAATATTTACTACATTACAGAAAATATTTGGCTTTTAGCAAACAAACTTTTTGCATACTACATTACAGAAAATATTTGGCTTTTAGCTAACAAACTTTTTGCATACTACATTACAGAAAATATTTGGCTTTTAGCAAACAAACTTTTTGCATACTACATTACAGAAAATATTTACTACATTACAGAAAATATTTACTACATTACAGAAAATATTTGGCTTTTAGCAAACAAACATTTTGCATACTACATTACAGAAAATATTTACTACATTACAGAAAATATTTGACTTTTAGCAAACAAACTTTTTGCATACTACATTACAGAAAATATTTGACTTTTAGCAAACAAACTTTTTGCATACTATATTACAGAAAATATTTGACTTTTAGCAAACAAACTTTTTGCATACTACATTACAGAAAATATTTGACTTTTAGCAAACAAACTTTTTGCATACTATATTACAGAAAACATTTGGCTTTTAGCAAACAAACTTTTTGCATACTACATTACAGAAAATATTTGACTTTTAGCAAACAAACTTTTTGCATACTACATTACAGAAAATATTTGGCTTTTAGCAAACAAACTTTTTGCATACTACATTACAGAAAATATTTGGCTTTTAGCAAACAAACTTTTTGCATACTACATTACAGAAAATATTTGACTTTTAGCAAACAAACGTTTTGCATACTACATTACAGAAAATATTTACTACATTACAGAAAATATTTGGCTTTTAGCAAACAAACTTTTTGCATACTACATTACAGAAAATATTTGGCTTTTAGCAAACAAACTTTTTGCATACTACATTACAGAAAATATTTGGCTTTTAGCAAACAAACTTTTTGCATACTACATTACAGAAAATATTTGACTTTTAGCAAACAAACGTTTTGCATACTACATTACAGAAAATATTTACTACATTACAGAAAATATTTGGCTTTTAGCAAACAAACTTTTTGCATACTACATTACAGAAAATATTTGGCTTTTAGCAAACAAACTTTTTGCATACTACATTACAGAAAATATTTGACTTTTAGCAAACAAACGTTTTGCATACTACATTACAGAAAATATTTACTACATTACAGAAAATATTTGGCTTTTAGCAAACAAACTTTTTGCATACTACATTACAGAAAATATTTGGCTTTTAGCAAACAAACGTTTTGCATACTACATTACAGAAAATATTTGACTTTTAGCAAACAAACGTTTTGCATACTACATTACAGAAAATATTTGACTTTTAGCAAACAAACTTTTTGCATACTACATTACAGAAAATATTTGGCTTTTAGCAAACAAACGTTTTGCATACTACATTACAGAAAATATTTGGCTTTTAGCAAACAAACTTTTTGCATACTACATTACAGAAAATATTTGGCTTTTAGCAAACAAACTTTTTGCATACTACATTACAGAAAATATTTGACTTTTAGCAAACAAACGTTTTGCATACTACATTACAGAAAATATTTACTACATTACAGAAAATATTTGGCTTTTAGCAAACAAACTTTTTGCATACTACATTACAGAAAATATTTGACTTTTAGCAAACAAACGTTTTGCATACTACATTACAGAAAATATTTACTACATTACAGAAAATATTTGGCTTTTAGCAAACAAACTTTTTGCATACTACATTACAGAAAATATTTGGCTTTTAGCAAACAAACTTTTTGCATACTACATTACAGAAAATATTTGGCTTTTAGCAAACAAACTTTTTGCATACTACATTACAGAAAATATTTGACTTTTAGCAAACAAACGTTTTGCATACTACATTACAGAAAATATTTACTACATTACAGAAAATATTTGGCTTTTAGCAAACAAACTTTTTGCATACTACATTACAGAAAATATTTGGCTTTTAGCAAACAAACTTTTTGCATACTACATTACAGAAAATATTTGGCTTTTAGCTAACAAACTTTTTGCATACTACATTACAGAAAATATTTGGCTTTTAGCTAACAAACCTTTTGCATACTACATTACAGAAAATATTTACTACATTACAGAAAATATTTGGCTTTAAGCAAACAAACTTTTTGCATACTATATTACAGAAAATATTTGGCTTTTAGCAAACAAACGTTTTGCATACTACATTACAGAAAATATTTACTACATTACAGAAAATATTAGACTTTTAGCAAACAAACTTTTTGCATACTACATTACAGAAAATATTTGGCTTTTAGCTAACAAACTTTTTGCATACTACATTACAGAAAATATTTGGCTTTTAGCAAACAAACTTTTTGCATACTACATTACAGAAAATATTTGACTTTTAGCAAACAAACGTTTTGCATACTACATTACAGAAAATATTTACTACATTACAGAAAATATTTGGCTTTTAGCAAACAAACTTTTTGCATACTACATTACAGAAAATATTTGGCTTTTAGCTAACAAACTTTTTGCATACTACATTACAGAAAATATTTGGCTTTTAGCAAACAAACTTTTTGCATACTACATTACAGAAAATATTTACTACATTACAGAAAATATTTACTACATTACAGAAAATATTTGGCTTTTAGCAAACAAACATTTTGCATACTACATTACAGAAAATATTTACTACATTACAGAAAATATTTGACTTTTAGCAAACAAACTTTTTGCATACTACATTACAGAAAATATTTGACTTTTAGCAAACAAACTTTTTGCATACTATATTACAGAAAACATTTGGCTTTTAGCAAACAAACTTTTTGCATACTACATTACAGAAAATATTTGACTTTTAGCAAACAAACTTTTTGCATACTACATTACAGAAAATATTTGACTTTTAGCAAACAAACGTTTTGCATACTACATTACAGAAAATATTTACTACATTACAGAAAATATTTGGCTTTTAGCAAACAAACTTTTTGCATACTACATTACAGAAAATATTTGGCTTTTAGCAAACAAACTTTTTGCATACTACATTACAGAAAATATTTGGCTTTTAGCTAACAAACTTTTTGCATACTACATTACAGAAAATATTTGGCTTTTAGCAAACAAACTTTTTGCATACTACATTACAGAAAATATTTACTACATTACAGAAAATATTTACTACATTACAGAAAATATTTGGCTTTTAGCAAACAAACATTTTGCATACTACATTACAGAAAATATTTACTACATTACAGAAAATATTTGACTTTTAGCAAACAAACTTTTTGCATACTACATTACAGAAAATATTTGACTTTTAGCAAACAAACTTTTTGCATACTATATTACAGAAAACATTTGGCTTTTAGCAAACAAACTTTTTGCAAACTACATTACAGAAAATATTTGGCTTTTAGCAAACAAACTTTTTGCATACTACATTACAGAAAATATTTACTACATTACAGAAAATATTTACTACATTACAGAAAATATTTGGCTTTTAGCAAACAAACATTTTGCATACTACATTACAGAAAATATTTACTACATTACAGAAAATATTTGACTTTTAGCAAACAAACTTTTTGCATACTATATTACAGAAAACATTAGACTTTTAGCAAACAAACATTTTGCATACTATATTACAGAAAACATTTGGCTTTTAGCAAACAAACTTTTTGCAAACTACATTACAGAAAATATTTGGCTTTTAGCTAACAAGCTTTTTGCATACTATATTACAGAAAATATTTGGCTTTTAGCAAACAAACTTTTTGCAAACTACATTACAGAAAATATTTGGCTTTTAGCTAACAAACTTTTTGCATACTATATTACAGAAAATATTTGGCTTTTAGCAAACAAACTTTTTGCAAACTACATTACAGAAAATATTTGGCTTTTAGCAAACAAGCTTACTTAGCCTGAAATCATTGTAAACGGTAATGGCAGCAAGTAACGCATGTGAAAATCATAGGTAGGTTCTCTCTATGTCTATCACTGTAGTGATCGACATAGAGAGAACCTACCTCAGAAACGGGCGAGAATCTGTCTTGGCAGAAGGCTGAAAGACAGAAAAAGAAAGGAAAAAAGGATGGCGGCTGTTGTCTTTTAAATCCTCCGGTCATGCGTAGGCCTCAAGCAGTCTCATGTGGTATATGCAAATTGGGTGTGTGTGTCCGAAACATTATAAAAGGCGAGTCGCTGGGAGGGGTGGGAGAAGTGTTTAAGACATGCGAATAGAGAACGTCAACATGTATCTTGTGTTGTGAAGAACAAACTCTACTCAACTCAACTTGTGACTAGCGAACCTCTGCTTGACGTTTTAACCAAAAAGTTTTGTTGCGTTAGACAAAGACTTTTGATACAAGCTATTTCGGCTGTATTCTAATCATGGCTCTAAGACAGTTTGACCTCCGACTCATCCCTGAGTTCAGTGGCGCAGCAACAGATGTTCCAATAATAGAATGACTAGAGGATGTGTGAGGTAACCAAGGTGGGGCGAGTACTACCACTGTGGCTGAAGGGTGCGTCTCGTGAGATGTATCAGCAACTCTCGGAGAACCAACAGAGTGACCTCAAGGAAATCAAGCATGCCCTTGTTAAGGCTCACAGGATGGATTCATTTATGGCATTGGAACAGTTCATCGCCCACCACCTTCAACCAGGGGATGAGTTTTTGATGGATTTGCAGCGGCTAACATGCCTGGTAGGTGAAATGCTATCAGAGTGTTGGATAAAGGGAGACTTCGGTGAATGGATTGCCATGCCATGCAAAGGGACTTTTGCGAGCCTCAACCTGAATGGACAAGCTATCATGAAAGAGTTGCTTGAGAGGGCTTGTGCTGTGCTGATGGATACCAGAGATGAGGAGGCCATCGCCACGGTGCAACCTCAAGAGGCCGCATGTGCACCTACACCACTGCCTACAGCTAGTGAGAACACCAGAAGTGTTAACTGCTTCAGATGTGAGGGCCCAAACCATTGGGCCTGTGATTGCCTTTCATCGTGGTCAATGACCCAGAAGCCTAGCAGACCGCGGTGCCACAAATGCAAAAACCAGGGACACCTGGCTTGCGCCTGTCCGGGAAATGGGCTAGGAGAGGAAGTTACAGCACCAGTCTTCTCCCCAGTTGTCATTAAATAAGGCGCTACCTGCAGTGAGCGTACACGTTAATGGGCATGAGTGCCACGCGCTTGTGGACACGGGTTGCGCCCAGACATTTGTGCCAAAAAACGTTGCGACACTTGGAAAACGACAAGAACTCCGGTGCTGACTGTAGGCAGGAGCTCGTTGTCCTCTTGCGGAGAAGGTGTCATCCACATAAGCATCAGTAGTGGACCTGAAGTAGCCGTGCAAGCTCTGATTATGGACAAAGAGCTACTTGGGTATGATTTACTCTTTGTGCAGCTGGGCAGGATCGTAGTAGGTGGAGTCAGGAACGTGACGTCTCCCAACACCAAAAGTGCGTTTGTGCGGCACTCACCCTAGATAAGCCTGATTTTCGTGCGGAGTTCGACCAGTACACAAAGTCCTGGACTGTGGCATGGAAGTGGTCGGACAAGCAACCGCCAGAGAATTTGTTCAATAGAGTGCCAGAGTACAAGATTTCCCCGGGAGCTCGCATAGAGTATGATAGGGAACTACAGACCTCGATCGACAATGGATGGCTGGTTCCTTATCCTGAGAAGGCATTGGGGCTTCCAAAGTGTTTAATCCCACTAATGCCGGTCGTCCAGCCAAACAAACAAAAAGTGAGGCCGGTGCTTGATTATAGGGAGTTAAACAAACACGTGAACCCCATTTATGGCCCGCACAGACATGTGTGCTGATAAATTATGCTTGCTTGATCTTCAAGTGCATGTAAACCAGTCAGACAGTTATGGTTAAAGGGAAAAGATGCTGCTTAACCTGTATGGAGTTCAGACTTAACATGGCGCCATCAATTATGCAAATGATTGTTGACACCATTCTGGCTCAGGATGAGCGTATAAGGCAGGCAACATCTGCATATATTGATGACGTGTACGTGAATGAAGGGGTTGTATCCACGACGCGTGTAGAGGAGCATCTCAACAACTTTGCACTTCTCAGTAAGGAGCCGGAGAGACTACAGGATGGCGCACAGGTGCTCAGTTTACATGTCTGGGGAGAAGACGGCGTCCTGCATTGGAAACGGGGAAAAGAAGTCCCAGACATGCCCCGCGATGTCATGCAAAGAAACGTAGTTTCTTGGTACGGAAAATTGGTTGGACACCTCCCTGTAGGCGGCTGGCTTCATGTTGCGGTGGTGTTAATAAAAAGGAGAGCGTCTGAGGTCACCACTGGACAGGACGATGTGGTACATGATGCCCCTCTCAACACAATGCTAGAGAAAGTCCAGAGTGCGCAAGGAGGACCCTGCATGGGGCAGATGATGCGTCGACAGCCGGGACGTGAGTGTGTGGGTTGATGCAAGCTCTCTTGCCACGGGTGTATCAATAATTCATGATGGGGCCGTGGTGGAAGATGCCTACTGGTTACGCTCAGAACGGGACTCCTAGCATATAAACCTGGCAGAGCTTGATGCCATCATCAAGGGGATAAACTTGGCAATCCTCTGGAAATCAACTACCCTGCAGCTGTTTACAGATTCTGCTTGCAACCACAAGTGGATTTTGGATACTCTTACTGAGAGGGCCAGAGTATAAACTAAAGCTACGAGCAAGATGCTCATCTGACGGCGGCTTGATACCATCATGAGGATCAAAGAAAAATATGCACCATCAATGGAAATCTCCCTGGTCAGATCCAGCCTGAACAAGGCTGATTGTTTAACAAGAGTTCCCCACAGATGGATTGACGCCACTAGAAGAACCATCAAAACCATATAACCGGCCTGCACCGCAGCCACGAGTTCTGCTCAGTTTGATCGAATCAAGGAAGTCCACCACTGAAGTGGATATCCAGGGATCAAGCGAACCTTGTATTTTGCTAAGCTGGATGACCCTGAAGTACGAAAAGCAGACGTTAAAAGAGTGGTTGAGAGCTGCATGGCTTGCCAATCCATTGACCCAGCATCCGTTTGCTGGGAAAAAGGAAAACTAGACATAAAGAGCCACTGGAGCTGGCAATAGATGTTACTCACCACAACAGCGAGGACTACCTAACGCTCATTGACTGCGGCTCATCTAGGTTTGCGATAGGGCGGCCGCTCCGCCGGCAAGATACGGCAGCAGTCATCCATCAGCTAAATGGCATCTTCATCGAACGTGCCCCCCCCCAATGGAGATACTAACTGACAACAGCACCACTTTCACCAGTGAACAATTCAGAAAGTTTGCCGATGGCTGGGGAGTACATTTGCGGTTCTGATGTGTCTACATACTGAGCAGGAATGGGATTATTAAGCGGAACCATAGGACTGTCAAAACTATCGCTGCCAGAATGGGCTGTGCCGTGTCTGAAGCATTTGTACAATGTGACCCCAAAGGATGCTACAGCACCAGCCGACACATTGTACAGGTATCACGTTAGGGTGAAGAGCATAGAAACAACTCCAATACCTGAGATGAAAGTAACTGGAGGGAGGCTGGAAAAAGGGGATGTTGTCTGGATAAAGAACCCGTGCAGCCAATGTACGACTCAGTATGGACTTGAATGCATCACCGAAGTGATCAGCAATCAAGCAGTGTGTGTCGGCGGTGTACCCCGTCACATTAAGGACTTCCGGCCGACAACACAATTGTGGCTACCCATGAACAACGAGACCGAGTCTGAATCCGAGTCAGGGATCAGTGAGACATCGCTCTGGTTCACAGCAGCTCCCTCAGAAGGTGACTCTGGTATCAGTAGCCTCCCAGTGGAAGTGGTATTCTTCAACCCCCAGTCCACAGACGAGAGCTTAAGCGAAGAAGAGGTATGCATCGTTCCCCTTCAGAGAAGCACCCGATGACGGCGATCACCACCCCATTTCCATTTCTGTGATCATGAGATCAGGAGGGAGTGTGATAGACATAGAGAGGACCTACCTCAGAAACGGGTGAGAATCTGTCTCGACAGCTGAAAGACAGAAAAAAGAAAAAAAAAAGAGGACCAAGATGGCGGCTGTTGTCTTTTAAAGCCTCCGGTCACATGTAGATCTCAAGCAGTCTCATGTGGTATATGTGCCCGAAACATTATAAAAGGCGAGTCGCTGAGAGGAGTGGGAGAAACATTTAAGACATGCGAATAGAGAACGTCGACGTGTATCTTGTGTTGTAAACAACAAACTCTACTGGACTCAACCTATGAAAGCGAACGTCTGCTTGACGTTTTAACCAAAAAGTTTTGTTGCTTTGCGTTAGACACAGACTATTTTTTTTTGTCTACATCATCGATTCAAGAACATGATTCGATTTTGCAAGAAAAAAAAAAAAACTTGAAAGAACTTACTTCAACTTAAAAGTAATTAAGTCCGAACCAAGGACATTATAGATTTGAGAATCTGACAGAGTATGTATTACATGAATAACAAATTTAAAAAACACCCCAAACAAGGCACGATGCCACTTTGATGTAGGGGGCTACTATCAGGGACATAAGTTACAGGGTTGCTATGTAGGAAGTTGAGCAGCAAGATGTCTGTTCACATTACACTTGAACTTCTGCATGTCAGTACAGTTGGGAAAGCAGAAACCAGGAAGGGAGTTCCAAAGTCTAGCAGTTCTAGGAAAGAAACTATTAGAATAAAAGGCTTTCTTACATCTAGAGATCTCTACTGTGTAGGGGTGAGATTTTGCTGCTTGCCGAGTTTACCAGAGGTATTTACGTCTAGGAGGTACAAAGGCTTGTAGTTCATCAGAACATTCACCATTAAAATACTTGTAAAACAGGCAGAGGGATGCAACATTTCGTCAATGGGACAGAGAGTGAAGCCTAGATGACAGTTCAGGCCCTATCAGGTTCATAACACTCTTTTGAATCCTTGAATCTGTCTGCAAATTTATTAAGATTAATTTGAAATGGACAAATGAGTGCTTCCCCAAGCAGATAACTCCTCATTAAAAGACAAAGATACTGTAATGTTATCCTATTCCTAAGCTAACATATAAATATGTATAAAAAAAAAAAATTAAAAATCTAAAGGAAAAAATTTTAAACCACATATTAACTCCTTTCTAACAAGCCTTGTTGCAAATATAGTTGCTTCCATTGCATGAACTTTACTCACCCCCTCTTCCAGTAACAAAGAAATAGCAATTTCCCTAAATCACTTTGAGGAGTGTAACTATTTTGGGCATGGAATATGTGCCTATATTAAAGATGGCTTTCCATGTGGTAGGGACATCTCCATAGAAGATATAACGATACGCTATGGCTGACTGGGATAGCTTCCGTACATTTATATCAGATCTACCTCTGTGATCCATGTTTAAAAAGGATGTGTCCTCTATAGTGTCTGACCTGACGGAATGGTTAATTGTAGGTATAGACCGTTTCATACCCTTGAAAAGTTCCAGCAAAAACCTAATAGCCAGCCGTGTTTCTCTCCAGAATGTGCTGCTACCATTGCACACAGAAATCACCTTTTCCATTGCTTCCAACATAACAGATGTACTGAGACTAAAGCCGTTTTCAGAACTGCCAACAACAACTGTAAAAAAGTAATAAAGAACGCAAGAGAGCTGTATGCTCAGTCAAGTCCAAAGTAGCTGAGCAGTGGCTTGGTTCCCACCAGTTTTGGCAAATAGCAAACAGAATCCTGAACAGAAGCGTGTGCTCTATCCCAATTATAATCAATGGACTTGACGTAATCTCGTCAGCATCAGACAAAGCCAAACTCTTTGTCAAGAAATTTGCAGGTAATTCTACCCTTTGCGACCAAGGCTGCCAACCTCCAATATTTTCTCCTGTATCAGAAAACACACTATGTGATATACAAATATCTGTGTGTGATGTTGCCAAGCTAATCAAAAACATTGATTCCAATAAAGCAACCGGCTCTGATGGTATTTCAATTATAGTACTCTAAAAACTTCAACCAGAACTAGCGCCCATACTTACAAAACTGTTTAAACGCTGTCTTAAGGAGAATTGCTTCCCATCACCCTGGAAAATTTATCAGTATGCCCTGTATTTAAGAATTCAGGTGATTGCTCATCCCCCTCTCAGTACAGGCCAATAAGTCTCCTGTGCGCCATGAGTAAGTTGCTGGAATCTGTGTTAAATAGAGAAGTAATCAACCATCTCAGCAAAAATAACCTTCTTAGTGACATGCAATATGGTTTCCATTCTGCTAGATCTACAGCAGATGTGCTTACAGTTATATTTCATAGGATTAACGAATCTCTCGACGGAGGTTACCTTTCTAGAGCAATTGCTCTTCAAATATCAAAGATCTTTGATAGAGTATGGCATAAAGGTCTACTCCATAAAATCTCCAGCTACGGTATAGCTGGAAATGTCTTTTCAATTATCAAATCATTTCTCTCTGATAGATTCATAAGAGTAGTGGTTGATGGGCAGAAATCAGAAGCTCACAGTATTAATGCTGGAGTCCCTCAGGGGTCCATCCTGGACCCAACTCTCTCACTGATCTACATTAATGATCTTCCAAATCACATCCTTACATCATTCATAGACATTTATGCTGACGACACTACTATCTCTGGTAGCACATCTAAGACTGTAACGACCAAGTTCTCTCTGATTCTCTCTCCTCTGATCTTGAGCACGTAGTACAATGGGGAGAGAGGTGACTTGTTATTTTAATGCATCTAAAACGAAGCTTTTATCTTTACATCATCAACGCTCTGATCCCCATCTGGCATCAATTGAAATGAGTGGCTCTTGTCTTAGGAAGGCCTCATGTTTTGACAAGCTTCTAGGTTTGACATTTACTCTGGATCTGAAATGGAACACATACATTAAATGCGTTGCCAAGGCCGCTGGAGAAATGGTGGGATCCTTCTATCAATCCAGTAGATATCTCACTGCTGATGCAATTCTCTATCTATATAAGAGCTAGGTAAGTCCAAAGATGGAGTACTGTTGCCACATCTGGGCAGAAGCTACTAGAAAGGACTTGTCCTGCCTTGATAGAGTTCAAAATAGACTTCGTAGCCTCGTAGGGGATGTCCTTTTCTCTTCCCTCCAACCTCTTTCTCACAGAAGAGATGTTGCGAGCATGTTTCTGTTTTATCGTCATTTTCATGGCAAGTGCTTGTATGAGCTCCAATCTATGGTCCCCCCTTGCCAAACTTTCACAAGAAACACCCATCTAGCAGAAAACACTATCAATAATTTCCCCCATTCTTTATTTGTGCCTAAACCTAAACGTAAATTCCATGAATAAAGCTTCTTTCTTAGAACTGTACGCCTATGGAATTGTCTTCTGTTTTCCTGCTTTCCAGCTGACTACAATCTGGTTGTCTTCAAGTCTAATGTAAACAAGTTTTTGATGAGCCGTTCCATATAAGTTAACAAATTTATGGCCCTGAGCTGCCTCAAGTACCTGCTGCGATACTCTGATGTCAGATAATACCTGGCGACAGCCCCACTTTTCAGGCGGAATCCTTTTGTGCTCCCTGGTGTCTGGGTGTCTTTGTTGAATGTCTTTTTAATGGTCTGGTTCACAGGAATCCGTCCAAAAGGATTCTTGCTACCGATTTGGACTGAAAAGCCACCTTGTATAAAGTGTTCATGGACCTCTGGGTGTTCGCTGTGCAGTCAAGATATCATGGCATAGTAGTAGGTCAGGGATTGGGCATAGTTCACCTTGTCATAGGTAAACACCATGGTATTATGTCGGCTTGCTCCTAGGTGAAGCATCCAGTTGTCTTCTCTGGAGGCTCGAAGCAGGTCCAACATGATTTCAATCATGTCCAGGTATGACATCCAGAATGCTGAGAGGTTTTGTTCATCTCTGAGGGTCTCAAGATAAACTTGGAAGAGTTTCAGGATATGTGTGTATGATTCACTCTCCATCAGCTCTTGAAAGGGTCCTTGAGACACATTGCTGTGGAAGCTGTTGATGTTCTTCAGTGTTCCATTCAGATGGTGAAAGTCCCTTGAATGTTTTTTTCTAGCCATGGAAGGAAGCCTTTCCATGCAAGCCTCATCAGTGCTTCGTACACGACTTTGTGTAGTCTCACTGCTCTGTTGTACCTCTTGCCGTCCATCAGCCCTGACACTGAGCCTTCTGCGATGATACCTGATTCCACACATAGATCTCTAAGACCTGCATCCTGAAACCTCTTTCCTTTGGTGGAGAGGAGATTGCAGATTGTGTGGAAGACGCTTATTCTGATGATAATGTTCTTGAATTTCTCTTGTTTCCAGAGAACCTCGGCAGCTTTGGCATAGAGTGCTTGATCAAACATGCACACAATCTTGTTAAGCTGTAAGGACTGCATGATGGCATGTGTTTGCTCCAAGACTTCATTAACGGTGGACATTTCTGTTGCGGGAGCATTGATAGTGAGCAGGTAGCCTACAGTGTCTTGGACCATTACAATGTCTTTGGAGATTTTGATGTTGAACCCAGTCCAACTGGAGATTGACTGGTCCTCATGGTCTGACATTCGAGTAAGAAGCCAAATTGGTTCTTGGTCTTTGAATCCTAGACCTCTTTGGTAGTGTCAATATATGCAGTCTCAATCCTAGATGGACATGCCTGCCACCCAACATTGTATATTGGCAGCATTGATGCGGTCAGAATGATGCTTCTTCTCTTGGACTTGGTAATCTCTGGCAGGACCTTCTCTGGCATAGAGCAGGCAACCTTGGACTGGACAGCAATGCCATTGACTCTGTGAGAAGTACCTGCTCCACTTAGTGTCTCTTCAAGTCGGTCGATGTTATCCCAGCCCAGGGTTGTGAACACACCAGGGTAGATGTTTGCTGGCAGTCGAATGTTATCCTTTGAGCATTCCAATTTCTGGATACAAAGGGCTGTATCGATCTCCTCAAATATTGAATAGGACACAAAGTGGCCAAGACAATTCAGAGTTCGGATCAGTTCTGTGTTTCCTGTCAAAGACTTTACAGCATAGGATAGCAGTACATGCTTGGGTGGCTTTGTCTTGCCACTGCTAACAGCAAAGACCAAGTCACTGCCAAGGGATGTGGCAAGACGTTTAACTCTTTCAGAGGGAGTTTGACATTCACACTCTCCTGTCAGCAGGGTGTGCATGAATTGAGTAACTGATGCAGGAATGACATTCTGATCTGTATCGGGAGGCCATGGTTGACTCACATCTTGCTTATTGATCTCAATCCTCAGCTGCATTCCCGCTTTCGTTAAGACATCTTTAGAGTTTGCTGCTTTTGCTTCTTTCAGATTTTTTGTCATTTTGTGTGCTTGCCAGGCAAGGTCGTCCATTGAAAGGCTGCGTGGATAGATTAGAAGCTTTCCTTTCTCATCTGAGACAAAGTGTAGTGATTCCCCAAACTCAGTTTCAAGCTTTCGGCGAACATGTTTCTTTGTCGATGGTTTCAGTTGCATAATACCACGGGACATCATGGATCTCACAAGCCTAGATGTGAGGTTTATCATAGGCTGTATCTCCGGTTGGGGAAGAATTCGGTCCTTATGTACAAGAAGAGTTCCTCGAGGGCTTCCATCTCTGCCTCTTCGTAACGTGCTCTCTTGCTTTCTTCCTGATTTTCAGCTGCACCAGACCTGACGGCCGCTGGGGAATCATCTTTTGTAAAGAGTTTGTAGCATGACTTGTGATAGTGCCCCTCTGCAGCAACAAGGTCTCTGCTAAGTAAACCAAGGATTGTGTGGTTGAGTTTCCTTGTTGCTGCTCTGTGGATCTTCTCATCTGCTCGTAGCTCAACAAACTGGATGAGTGGCTCCCTTGTCCTTGCTGCTTTCAGGTACTTGGTTGACTTCTCGCAGAAGATACATAGTTTGGCATACACCTTGCTTGTACTAGGAGCATCCCTTGATGCCTCCTTCTGGGCTTGACACTTGCTGATTGTATCTTGACACCCTTGGCAAGGATAGCATCCAGTGACTTCTTCATTGTAAAGAGACTACAACATTTACGGTGATAATGTATGTGTGGTATTCTTCCTTCTTCAAGGCACTTGGCTGTTTCCAGGATTGGATCATGCTGTCTGATCTCTGCAGCCCGGAGCAATGTGTTCCATGTCCAAATCCTGTGGTGACACCAGAGCATCACTGTCATCATTAAAGCAATGGATGATACAGTCAATCCGTGCTCTCTTCCTCACTGATGATTCCATCATGCAGTCAGACACTCTCCACACTGTCACACACCTGCAAAAAATATCACTGTTAAACATTGTTGAGAAACAAATACATGGAACCCATTCTACATATGTTTGCTCCTTCCAATAATAAATAATCCCCAAAATAGCACAAAGAATCCCTAAATCTGAAATAAACCCCTAAATATGGGGAAACTCTTGTAGAGAATCAAATTCTACATAGGTGCCCAAAGTTTCACGTTGATCATGTGATTGGTTTTAAAGAAAATGAAGAAAACCCAGAGCGTCACACTGAAAATCTTTACTTTTTTTTTTTTTGGTAGCACCCCCATTGCATGAAAACATTAGACTAACCTACCAGTGCAGGAAGGCTATCATATCTTAATGTACTTACAGTCACTCTATAAACATTTTAGTACCATTTGTGTTTAGTCACCCAGGTGGTACCGATATCTGGCCTGGCTCATGTACTAAAAGAAGGCATGTCATAATAAAACTGATCCGTTCTGTTATGGAGATTATGGACTTGTATAAAATAAATATGAGACATTATTTTTGGAATATCCCTCATATATTGCTGTGGTATGGCGGATCATTGTGGTCGGGTCTGTGACAATTATAGAATCAGGTTTAAATATTCGTGATAGTCTTAGTTGTGTCTGAAATGTATAGGTGTTCACTTCCAAGGTGCGATCATATTAATATGCCTGAGTAAATGAAATAAAATGTCTCATTTAAATGAAGGGACAATACTGTGCTATTAACATTTCTTTGTACTTATACATATTAACATTTCTTTGTGCTTATACATTTTAACATGAATAACATACTCGCCTTGTCCAATCCAATTTTTCAATGAAAGGGATTAATGTTGTGCTGGATCACCATAGGATCTCAGATCAATACAAAAAAGGAGGATGTAGTTTGTGTGCAAAATCCATATTGCCATTATATCTCAAAATTTAGAACTGGTGAAAGAATATTTGGATATCTATCTATCTATCTATCTATCTATCTATCTATCTATCTATCTATCTATCTATCTATCTCTATCTATCTATCTATCTATCTATCTATCTATCTATAAAAGTGAACGTGTGTGTGTGTGTGTGTGTGTGTGTGTGTGTGTATGTCTGTACATTTCCCTACGCAATAACTCTGTCAATTTTTAGTCTACAGACTCGAAATTTGATATACAAGGTACTGAGATTTGGGAAAATCCATGTGATCGGTTTTCGGCCAGAAATTTGGCTGTTAAGAGGTCAAAGTTTAACGATTTGACCTTTGAGAACTCTACCAAACTCCCCCGACACTTGAAATTTTAGATATAGGTTCGTTGGACATGGATCTAACTTAATAACTTGATTTGAGCCCAAAACGCTAAATGTTAAGGAGTCATAACAGGGGTCAAAGTTAAAAAATTGACCT
>NC_136502.1:95346969-95801969 GCF_053919585.1 Euprymna scolopes
ACAATAATGAGATATATATTAAGTTTATTATTTAAAAATAAAAAATGCGAAAAGTCGGTATCAAACGATGTGGTAAAATTAAAAAAACAAAACTGGTCAAACGGTTTTGTTCTGCTTCGGAGTTGTCTGCCCTTTGTTTACATTTCTATGGCTTTTTCGACTCCCTAAAAAGTTTCTAGTAAAAAAATCTGTCAAATAAAACCTTCACTTGTTCGGTCTGTCTGTGTGTCTTCCTTCTTCTTTTTCTCCTTATCTCCCCCTTTTTTTATTTTTTTACGATTATTTTCTCGGCTTCCCTCAATCACTTCGGTTGGGAGGAAAAAACATCTTCCTGCCCTGTTTTTTGGGGGGATTTTTTTTTTTTTTTTGGTTGTTAAAAAAAAAAAACGAAAGAAAGGAGAAGGGTCAGCCGATTCCGTGGAAAATGAGGACAAAGCAAAACAAGGTTTTAACATTTTATTTTTTAAGTTTTTTTTTTAATTCCATTTTTATCGACTTTTTTGGTTGTTGTTTTTTTAGATACAAAATATACGCCGATAACGAGCATTTTAATAAAAAAAAAGGAAAAAATATATATCAAGTCCGTCTGTATATAAATTTGTGCATACACATAGCTACATACATACACACACACACATATGTCAAATATTTGTGTGTTAGGGAACATGATTTTTTATATACGTTTCATGAATCAATTACTGCGATTTAAAAAAATAAAACTCATTTGAATTTTGTATTTTCACTAACTCGACCTAATCCGATATTGCCTCGGAGTCTTTTTACTTTCATTTTTTTTTTTAAACTATGTCCATTTTTAAGGGAAGGGAGGGGGGCACCGACTTATTTAATTTTTTTAAAAAATATGTTTTTTTAATTCGATTTAATTATTGTTGTATAATTTTCTTGATTAAATAATTGAACTAAATTGTTATAAAACTAATTGTTATAAAGGTAAGGTTGTTTTAATTATCGTATGTAAAAAAAAAAAAACTGTCAAAACTTTTAATCTTTTAATTAAATGAAGATAAGCTAATAATTTTAAAGCCATTTTATAAATGATTTTCTCTATTCGACAGTTTAAATGCTTCCAAATTCTTTAAAAATTTCGAGAAATCATGAAGAAATTCTTTTTTTTTTTTTTTTTTTTACAATTATTAACAGTAGATCAAGATAGGGGATTTGTTTATGAAAAAAACAAAACAAAGGTATTCATGCATTTATTGATCCGTGCTGAAATAACGTTTATTATTTAGAAAGCCATTCTAAATATGGGGACGGGAGGGTGTTGTGTGCCTATTCTGTACTTTCACCTAACAATTTGATAAAAAACAGATATCGTAAAACTTCAATTAAACTTGAAAATACTATTTAAAAAATAGCGCGGATGACTCAATAAGTGCACTAGCACACACACAAAAAAAAAACGAAATGCATTCTGCTAGATGTTTCAATAGACCGCTTTAGTACTTTACGATTTTGCATACTTTATTTCGACAAATAATCTATTTCTTAATCGAAAATAAATAAATGTGCAAGTCACGTACGTGCGATAAACTCAAATGTACGTAAAAACGGTGACAACATTTTATTAAAAGTTCGGGGAGGTGTGGGGGAGAATATGTTTTTACTGTTGTTATTATTATTATTATTATTATTATTATTATCATCATGTTATATCGTATAGGATATTAGTTCTATAGAGTAAATAAATTCTACGTTTTAATTTTTAAAAACTATTTTAAGTTGAAATTTTTTAAACGCGTCGCATGACATTTTAAAAATGATTTTTGTCTTTTTCTGGTAGAATGTTTGGCACTTCTGCATGTCAGTGACATATTAGCAACAGAGACGAGTTATCGACCCCTGTTCTTTGACAGATAACTGACGTCTCTAGCGGCCATTATGTGAACCTCAAATATAAACAAGTGTTTACGATAACGCAAAAATATATAACAAAATAAATAACACCAAAATATGAAAATCGAAACATTTATTGTATAAAAAAATGTATCAAAATATAAGGTACTTCTACAGTTTATCGCCGAAAATGGAGACGCCATTTTCTTTCGGGCACCTGTCGTTAAAATCAGGGGGGGGGATCAGTATTTTAAACTATGACCGAAGTAGGAAATAAAAAAAAAACTTACAAAATGTTGGGTTTGTATTACTGTACACATAGATTCGAAAAAGTAGATAAAAAAAAAAAAACAAACAAATATATAACAAATAAATGTTATCAAAGGCTAGATAAGTTACTTTTCTACCTAACTGGATATATTTTTCGTGTTTTTATTCAATGTAGCATGTTTATTGAGTTCGAAAAGCATACAGTGTTTACCGATGTATTGGAAAATTTAAAATGGCGCCCGAGTCTCTCTTTAACACGGTAAGTTCAGGAAAAGATGTTATAAATAATAAACTAGACAAAATACTGTTATAAATTCGCTCAATATATATTACCGTGACATAAGTTGACATATATTCGGTGTTTTTTAAATAGTATTTTGTCTAGTTTATTATTTATAACACCTTTTCCCAAACTTACCATGTTAAAGAGAGTGTCGGGCGCCATTTTGAATTTTCCAATACATCGGTAAACATTGCATGTTTTTCGAGCTGAATAAACGTGTTACAAAAACACAAAAAATGTATCCAGTTTGGTAGAAAAGTAACTTATCTTGCCTTTGATGACATTTATTTGTTATATATTTGTTTTTTTGACAACTTTTTCGAATCTATGTGTACAGTAATACAAACCCTGAAAAACTTTCCCGTTTTCATTAATTAAATCGAAACATTTTCAATTAAACAATTATGGATATATGTTCTCCTTCACTTTACATTTTTTTTTCATAGTTCTTTCCCTAAGTAATTATTATCTATTTTTTTTTTTTTTATTTCCTACTTCGGCCATAGTTTAAAACACTGATTTCTCTCTCTGATTCTAATGACAGGTGCCTGAAAAATGTATCAAAATATAATTTTAATTTGCATGCACTTTTATAAAAGGAAGAGTTAACGACCCCTGTTCTTTGGCTGACAAGTGACATCTGTTCTTAAAACTAAAATGCAGACATTTGCCTCATGTCACTGACATGCAGAAGTGCCGAATGTTTTTTTTTGGTACTCATGCAGAGAGTGATCCGTGCTGAAATAATATTATTTAAAAAACCATTCTTAACATGGGGAGGGTGTTTTGTACCTATTCTGTACTTTAACCTTACAATTGAATTAAAAAAAACATAAAACTTTAATTAAACGTGGAAATGCGATTTAAAAAATAGCGCGGATCACTCTGTATTAGCACCAAATTGAAAATGCGGTTTTTTTTTTTAATTAGTTGTAAGAATCTAAAGTGTCAATTCTAGAAATATATTGGAATTATTTATTTTATTCTCCTTTAAAAATAAACAAAAAGAATTCTTTTTGAAATTTAAAACATAAAAATCCTAATTTTCTTTTTAAATTTCAACACAAAAATGTTTTATTTAAATTTTAATAAAAAAAAAATCCTTTTAACCTATCCTTTAAGAAAAACGTCTTCGTCATTTTAATAATTAAAGTTGATATGTGAATCAAGTGATAATTTCAGGAATATATTGGATTTATTTTGGTAAATAAATCTCAAAATGTTATAATAACAATAATAAAATAAAGTTTTACTGCTTTCTGTTAGATTCGAAACTCTCACCAGTAGATACATTTCTTTCCCCTTGAACACCGCACATCGTATTTATTCTTTCTGGTCAAAAATAGTAGAAAACACTTTTGATTTTATTTAAATATTTTCTCATTGGAAACAAACGACATACACACAAAAAAAAAACTAATTAATATGTTTTTTTACTAAACTAAATAAACAACGGAAGGGGGGGGGGCATTTAGCTGTTTTTTGGTCACGTGACGTTGACTTTTACCGTAAATCGTTCTGAATAAATCAATCATCAAACTCCGCGCTTTATTGTCATCGTTTGCCATTTGGAGAAAAAATATTTTCGTTTTTTGTTTTTTTTTGCTGCGCCCTTTTCAATTTTTATAATAATTAATTCGGTTAATTCCTTGCAGAATTTCTGGTAAACACAGATAGTAACCTAGTTGTGCGTACGTGGCCCACGTAAATAGAAGGCCGTTCCGCTAATGCCATGTAACCTGGTGATGTCGCAGAAGTCCATTGGTTACGGTTAGGCGAAAGACGAATATTACGAGCATTATTTTAAAACGGGTTTATTTTTAAATTATTAATTAAATACACTTTTAAAAACAAAACTTCGCTATATAATTTTCCCGGCAAAAAAAGTTATGTTTTACTGTCCACGGTCCTTCGAAAAAGTGGTAAAAAATCAAACATATAACAAATAAATGTTACCGAAGGCAAGATAAGTTTGCTGTTCTTATCTAGCTGGGTAAGTTTTTACTTAGTGTAAAATATTTATTCAGCTCGATAAACAAGCATTTTCAAAGGGTGCACGACTGCACGACCACAAGAAAAAAAAATGGTCACGTACCCTTTGAAAACGCTTGTTTTTGAGCCGATTAAACATTTTAGAGTAACTTATCTTGCCTTTTTAACATTTATTTGTTATATATGTGATTTTTTTTACCACTTTTTCGAAGGACTGTGGATAGTAAACATACCCCACAAAAATACTCTCTTTTAATCGCATGTATCCAAATGTCAAATGATTTTTTATCTTTCGAAAAATAAAGTACGTTCACGGCAATTTCTTTGAGAATTGAAACAGAAAATGCTATCCGCGTAATAGTCGTGGCTGTTGTACTTAATTCTGTGACGTCAGTAGATTACATGAACGGCCTTGCCGTAGGTCACGCTCGGCTAGATTATGTGTTTACCGAATTTCTTAGGATCTCAGTCTCGAAAAAAGGAAAAGAAATGAAAAAAATAAAAATAAAAAATTGCTGCATCCGTGAACTTTTCACATTTCTTCTCTTTTCCTCTATTTGCCCAGCTAGAAAAATATTTCCAGGAGGAAGACTTAGAAAATGGAAATGGAGATCATTTTACGTTAAACAAAACTGATCCCCCCTTCTAAATGCTAACAAAAATGTTGATTATCAAGGGTTTTTTTGGGGGGGGTAATCTTCAATAATAGCAAATAAGTGAAAATGTCTGTGCGTGTGTCTGTGTACATTTCCCTACCAAATAACTCTGTCAATTTTCGCTCTCGAGACTCAAGATTTGACATGAGGAGTATTGAGATTTGAGAAAATCTTTTAAATCGGTTTTCGGCCAGAAATTTGGCTGTCAAGGTTCAACGATTTGAACTTTGAAAATTCTATTAAACTCCTCCGCCAATTTTGGGTCTAAACACTTGAAATTTTAAATGTAGATTACTTGGACATGGATCAAACTTTATAATTTGATTTGAGCCCAAAAAATAAATGTCAAGGGCTCAAAATTGGGGTAAAAGTTTTAAAAACTTTTGACTTCTGCGGTCTTTACCAAATTACTCAACCAATTTTTAATTTAAACATTTGAAATTTTACATTCAGAGATAGGGCAAGCTTTTTAATCGGTTTGGGTCGAAAATTTGAGTTGGCAAGGGTTCAAAGTTCAAAAGATTTTGACCTTTGCGGGGTACTCAAGCCATTTTGGGTCTAAACATTTGAAATTGATACATAAGGATATTCAGACATGCGACAAGTATTTTAATCAGTTTTGGGGCGAAAATTTGGCTGCCAAATGGTCAAAGTTGAAAGAGTGCGACCTTTGCAGATTCTACCAAATTTCTCTGTCAATTTTGGATCTAAAGACTTGAAATTTTAAATGTAAGTACTTGGACTTGGACATGGGTAAAACTTTGTATTTTGATTTGAGACCAAAATAATAAATGTTAATAGGTCAAAATTGGGGGCAAAGTTAAAAACAATTAACCTCTGTGGTTTCTACGAAATTACTCAGACAAATTTTGGTCTAAACATTTGAAATCTTACATAAAGTGTATTCACACGTAGGGCAAGTTATGAACAGTACATAGGGTCCGAGCAAAGCCGGTCTGGACTGCTATTTTCATTGCAAACTTTGCTTTCGTATAAGCTATATCGCCTGAAGAGGTCTCTAGTTACTGGTAACTAGCTGACCTAAACATGCTTATGACTTATGTAAAAACAAATAAAGAGTGTGTGTATGTGTGTGTGTGTATGTATATATATATATATATATATATATATATATGCACATTTGTTGGCAATTTCTTTTAAAAATTCATTTTAGTTTTCCCTTAATTTTTTTAATTATGCGATTAATAGTATATATATATATATATATATATATATATATATATATATATATATATATATATATATATATAGCGTGTATTTTTCCAAGCAAGCCACACTGACAGACGAGATTTTGTCTTAATTTCCAAAGATTAATTAAAAGAAAAGAAATATATTTCCTATTTACTTATCTCCCCACGAGGGCAGTTAGAAGGTTGGCTTCTTAAATCCAACTCCCGAAAAGGTAGACTCAGGATTAGAACAAAAAATTTTTAAAAAAAATTGATTTCCTCACTGACTGAAAACAGAAATGTGATTATGAAAATAAATAAATTAAAAAATGACAGATACTGCATTTTACTCCGAGTCGAAAAAGACAAATATTTTGATCAAAAATAGTTCCTTTACTTTTTAACAACTATATTGTAAAAAAGCAAATAAACACTAAATTTAAATTATTTTAAGATATTCTTAGATTTTGTATTTTCCCAGTTTATTTATTTATTTATTTATTTATTTTTAATGATTTAGAAGTTTTTGACTCTGTTGAACTTTTCAACTTTAAGATAGCTGCCATTGAAATAGCATCTTCACCGAATTAGCTCCAGTTTTATAAGAATACGGTTTGATTAACCAAACAAGATTGTAATAGTTAGGTTATATTATTATTAACAATATTGTTTGTTTATTAAATTATTAATTGAATCAAATGGAACTAGTTTACAATAATTTTGTTTTAATGGCAGTCAACTAAAGCTGTAAATTTCAATAAAATCATTCTTTTAATAATTATTTAAAAAAAAAAAAAGTAATTTATTCAATTTAATTAAAATTCGCACACGTCTAGTTGAACGAAAGACGTGCACTTAAATTATGATTTTCAAATCATCGCTAAAAACTATTTTCTTATGATATTAAAATAAAATATTTATATAAAATAACGGTGAACACACCCTCCCTCCCCCTCCCATCCATTGGAATTTAGCTTTAATTTTAAATTCGTTCGTTTTAAAACCCGGTGTTATTTTCATTAAAAAGAAGACACGAGAAAGAATGTTTTAAAAAATTGTCATTTGAAGCAGGTGAAGGGTAGGAGGGTGGTGGTGAATATTTCCTGCTACTATTTTTCATTGAGAACGGGGAATGGTTAATAGCTCATCCAGTAATGATAATCCTATTACTGTGGGTGCGTATGTTTGTGTTGGTGAGCACGCGCATACACACGCACGCACACACGCACACAAATTCAAAGATGTTATTCATCTTACCATTTATTTATTTCCACATGTCAAAACGTCCAACCCTCAGAATATAGCTGTTTTGTCATATATATATATATATATATATATATATATATATATATATATATATATATATATATATATATATATATATAAGAACAAGTAGTTAATAAAACATATTAAAAAACACTTTGAAAAAGAGTTAAAAACATTTAATTTTAAAAAGGAAGCACAAAATAAGTGGATAGTCCTTAATCCGCAGAGTTTCGAAGAAATACTTTCCTTCTCATCAGAGGATAGGATTTAGCAAAATGCGGGATCGGATTTTGCTTGCAAAAGTATTTGATGAAACTACAAGTAAGTCATAGATCTTACTTGGTGAAGGAGAGGGAATATGGTGAAGAAAAAGGTGATTTCACATGATTGGATAGTCTAGTGAAGGGTAACATATCCAATAACGGTAAAATCCAAAAAAGTTGGTTACGTTTCCATTTCCACAAGTGAAATCCAAGGGAATCGCGTAATTGATACATATATATATATATATATATATAACAATAGGAAAATGCGAGAATGAAAAGTAATATGGTTAAGCTCAAACATGGAAAAGTAAAGGACTAGTTGTTAAAACTGGAAAAGAAAAGGACAAGATATTCTAGTAAAAAATATAAATTTATAACTTAAAATATTGCAACATTAAGAATTTATATGTTAAATTGACTTTAAAAAAAAAATTTAATGCTGCAATATTTTAAGTTATAAATTTATTATATTACTTTTCATCTTGCATTTTTCTATTGTAATCCATGATTTTTCCAGGCTTCCAATAAATTCACTTGTTCTTTGTTTAATTTTAGTCTTATTTTTTTGCCCCTATAAACATAGCATACACATATGTAATAACAATGTAGGGCACTCGTCTGCTTTCAAGAAAATCCTCTCAATTGTCTCCCTTCCATTCTTTCATTCTGTCTGTTTCATTTGTTACTTCTTTTCGCGACAGCAGTGAATTAGTAGCAACACTAGACATTGAAGTGACGTGGTTGCTATGTAAACCATTCATAAAAAATGTTGCTCACTTCCTGACGTTATTTTTACGATTTTGAACACCAGAAAATTCATAACTTCTGTTTTACTGAAAGAAAATTGAAAATTTTTTTTTTCACAATATAGCTAAGAAGGTGATCTATAAACTGTAATAATTGTTTGAAATTTGGTTGAAAAATGAGTGAGTGATGAAGCTTTAAAGCAGTTCTAAATGAGTAAAACTGCCACTTAACCATATATTCAAACACAGTAGTGGTTTACATAGCAACCACTCTAATGATTTAAACTCGATAGATAACGACAAACTCCCACCCATTAATATGGGAGGGGAGATTATCATCAAAAGTGTCCTGAATTGTTAACTAAGCACCGGACTTACTACTTAGATATAAATAAGTAATTTGTCCCCATCCCCCCCCCACACACTTTTTTTTTTTTTTTTTTTTTAATGGAGAGTAGATAATACAGTGGATGTGTTATCGGCAGCTCCAGTAACTCTCGCTTCATCTATTTTGTCATTCAGTCCTCATTACATGAGTGATTTTTCTGACAAAGGGTGAAGAAAAAGCTGCTTAAAGGTCGGTAGTACTTGGTGACCAGTAGTCTGAGATGTCGGAAATTTTTCTGTCTCGGTCTGTCCTTGTGGCCATGTCACTAGTAAGGGTGCTGGAGGTAAACGTTTGTCTGGGCTGACGTTATCCGCCTGATAGTCAGGGACCCGAACCTTGGATTAACCACTAAGGAGGCTGTCCTATCAGCAGGCGCAAAGTACTGGGACTGCTGTATTGCCATTTGGTGAGTGGATCTGGACCATGCAGTAGTCTCTGGTGGGGCCTCTCGATGCCATACTAGTGGGTAATTGTTACGGCTTTACCTTTTCGTGTGCTACAAAAAAAAAAAAAAAAAACTTTCCTGTCTTTTTCTCTCTTACTTTCCCTCTCTGTACTGCTCTAACCAAGTATGCCGACCTATTCCACAAATCCCCAAACCTCAACATGAAATATATCCAGAATAAAAACTCGATTAAACCTAGAACCCCGTCTTTCAACGTAGACCCCTACTACCAGGTCTCCTTCTCCAACATCAGGGGTCTACGTTCCAACCTTCCAGAGGTTGAAACCCAATTACAGGAGACGAAACCGGACATATTATTTCTAAGTGAAACTGGAATAGGACCGACCACTACCCTAGACGAGTTCATAATTAACGGATACTCAAATTTAACAGCTAAATCTGACCCCCAAGATCGCCATGGGCATGGAATATGTGCCTACATTAAGGATGGCTTCCCGTGTAGCAGGGATATCTCTAGAGAAGATCCTAATTTACCCTATATGTGCTTCAGGGTTGCACTTGCTAACACCACTGCATTTATATTTGCCCTCTATAGGCCCCACAACAGCGGAGTTACTATCTTTAAGAGCATATCTGAGAAAATTGACCACATACTGTCTTCACATCCCTCGGCTAACATCCACATATGTGGTGATTTCAACATCCATAATGTGGAATGGCTGACCCATTCAAATAAGACAGACGATGAGGGAAGGTTTTGTCATGATTTGGCCATTGCTTATGACCTCACTCAGATTGTTCGCGAACCCACCCGTGTCCCCGATACACCCGGTCAATATGCAAGCCTCTTAGACCTTTTTCTATCAACTTCCCCTGAGCTATGTTCATGTTCCGTTCATTCTCCTCTAGGATCCTCCGACCACTCCGTCGTATCAGTTACTGTATACCGATACTCTATGGCTGACTGGGATAGCTTCCGTACATTCATATCTGATTTACCTCTGCACTCCATGTTTAAAAAGGATGTGTCCTCTATAGTATCAGATCTGACCGAATGGTTAATTGTAGGCATAGACCAATTCATACCATCCAAAAAATTTCAACAAAAACCTAACAGCCAGCCGTGGTTCTCCCCAGAATGTGCTGCTGCTATCGTGCACAGAAATCACTTTTTCCATAGCTACCAACGTAATAGATGCACTGAAACTAAAGCTGCTTTCAGGTCTGCCAGCAACCACTGTAAAAGAGTAATAAAAAATGCAAGAGAGCTATATGCCCAGTCTGTTAAATCCAAGGTAGCTGATCAGCGGCTTGGATCCCACCAGTTTTGGCAAATAACAAATAGGATCTTGAACAGAAGCGTGCGTTCTATACCAACCATTATCAATGGACCAGAGGTCATCTCGTCAGCGTCAGACAAGGCCAAACTATTTGCAAAGAACTTTGCAGCTAATTCTACCCTATGCGACGAAGGCCATCAACTCCCCATATTTCCTCCTATAACACAGAACAAGCTGGGTAGCATACAAATATCCGTGCATGAGGTCGCCAAGCTAATAAAGAACCTAGATTCCAGTAAAGCAACTGGCCCTGATGGCATCCCAATTATAGTGTTAAAAAAGCTTCAAACAGAACTTGCTCCCATACTTACGAAACTATTTAAGCGCTGCCTTAAGGAGAAGTGCTTTTCGACTCCCTGGAAGACCTCTTCAGTTTGCCCTATATTTAAGAATTCAGGTGATAAGTCATCTCCCTCTCAATACAGACCTATAAGTCTCCTGTGTGTTATGAGTAAGTTGCTGGAATCCATATTAAATAGAGAAATAGTCAACCACCTCAGCAGGAATAACCTTCTTAGTAACACACAATATGGTTTCCGCTCTGCAAGATCTACCGCAGATGTGCTGACAGTTATATCCCACATGATAAGTGAATCTCTTGACAAAGGCTTTCTTTCTAGGGCAATTGCTCTTGACATATCAAAGGCCTTTGACAAGGTATGGCATAAGGGTCTACTTCACAAGATTTCCAGCTACGGTATAACGGGAAATGTTTTCTCAATCATTAAATCATTTCTCTCCGATAGGCTCATAAGAGTAGTGGTCGATGGACAAAAATCGGAGGCCTGCAATATAAATGCTGGAGTCCCCCAGGGGTCAATCCTGGGCCCAACTCTCTTCCTGATCTACATCAATGACCTCCCTAAACACATACTTAAATCATTCGTTGACATCTATGCTGATGACACGACCATCTACGGCAACACATCAAAAGCTGTAAATGACAAAGTTCTCTCTGATTCTCTCTCCTCTGATCTCGAGCGCGTGGTTCAGTGGGGGAAGATGTGGCTGGTTACCTTTAATGCATCCAAAACCAAACTCCTATCTTTACATCATCAACGCTCTGATCCCCAGCTGGCATCAATTGTGATGGATGGCTCCGTGTTTTGACAAGCTTCTGGGTTTGACCTTTACTCCTGATCTGAAATGGAACACGTACATCAAGTCTGTTGCCAAGGTCGCTGGAAAGATGGTGGGATCTTTCTACCGCTCCAGAAGATATCTCACTACTGATGCAATTCTCTATCTATATAAAAGCCAAGTACGTCCAAGGATGAAATACTGTTGCCATATCTGGGCAGGAGCTGCTAAAAACAGCCTATCCTGCCTTGACAGAGTACAAAATAGACTTCGTGGCTTAGTGGGGGATGCCCTTTTCTCTACCCTGCAACCTCTCTCCCACAGAAGAGACGTTGCGAGCCTGTCCTTGTTTTATCGTTATTTCCATGGCAGATGCTCGTCTGAACTCCAATCTCTGGTCCCCCCTCGCCAATCTTTCACGAGAAACACTCGTCTAGCTGAATCCACTGTGAAAAATTTCCCCCACTCTATATCTGTGCCTAAATCAAAACGCGGATTCCATGAACAAAGCTTCCTTCTTAGAACTGCACGCCTGTGGAACTCTGTTCCGTCTGCCTGCTTCCCTCCAGACTACAATTTGGATGTCTTCAAGTCCAATGTTAACAAATTCCTAATGAACCGCCCCCTTAAGTAAACACTTCAGCAAATCTCCTCACTAACGTAATGTACTTGCAATAACCCTTATCCCTGAGTGGCTTCCGGGCCTTGATAAGTGGTGATCACTGTATAAAAAAAAAAAAAAAAAAAGAATATATATGTATGTATGTATGTATGTATGTATGTATGTATGTATGTATGAAAGATGTATTCTGAAGGTTAGACATCTTGACATATGGAAAGAAATGTCCAGCCTCAGAATATATGTTATGTATATATATATATATATATATATATATATATATATATATATATATAGTAATTTATAAAATATATATGCCGATTAAGCTACACTGAATATTCTGCGTTTCATCCACTATAGGATTCGTAAGGCGAATCCTATAGTGGATGAAACGCAGAATATTCAGTGTAGCTTAATCGGCATATATATTTTATAAATTACTAACTAGCTCTACCTACGTATTGAGCACTTTTGAAGTAAATGCTTAAAGTTTACGCATAAATCTATACTTTCGTATATTAAATTTATGTGAGTAAATGAAGTAGTTATATATATATATATACAGTGATGATCATATTTATTGGCACGGTAAAATAAAAGTTAAATTTTGTCTAATAAATTCTAAAAAAGGGATTAAATTAAAGAAAATAACAAAGTATATTATGTATTTTTAACTTGCCTTTCCGATGCAGCAATCGGATTTTAGAAAAAATAAATAACAAAGGAACAACAAACATAATTGCAAAAAACCCTTGTTCAAAATTATTGGCACGGCTTTGTTTTTCTTTTAGTATCAGTATAATATCAATCAATTTCCGGTTTACGTGCTTTCTGAACTTTTTTATAGCCATATTATGCTTGTTTAACGCTAATTCAGTGAATAATTTTTTTCAGATAATTTTTAGATAGCGATTTATTTAAACTATTATAAGTGACTAAATTATAATTTTCAATCGCCATGGTTAAAACTAAGGAACACAGCGAAGACGTCAGGAAGCTTGTTGTAGCATGCCATACCAATGGGGAGGGCTATGATAAGATTTCAAAGAAGCTAAACCTTCCCAAATCCACTGTTAGAGCCATAATAAACAAGTTCAAATCGCAAGGCCACGTTATGAGTTTAGAGGGTAGAGGGAGAAAAAGGATTCTTTCCCCAAGAGATGAACGGAAAATTGTTCGACAAGTAAAACAAAACCCAAGGATCTCTGTTGGGGAGATTGTTGATGAACAGAGCACCTCTGGAGTGAATGTATCTCGACATACAGTTGGTAGAGTTTTGAAGAGAGCTGGTTTAAAAGCATGTCATCCGAGAAAGACTCCCTTATTGAAGCCTATGCACCTGAAAGCAAGGCTAGCCTTTGCAAAACGTCATATTGATAAAGATGTTGCATTCTGGAAACGTGTTCTATGGACTGACGAAACGAAAATAGAGTTATTTGGCCATAATAAAGTGTCTTATATTTACAGAAAATCTGGCGAAGCTTTCCTGCCTAAGAACACCATATCCACAGTGAAACACGGTGGAGGCAGTTTGATGTTTTGGGGATCCTTTGCTGCCTCTGGACCAGGGCGACTTGTTAAGGTCACAGGTAGCATAAAAAAGGAAGATTATGTTAAAATATTGGATGAAAACCTGAAAGACTCTGCTAAAGAGCTCTCACTTGGTCGTCGTTGGTGGTTCATGCAAGATAATGACCCAAAGCATTCGGCTAAACTGACTAAGAAATGGCTTGAGGACAATCATATTAATGTTTTGGAGTGGCCATCACAAAGCCCAGACCTTAATCCAATTGAAAATTTATGGAGAACATTAAAATTGAGGGTAATGCAAAGGAAGCCTAAGAATCTTATTCAATTGGAGGATTATTGTCAGGAAGAGTGGGCTAAAATTACTACTGAAGAGTGCAACAACTTGGTTGTAAACTATGAAAAGCGACTGAGGAAGGTAATCAAGGCCAAAGGCTATACAATTGATTATTAAATAAATCGTGCCAATAATTTTGAACAAGGGTTTTTTGCAATTATGTTTGTTGTTCCTTTGTTATTTATTTTTTCTAAAATCCGATTGCTGCATCGGAAAGGCCAGTTAAAAATACATAATATACTTTGTTATTTTCTTTAATTTAATCCCTTTTTTAGAATTTATTAGACAAAATTTAACTTTTATTTTACCGTGCCAATAAATATGATCATCACTGTATATATATATATATATATATATATATATATATATATATATATATATATATATATGACAAAACAGCTCTGAGGGTTGGACATTTTGACATGTGTAAAGAAAGAAATGGTAAGATGAGAAACATCTTGGAATTTTGAATATAGTTGTTTTGTCATCTAATTTGTACATGCTCTGTAGTTATATTTAAGATGCATTAGCATTACAAGTTGATGTTTTCTTTTTAGATCATTGTTATTTTATCAACTTGCATGAAAAGAGCTATGTAAAAGATGTTTAAAACCGTTTGAATTATGCAAATACCATCAGTAGTTCAAAAGTTATGAGAATTTTAAGTGCCAAAATTTAGGCTTTTCTGTGGATATTTTTCTTTAGACTAAGTGGGCTAAATTACGAACCTCAACATTTCAAGAAATTCGATAATTTTGCAACCATTTATTTATTTTTCAAGCTATTCTCATGAAACTTGGCAGTTTTATGTAAAATTGTGATCTCTTTATCATAAGTCATGAATTATAAAATCAGATGTACAAATTTCAATTTTTTTAAACTGGCGCATGGTATCATACAGTGGGTGTTTATTTATGAACAAAAGTAAGTATTATAGTGGTATTTAAATATAGCTTTGAGAGCGGGCATTTTCCTGCCTCCTCACCAAAGGAGAGCTTAATCTTGGGTGTAGCCATTGAATGCCTAAAGAGCATTCATGGCCGGTATTTACTACTCCCCTCAAAGAAAAAGAAATTGAGTAGATATGAATTAATCTCAGAAATAAATCGAAGAAAATTTTTCATATAGATTTTGGATTTCTGTAAAAGATGGAAATTCCTATAATTGACCAGAACTTATGCATTTTGGGACCAGTCCAATTTTCAATTTTATTTAATTGTTAGGGGAAAGTACAGAATAGTTAACAAAACACCCTTCCTTCCGCATGTTAAGAACGGGTTTATAAATAATAACATTATTTCAGCATGGTAGCATAAGTGCACAAATACCTTTTTATTTGTTATATATTTGTTGTTTTTTTTTTTTGACCACTAAAAAAAAACAATTCTACCTTAAGTACAAATAAGAAGTTAAACGCATGTACTTAAGTACATTGTGGTTTTTTAACGCTTTTAGTGCATGTGTACTAAAAGCGTTAAAAACAACAAAATAGTATTGTTTGGAAATCAAATTTGAAAAACTTGATAATAATTTTTTAAATTGACAAACTCAGAATAAAAAATGACTAGTCTAGTAAGACAGTTTCTATTTTTAAGAGAATACTTTAGTCAGCTCAGCACATGACGTGCTTAGCGACCATTTTTCTGTAAGTGGATTTGATTTCTATAAAAGATAACATTTTAAAGAAAATTCTGTGCAATTAATAATTATCAAATATTTACATATTATACATGAAACTAATTCTGAAACTATTATCTATATGAAAATGGATGATATATGCTGATTTATCCGATCAATTTTTAAATATTCTCAGTCGACTTTGCTTGATTGTAACTTTGCTTCCTGTGGTCGTAAAGATATAAATCAAAATCCAGTAGAGATGGACTTCTATACTTATATAGCCTGTAAAATATCAGCCATTTCCAATCAAATTTGACCCCACGCATATGTATCCAAACGTAACGTATAAAATGTAAACATTAAAAAAACAGTTTCCCTTTTTGTTGTCGTCATTTTTTACTGTTTTTTAATTTTTAATTTGGAGCATAAAAACATTGAACACATAAAAGAAAAATAAATTAACATCAGTGGAATGCTTATTTTTTTCTCTTTCCAAGAATGTAATTCTTTTAAAAATTGACCCACAAATAAAAAAGATATGACTTGTTGAAGCACATTAGGTATGTAATATTGCTGATGTCCACGAAAATACAGCATACGCTTGTAATGCTAGATACATTGAGCTTCATAAACAAAAGGATTGGTATAGATAAAATGTGAAATATAATTGAAAAAGCATATTTTTCCCATCAAACATATATATAATATATAATATTAAATGAAAAATGAGGAATAAAAGTTATAACTTTATTATATCATCAGAACTATAAGGAAAAGTTATGGGGAAAATTAAGAAAAAAAAACTCTTTATTGTTCTGATGATATAATAAAGTCATATATTCATCATCTTCATTTAATATTGTTTGCTCCTCTTAATAGTGTTGAGCTTTTCTTGTCTTGATAAGTTTTGCTTTGTTAAAGATTTAGTCTTTGATAACAAAATTATATATATAAACAGTAGAACCTCAGGATACGGTGACCCTAGGATACGTTTTGTTTTAGGTTATGATGTGGAATACAATGTTTTTCCAGCGCCTGGTTATGGAATTTGCCCCGCCTTACAGTGTTATTTATAACATTATTTGATTATATATACATGTGTATTATATACATGTGAATAATATACATGTGAATTATATACATGTGAATTATATACTGTACTGTATTTTGTTACTAATTTTTTATGCTGTATCCCAGAGTTCCATTATATATATATATTTGCAGTTTTTTTTTAATTACAAGTGCGGACTTTCTTTTTGTCGGCACTGTGTGTATATATATATATATATATATATATATATATATATATAAGGCTTTTGACAGGGTATGGCACGATGGTCTTCTAAGGAAAATTAGATCATATGGTATCACTGGAAGAATACATAATGTAATTAAACCCCTAAGTAAGAGAAAAATCCAGGTTATCTTCGACAGTTGTACATAAGCAATATAATATAAATGTGGGAGTACCTCAGGGGGTCTATTCTTGGACCTTTATTATTCCTGATATTCATAAATGACCTCCCTGTTAAAATTGTTTTGGAGATGGGTATATTTGCTGATGAAACCACTCTCTATAACAGGCATGAGGGGAAAACAAATGAACACATATCTAAGGAAATGGCAAAAACACTAGAGGATGACCTCAAATCTGTAGTGGAATTAGGACAAAAATGGAGGGTCACATTCAATGCTGCCAAGACTAAGCTTGTTTCCTTCAATAATTACAAGAAACCTTCTCTACCACCAATAGCAAAGTACTTCGTTTAAACTCCTCGGCCTAATATTTACAGGAAACATGAACTGGAATAGATACATTGAGAGCATTGCCAAAGCTGCTGCGAAGAAGGTGGGCTCTCTCTACCATGCTAGAAAGCTAGTTACGCCTGAAAGTATTCTGTACCTCTTTAAGCCACCATTCACCCATGTATGGAGTACTGTTGTCACATTTGTTCTGGTGCATCTGCTACTTGTCTCTCACTCGTGGACAAGGTTCAAAAGAGAGTCACCAACCTGATAGGTCCTGAACTATCATCTAGGCTTCAGCCTCTGTCCCATTGATAAAATGTTGCATTTTTCTGCCTGTTCTACAAGTACTTTAATGGTGAATGTTATGACAAACTACAAGCACTTGTACCTCCTAGACATGAATACCCCCGACAAACCCGACAAGCAGCTAAATCCCACCCCTTCACAGTAGAGATCCCTAGGTGTAACAAGGCCTTCTACTCCAATAGTTTCTTCCCCAGAACTGCTAGACTTCGGAATTCCCTTCCGGGTTCCTGCTTTCCCAATTGTACTGATATGCAGAAGTTCAAGTGTAATGTGAACAGATATGTTGCTGCTCAACTCCCTTTATAATACCCCTGCAACTTATGTCCCCGATAGTAGCTCTCTACTTCAAAGTGGCACTGTGTCTTGTTTGGGGTGAAAATTTAATTAAAAAAACATTTTTTTAAATATTCAATTTAACTACTTAGGATAGTAATGGCATGTACATAAATAACAATCTTGTAGATAGCTCAATACTGTGGTACTAGAGCTATAAATATTTTCAGAAAGATATCACGTTAGAAGGAACAGACATTCAAGTATTTACTCATTTTTAAAATGTTAGTCTTTTATTGGTAACACTTTGCATACAATTTTTTCATACCCGCCATGTTAATAAAAAAGATTGTGAAACTCTTGACAAATTGCTTTTCCTATGCGCTGATGAAACCCAGTTATGCAAAATTATAATTGATTTTACTTATATGCCAACGCTGGGGCTGAAACAATTATATACAATAAAAGACCAACATCTTGAAAATGTGTGTGTGTGTGTGTGTGTATATATATATATATATATAATGTGTGTGTGTGTGTACAGCATAATCACGTTGACACACCGGTTCTCATCAGATCATCGAAGTTAAGCAACGTTGAGCCTGACTAGTACCAGATGGGTGACCATTTGGGAATTCGAGGTGCTGTATGTGCTTTCCACTTATATCGGCATTGTTTCTAGTCGTCCTGAACCTCCACTTGCTACTGGTAACAATGTCGACTCAGGAGAGGTGTGGTTGAAGATTGCGCAACTCTTGCCACAAAAATTTCATGCACAGGAACCCTTACAGTGGGTATCCATAGTCTGTCAAGACTGAAGGAAGCCTTAATATATATATATATATATATATATATATATATATATATATATATATATATATATATATATATATATAATAAAAAAAAACGTCCTAAGATTTGGGTGAAGAAAAATGTAAACAAAGGGCAAATAACTCCTTTCTTATAATAAGAGAAATCGATCAGGGAGCGAAATTAAGAAATTAATCGCTAATAAAAAAAATAAACAAAAATTCAAACAATCTTTTATATATATATATATATATATATATATATATATATATATATATATATGTATATATCATCAAACCAATAAGGAAACATAAAATTTTCTTAATTTTCCCCTTTACATTTCTTTATTCTTCTGATGATATAATGAAATTATATATAACTTTTTAGGAGCAAAATGTAGTATCTGTTCTGATACTACGCTTCACCTTTTCTGTCCTTGATCATTGGAGGAGGAATCCTTCTAGACTGAAGCAGTTTTTATTTTTGTTTCTATTCAGACTGACCCTTTTTGGGGAGCTGGGTTTTTCCCACTTTAAAAACTGACCTTGTGTCTAACTTTACTCTTGTGGGGAGGCAAGTAAATAGAAACTTTTATTCCTAGTCTTTCGTTTAATATATTAATATATTTGTTTGCTCCTCTTAGTAGTGTTGAGCTTTTCTTATCTTGAGAAGGTTTGATTAATTCTTTGATAACATAATTGTATTGATAACATAATTGTTATATATATATATATATATATATATATATATATATATATATATATATATATATATATATATACACACACACAATCTAATAAATTATGTTATCAAAGAATAAATCTTTAACAAAGTAAAATTCATCAAGTTAAGAAATATATAATTCCATCTTGAAAAGGTTTGATTAATTCTTTGATAACATAATTGTTATATATATATATATATATATATATATATATATATATATATATATATATACACACGATATAATAAATTATGTTATTAAAGAATAAATCTTTAACAAAGTAAAATTCATCAAGATAAGAAATATATAATTCCAGGTTATTATTTTCCGGAAGTGAAGCAACCAATGTAACATTTCCAAGAATTTCTCGTGTCGTGTTCTTTTGTTGCTAACACTCCATTGACATTTCAGATGAACTTCTCTCCAACAATATCCATATTTGTCTTTGCTACCTTATATGCTTCAAATTATTTTAAAATGGATGCAACAAAAAATATCAAATTTATTCTAAATATCATCGAATGCATTCAAAGATTGAGTACTGCTACAATCTTTTTTTTTTTTTTTTATTATTATTTTTACTCCTATTTACGCCAAACAAGACAAATTGCTATGGAGACATTATGGTATTATTACCATACATTAACATGGATACTAATTAGAGGTCACCACTTCGGGGCGCCTCCGATAACAGGGAGAACTGGAGCGCTGAAATAGAAAGAAATACTGGTAAAAGAAGACATTGTCTTCTTATAAAAATGAGGACGTGTAACGCGATTTTGTTATGAATTCATGAGGTTTTATATATCCAATATATATATGTGTGTTTTCCCGAAACTCGGGTTACAAAGAAAGACAGTGCATTTTGTAAAGTCTGTATTAATGTTCAATGCTCCTCTTGGCTACCTAACAGGAGCTGAGGAGTGAGGCGTGTGTTCTGTCTCTAGTCGCTGTGGAAGTAAGGACATTTCCTTCACTCGAATGTCCCACGTAAACCGTTCTTGCTTTTCATTGGCTGGAACCTCTGATGACGTATAAGAAGAAAGGAAGGAAACGTCCTTACTTCCACGGCGACTATGGGTTAAATAGAAACTGACGTGAAAACAACAAATATATTCTATTAAAAAAAATTTCTTCAAAATCTTTGGATTCGGCATTAAATAACCCGAAAAGGGTTGATATGCCGTAAAACAAAAACAACCAACCAACCATAGCATTAGAGCAGCAAATTTAAGTGACCAGTGAGTTTCTGGTTGCATTTTGAAGGGTCTATCACTTGTTAAAAGTTAACAAAGTTAAAAGTGTAGCCACCAGGACTTAGGGTTAGAGAACATTGTATTGCTCATGTGCATGCCCGACCAAACAGAGTGAGCCACGTTTATGCCATTACATTATTATATTCATGGTACACTGCTCATATATTATAGCATCACTTTTACTCTAATGATAAATATGAGGATATTTTCTTATCTTAGTTAAAAGATGTAGGTGGGATGTGAAACCTCTGCTTTGTCGTAGAATTCTGCTTCTTTTTTTTTTTTTTTTAAGTTTTTTAAGCAAAGACTGTTTTCTGCCAAACCACTAGCAATTTTCATCCAAGTTTTAGTCATAGGGCTTGATTTAGAAGGAAATTGGAACTGGTTAGGAAAGGGGGGGGGCACGGGTTGGGAAGTTCAACTAGATATTAACTTTTTTTTTTTTTGATATTAGGCACTTGCATTACCGTATATTTCTGCATATAAGATAAGACGGGCTACAAAATTAGAGCAAATTTTAATAAATTCATCATATATATCGTTTGTATAAGATGACTGCTAAATCACAAAACAATGTTTGTTTAGCCTAGGCTAGAGATTATAACACCCAGCATCTTATGAAATATTGGTTTTTAAAGATGATTTTTTTAACTTTAAGGGTCGTCTTGTACGCCGAAATATACGGTAGATGCTTGTATGAAGGTTTAAATAAAAATTGCTGGAAGTAGTCGCTATAACAGAATTGAATGTTGTGAACCGTTTGATTTTTGTTTAAAACAATTTGAAGAATACGATAATAATGAGATGCCCTAGAAAGATTTCTCTTTCGTGTACCAAAGACAGAAAAGATGCGTTGTATCCGAACAGATATAACACTTTGATCCTAGCTTAAAGGCCAAGGGTAAAAAAAGAAAATCAAGTATTGTTGCATTATATATATTATTTTAACAAAAACTAAGACTTCAAAGAATGGGTTGATAACAACAAATAATGTATTTCATCGTTAGTTACAATTGTTTTAAGACTATTCGGACAAATCCAAACATTATGTTGTTTGAAAATTTTCACAAGAACAGCCTTTCTTCAGACTTATTGAATAAAAAACACTTTAACAATAAAACATTATGGAAACCATTTCCTTATAAGGAAAAGAAAACAAGCAAAACTATTTTACCTATATCGCATCCTTGCAAAGTATTTTTTAAAGATTTATATATTTACCTATTTTCGTATCTCCATTTAAAAAAGAAAAAAATTTCAAACAAAATATCATACAATGTTATCACTAATTACTTATGTCCATTTAATATGTTTTATTAATACTATTAATTGATTTCTTGAATTAAATTTCTTTATTTAATTTTAATTATTTTTTAATCCGGACTAGTCAACAAAGTTAAATTGTTGCGATTAGTGAAAAAAAAAAACTTGTAAAATTGAGGAAAAAAAAAAAAATCTTCATTTTGGATATAAAAATTTTTACTTCTAGGGATAATGGTGAACGGTAAAAATGGCACAAGTGAATAATTAGAAAAAAAAATGGCACGAGTGAATAATTAGAAAAAAAAATGGCACAAAGCAAGAACATATAAAAGACAAACATAATAAATATCAAACCTGTGTGAAAAATGAATTCCTTCAGCTGTCAGTGGTTCAGTTATTGAACAGAACCTACAACTAGAAATATGTATTACTAGCAGGTCGCCCAGCATTGCCTGGTTATAAGATATGCTTAAATTTATGCAGATTTTGTATTATTTATTATTATTATTATTATTATTATTATTATTATTATTATATATATTTATGTGTGCATATGTATATTTGTTAAAAAATTTTGCCTACAAAACTCCTGGGTCAGTTTTTGGTATACAGACATGAAACTTAATATATAGGGTATTCGAACCCATGCAAAACCTTATATTTGAGTTTTAGCCGGGGAAAATCGGTGCAAAAGTGTAAAAATGGAAAAAAAAAATGGAATTTGCCAGGTGAAGGTCAAACAACGGCATTACGAATCTGCATGTGGAACATAATAGCTATTGGTTTATGTTTTAATTTTTAGCATTGTATCAAATATGTCTTCATAGCTCAGGCAATAACGGCAAAGGAAAAAGTAAATTGTAAGCTAAACATTTTGGTTTCGATTCTCAGTGGTGGCACATGAGTCATTTTTAAAAAACTTGTTAAATTATTATATATTGGGTCCAATATAATCTATATATATAAAAGACAAAATGTGTGTGCACATTTTTTGTATGTCCGCCAAAGGCTTTTTTCGGGAGGGGGGGGTTACTGTATCTTAGAACTGTTTATATACCCTCTAGATAATAATATCTACGATTTGCGAATGTGCGTCATGTTTAGATTTATTTACATCGATTTTTACAAAATTCTTGCTATTTTAGCTTCTCTCATGTTAGTTTGGCTTTTTCGTATAAAAGTGAAACTAATCTGAAGCGGAGGTGTGGTTCCTGGCTTTCATGCGGAGGTGTGGTTCCTGGCTTTCATGCCGGAACATCCAGAAAGCAATAAGCTTTTGATCAATGCGAGGGAAACCCCTTATATAAGACAATTTCTATTCAATTGGACACTCCCCTTTTTATAGGGAGCTGCCCCTCCCCACAACATCTTGAGGAAGCAAAAAACCAAAGTTGGAATGAAAACCAAAAACCTACTGGTCAGTTAACTTTAATTACACTGCTGTCCTAGCCGAACGGGTAACACGTCAGGATTTTTCTTTTCTACCTTTGCCTCAAGGTTCCGTGTTTGATCCTACCTACTTACCTACCAAAACGTTTTTATTCTTTTAGCACACGGGTGACGTCGGGCACCCGAATGTTGTTTTTGGTTTTCCGGTTTTTTGAAGAAGTTTAACATCGTTTTTTTTTATTTTATAATATTTAAACAGGGTAATTATTTTGCCCATTTTGTTTTGATCTAACCCCCCTCCAACACACACACACACACACCTCTAAACACCCGGGTAATACCAGGCACCCCCACTAGTTTATAATATAAATCTCACCTGTCTGTTTGTATGTATGTATGTATGTATGTTTGTATGTCTGCCTTAAACTTTGAACAGAGGCGACGGATTTTTGCGAGATTGGTGTTTTGAAGCTTGACCCTTCAGACGACAAATATTGAAAAATTGGCTAAAAGCATATATTACTTCACCCTCAACTGGGCACTTTTCTACAGGGAGGGATCGCTTTTTTCGCCAGTATTTTCAAAAGTCATCCTCTCTTTTCGATTGACTAGCCTTAATTTAAACATTCGTCACTTCCAGTTTGGCGATGGGCACAACAGCAAAGATGTCATTTTTTTTTTAACGTTCTTTTCCTCCTTTGCGGTACAGATCCGAGCCTGCCTGCCTACTACCACTTTTTTTTTCTCAACACACACCTCCAAACACCCGAGCAACGCCAGGCACCTTGGCTTGTATAATAGTAAATACAAAATCTGCATTAATCAAAATATCATATTTAAGCGTATTTTATGACCGGGCAATGCCGGGCGGCCTGCTAGTAAGATAAGAAAAGGTTAGAAGACAGCCTTTTTTGACTAAAACAAACCCTTTGTAAACTTGTCAGCCAGATATATGATTGTAATGGTATGTCTACCAGTTTTACCAGTTTTATCTTGTCCATTTTCTCTATTATATCTGTTTTTTTGCGACATTATATATGATTGTAAAGACGTATCTATCCACGAGAAAGGCTACTAGTTTTATTTGGTTATTTATATCTGTGCTGCTGCTACTCAAAGACATGTTGGACCTATTTTTATTTTCATATCTCTGTGATTACTTATGCAAAACTTCTAAATTACTATTAGACTCAAACCTCAATCTATTTTCCGTGTGGAACAATAAAAAAGAAAGAAAAGAAAAAGGCCGTTGCTTAGGTGGATAAGCAAACTTTTCTCATGGGAGAAGGAAAGACAAAATAATTTGACTTGATAAGAGTATCAAGTTTCATAAGAATGGCTTCAAAAATATTACGTTTCATAATTTTTCTGATTAGGATTGGTTATTCGTATTATTTGGATTCTTCAAACTACTGTTCTCTACTACTGGACTCTAACCACTGCGAACACATGGCGCAGTGGTTAGAGTATTTGTAAAAATCAATTGTAAAAGTGATATCTTCCTGAAGGTTGAAGGTTCAATTCTCGGTGTGGGCAACTGAAAAATACAATTGTGAATTACTTAGGACCTCTATCCAGTAATGGCTGATGGAATGAGAGTATGCTATCTCCATGAAGTAAATAAACGGTTCCCTTCTGAAATTCTGTCCAAATTCCCGAGTTCGACAGAAACATTCCAGAGTTTAATGAGATACACATGAAGAAGGTTGAAGGTTACATTGACGGAAACATTGGCAAAATGGCACTCAAGATGAGAATAGTAGTCCAAAGAATCTGAATAATATGCGCTTCAAAAATGGTTAAGAATTACTGAATTTCTTGTAGTGATGATATCCATGTTTTTGGCCCACTTTTTTAAAACGGATTTTTTACAGAACAATGTCCATACTGCTGGTTAGTAATGATAAAGGTTTGCTCTATTTATTTTGTTCACTCGTAACTTTGGCAATCATGCTAGCACCTGCTCCTCCCTGTGTTTCAATGGTGTCACTATATTAACACAACTTCTCAACAACTTCAATAACTTTGCAATCCAAATATACTTTTGAGTTTTCATCTATCCCTATTCTTCTATACGTCTTGCACACAAATTCGTTATTTGCTCTCGGGTTTATATTTTGATATACAGAGTGTTCATGAAGTTTGTGTACACTTTTAAAATACATAACTATTTGTATTTGCGGTGTAGAAATAATCGTTGAAACACGTTATAAAGCTTGATGTACCTAGCTTTAAGTATAGTTATTGAAAAACATTTTCACCACAAAATTTGCAGTAATTTTTAGATAAATAAAAAAAAATATTTTCTGTTTATTTTTTTTATTTATTTATTTATTTATTTTTATTTATTTTCAGAATTAATTTGATCCATGGATTTAACTAAGAAAAAAAGTAAACTGTGTCATTTGGTTGGTTGAACAGAATTATAATGACTTCTTTTTTTTTTTAATGGGGACATGTGGAAACAATAGTGTATGCAGCTTAACTTTAAAAATATAAATTTACTTTTTTCTAATCATTTTTACAGAATATATGTCTCGCAAATACAAATAAAGTTATAACTGTTAAAATGCAAACGGACCTTATCAATACCCTGTATGTTTTTGATGGCAATTTAGAAGTTTTTTTATTCGCTGTGAAGTCATCTTGTCATTCTCATTCGTAAACAGATTTTTTAATAAAATTCATGATTTTATGTTCGTGAGAGAAAAGTCTCACAAAAAATAAGTTGTTGTTTGTCACCAAGTTCGTAAGTCGAATATCCTAAGAGATGTCTGCAAATATCAACGTCTTATTTACGATATGAAAATAAATTGGAACCTTACGAAGATCTCCATCATTCTAATAGTTATAGGAGCAACCAAACTCATGGAAAGGGATTTCTAAATCTACCGAACAAATATACCTGGTGAACCAAGTGCAAGGCAAGAGAGATACACAGTAGATATCCCTAGATGTAAGAAAGCCTTCTACCCTGATAGTTTCTTCTCTAGGACTTCTAGACTTTGGAATTCCCTTCCAGGTTCCTGTTTCCCCAACTGTGCTGACATGCAGAACTTCAAGTGTAGTGTAAACAGACATCGTGCTGCTCAGCTCCCCACATAATATCGCTACAAATTATATCCCAGACCCAGATAGTAACCCCCCTACATCAAAGTGGCACTGTGTTTTGTTTGGGGTGAAAATGCAAAAAAAAAAAAAAAAAAAAATACAAACAATAGCACTTAAAGGGACGGTGAGAATCTAAAAAAGATCTCTTGGTTGCAATGTATGAGATAGCGGATGAATGTTTGACATCCAGTAGGATGCCTCATCCCCAGCTAGAACAGAATGGTAAGCAAATTTAAAAAAAAAAAAAATTAAAACTAAGCGGCTAAGTCAGACACAGAGTTTATTTATGATTGGATGGCAGAAGAAATTGTGAATTTCATTAATAATTACATGAGTGGTATTCCGAGGTGGGGTTCACTCTATAATTTATCTCTGTTTATTGAACTCGAATATAAATATTTTTGCTTTATATTATGGGTTCTTATGAATTAAACAATTTTAAGTTATCACCATTATAATCCAATAAGTTATTGAAATAAAGCGAAACCCAAAAAGCCAGTTTAAAATTAAATGAAGGTCCATATTGTGAAAATATCCAGAGTATATTTTGTTCGTAAAGAATCAATCTATAAACAAATATATAAAGTTACTAGCTATATATAAAAAAAAAAAAAAAAATTTGCTTCCGGTAAAAAAATAGTTAAAATATAAAAAGTTTAATTTTATGTATGATGATGATGATGACTATGGTACTCCCATCAATTTCAGCGTATGAGTTCTGCCACAACAACTAGGTTGTTTGGAAATCCACAGAAATGATTTCTTTATAGTGGTGAAACCTATTACAGAACCAACCACATTTTTTGGTACAAGTGCTAATTTTTCTCAGTGCAATATAACAAAAAATACAAACTTGGCAAATTTGACTGTGCTAAATTGAACACTTTATGAATACTTATGGTGGTCCCAAACTTATGATCGGTAGAATATGTATATAGCAGGAGAGAGAGAATTTTCAGAATGTGAGAGATTATATATAATTATTTCCACAGCCCAAAGAACACAACAGCCCATAAGAGCCATGCCAGCCAACAAACCGGAAGGCTAAGACTCGAGTTTCGCCTTCATTTGGGCCTTCATTTGGATTTGAAACCCGAGCCTCTTGCATGCGAGGCAAGCACTCCACCAACTGAGCAAGCGTTTCAAATCCCGGGTGCGCATATGTCTGACTGATGAGCCCAAATTAGGGTGAAACTCGAGTCTTAGACTTCCGGTTCGTTGGCTGGCATGGCTCTTGTGGGCTGCGGTGTTCTTTGGGCTGTGGAAATAATTATATATAATCTCTCACGTTCTGAAAATTCTATAACAAAAATGGCTTGTTAGGTTAGCTCTGCTGGATGGCGTCATCCTTTTGAGTTCAAAATCCCTATGTATATATATATATATATATATATATATATATATATACTATGAAGTTATCCAAGAATATATCTTTAAAGAAGCCTCTTATTAATTGCTCCTCTTTTCTATGGTGGTTGACCCTCCTGTCGATTTTGACGTATGAGCTAATCCATAACAACTAAGTTGTTTAGAAATTTACACATAATTTCTTTTATAATGGTGAAGGCTTTGTGTAGAACCAAGCACACTTTTTGGTACACTGCTAATCCCAGTTGGTGCAATAGCTGGCACAAGACAGAGCAGACAGTAGACCTCAGGTTTTACATCAGAGTCTTTCCTTCTCCGAGATGCATGTCTTAACGAAGACTGAGAGTACATCTCTCCCCGTGGATTATACACACACCCAGATATCAGCCTGGAAATTTCTATGTTCTACCACAGTACAGACAGTGCCTAGTATTCTCAAATAGTTACCTATGTGGTACTGGTCAAGCTCACTATTGCTTAACTTTGATCTGGTGAGGACCGGTGTGAATATATATTGAGAGTGTTATAGACAAGGCATATAAGAATAAGGAGTATTGCAGTTATGAAAAGCTCAATAGGTGTTGTTACCTAGAGCTATATACAGAAATATTTTAATTATTTCTCAATGCTTTTATTTGTAAATAACAAATAAATAAAAGGATACCGTTTCTGAAACGATTGTATATGAAAAACTTGGATTTTGTTATCTTTCCCTCTGTGTAAACTTGATAATTTCACAATTATTAATCCTTCATTTATATATATATATATATATATATATATATATATATATATATAAATGTATATATATATATATGTATAAAAAGTATAAAATATTAGTATCTGTAAGTATAAATAATTATAAATATTTATGATTATAAGACCCTGAGAAATTAACAAAAGTCAATCAACTAGCGATACGCAACATTTCCAATTGTTAGAATGCTCTCTGACTATGTTACTTAGTTATACCTGTATTTGGCATTTGTATGTGCTAAATTTCCTTTAATTCCCATGTTAATTGCTGCTGGCCCAGCCAATGGAGTCAAAAGTTAACTTTATAACTGTGCTCAAATCTCCTAACCAGCAGTAATTATCACTTTCTATACTGATGATTACAAAACCATTATGCCTGTAGGTATAAAAATCATTATTAATATATATATATATATATATATATATATATATATATGTATATATATGTATGTATGCTAGTATTTATGTGTATTGTAATACATTTGTCATATCCAATTATATTGGTTATTTATCAGAAATTCATTTTTTTTTTATTCTTTTTACTTTTTTTCAGACTCTTACAAAATGAAGGCTAAAAAACGAACCACTCATAATAATGACTTGAACACCTAAAAAGATTGAACATGATGTACCTGTTAAACTTAAGATGGACGCCAAAGATAGACATGTTGAACCAAATTGTAAATTGACCCAACTATGCACGGAATCCCATGTCGCTAACAAAAAAATTCTCTATGAAAGATTTAGCAATTTCTTCAGTTGGTGCAACATCCGAAGAAAAGAGAAGCACTTTTTAATAAGAACAGGAATTTGTCATATAATTTATTATCTTGATTTTTCTTGAAAAATTTATTTTAAAAGAATTATAGAAAATACACAATTTGAAAAGAGATCTATATTTGTTCGAAAATAATTTGTTTCTAAAAAGATTCTAAGAAAACGTCAAAAAAAATTGACTAATTCTTTACAGTTGTGCAAGATCTCTAGCTCGTGAGCCTCATTCAACCTTTTTATTCAGTATTTATAATAAAAATATTGTCCGAGCTGGAATAAGTATTTTTGAAAAGGAACTGAATCGGAATGCAATTTTTTCTTTGAGATAACATAGTGCAAGGATAAAAAGAAAAAATTGCTAGTCAGAATCAAATATCAATTTGAGAGATTCATAGCCATAGATGACAAACTTTGATAAATTATTATATAAAGAAGAAAAGTTTAGAAGAAAACCTTTTTTACTAAAACAAACACCTTGAAAACTTGTTAGCCAGAAATACTTGTGATTGTAAAAACGTACCTATCTTCCACAAAGACTGCAAGTTTCATTTGGTTATATGTGTGCTGCAGCTATATGCAAAAATATCGGACCTATTTTTTACTTTTATCCCTCTGTGATGACTTTTTCATACCTTTTGTTCATCAAAGTATTTGACCAATCTTATTTGCTGATATATTCTAAACAACACTTCATAATCTCAAAACAGTCAGCATTTTATGCGAAACTTCTAAACTATTATTAGACTCAAATCTCATCCTAAATCTATTTCCTGTATGCAGATAGCAATATATATATATATATATGTTTGTGTATATATTTAAAAAGAATGTTAAAATATATCTATTTAATTTTGCTTATATTTAAAAAATCTTATAAAGAAAATTAATAAAAAAATTAATTTTTTATTTAAAAAATGATATTTATGTAAAAATGGATCTTGATAATGAATCAAAAATAACCCAAGATCAAACAGAATAAAACTAGTCTATAAATAAAATTTAGAGCATTATTTTATTGAATCTGCAAATGAATTCATTAAATATAAAATGAAATAGATATTAAATATAAATGAAATATGATTGACAAAATCTAATTAGAAAATTAACTTTTTGAAATTCTAAAAAAAATTTAAACATAAAAATTACACAGTGATAATATTAAATGATTTGATAATACGATTTAATGAATATAAAACGTAAACTGAATATTTTATTTTAAGGAAATGAATTTGTGTTATTATTATTATTATTATTACATAAATATAAATAGTTATTTAAATATATCAAATAATTTATTACAATGAAAATGAGGATAAATTAATACTATAACTTATTTTGAATTATCTTAAATATTTTTGAATTAGATTAATATTTATTTCAAATATTTTAGAGCTGAAGCCTAGGTAATATACATGCAAAAAAAAAAAATTGTTTTTAAAATTTGGAAAAATATGTATTAAAATTGACAGGCATTAAAAAGAAAGTTTTATTCTATTCAAATAATAGTCAAATTTGTAACAAAATATTGATTTTTTTAATCAATAAAAAATATTATATATTAATACAAAATATATGATATTATAAATAAAATATATTATATAATGTTACATATTATATAACAATAAAAATTTATTACTATGATCAAAATAAAAATGATTACATATTGATGCAATAACGATTTGTGTATTAGATTAATATCTATTTTAAATACCTGAGCCTGAAACAGAAAAAGGAGAGACATCCTAAAAATTTGGAAAATATTAAAATTGTTAGTTTAGGGTTAAAATTAAAGTTATATTTTATTTATTAAAAATTATCACGTCTGTAACAAAATATTGCATTAAAAAAAAAATTTAAGAAAAGTTGTCTCTAACATACAAAGCATCGAGATGTATCCGATCCAACCTGTATTTCCGATGAATATGCACAGCCAATCCAACTTTTACAGCCAACCAATTTACAATCCTGGCAGTCAATTAAAAATACCTGACAAATCTCAAATAATGAATGCATTGGATAAAGGCGATAACTTTTGTTGGAAAGATTTCTCGCTTACCCACAGCAGTAACCACAATGACGATGGTTGTTGCGATCCGTCAAATAACACGGGAACAACATTGAACATACCAAATGCAAGTAGTAGTAGTGGTAATAGTGGCGGTACCAGTAATAATGAAAATGAGCTGAATACACATCCAGGACAGAGTCCTTCCGAGGGGGAAGTGTCTGGCAGTGGGAATGGCGCCGAGAAGACTTTCTTTTGCACGTTTTGTAAGAAAGGTTTTACGAATCCGTTTTTTTTAAAAAACCACGAGCTGACTCATACGGGCGTCCGTCCGTTTGATTGTAATTCTTGCGACAAGGCTTTCACGCAGAAGATCAACCTGAAAAATCACTTGCGAACGCATTCTGGCGAAAGACCGTTTCAATGTTCGCTCTGCCCGAAATCATTCAGCCAACAGGGCAACCTGAAGCTTCACTTACGAACCCACTCTGGGGAGAAACCATATTCATGCGAGACGTGCGGCAAGTGTTTCTCACAGCGGATCAACCTGACGTACCACAACCGCATCCACACAGGCGACATGCTTCACTGCCAGTATTGCAAAAAGGCCTTCTCGAACGAGTTCTTCCTGAAGATCCACGAACGTGTTCATACTGGGGAAAAGCCTTTTAGCTGTAACTTTTGCAGCAAAACTTTCTCGCAGGAGACGAACTTGAAGAACCATCTTCGGACTCACACAGGTGAGCGGCCATTTCAGTGCAGCGTATGCGCGAAGGCATTCAGCCAGCGAGGCAACCTGAAGCTTCATCTGAGGACCCACACAGGAGAAAAACCATACTCTTGCAATGTCTGTGGGAAGGCTTTCTCCCAGAAGGTCAACCTCAACGACCATAACCGGCTCCACACGGGCGACCTCTTCTACTGCAGCTACTGCAAGAAGCCGTTTTGCAACCAGTTCTTCCTCAAAATCCATGAGCGGACACACACGGGCGAGCTTTACAAGTGCACGTTCTGCCCAAAAGAGTTCACGCTGCTCATCAACCTGAAGAACCACCTCCGGACTCACACCGGCGAGCGTCCATTTTGCTGCACCGTATGCGCCAAGTCGTTTAGCCAGCAGGGCAACCTCAAGCTGCACATGAGGACCCACACAGGCGAGCGTCCCTTCAAGTGCGACCTCTGCGAGAAGTGCTTTTCCCAGAAGACGAATCTCGACAACCACCGGCGGATCCACACGGGCGAGATGTTCAAATGCGAGTTCTGTCCAAAGGAGTTCACCCTGCAGATCAGCCTCAAGAATCACACCCGCATTCACACCGGCGAGAAGCCATTTCATTGCTCGTTCTGCAACAAACTTTTCTCACAGCGGACCGAGTGGCTAAACCATGAGAGAACTCATACAGGAGAAAAGCCATTCCGGTGCCAGCTTTGTCCGAAGGCGTTCTCGCAAGGGGGAAACCTTAAGCTACACATGAGAACTCACACCGGGGAAAAACCCTTTAAGTGTGATACATGTGGTAAGGCTTTCTCGCAGAGGGCCAATTTGAATAACCACAAGCGTACTCGTACCGGCTGCGATCTGTTTGTCAAAAATGTGCCAACAGCTCTGTCGCCTTCAGGAATCTCGACGTCATCATCGCCGACGCCGTCAACCCACGGCAGCTATGAAATGTACCCAAAGCATCATCCGACATCGTCATCAAGCGGGATCATGCTCTCTCCTTCATCTACATTAAAAGGTGATAAAGAGAGTACAGCTGGTCATACGATGGGAGTAAATCACGGCCATCATCATCTGCTGGAGGGTAAGGGTTCCCTGCCTCTACCACCACTGCTGATCCCGCCCCCACCATCATCATCTTCGCCAAACTCTTGTTCGTCGTCGCCGACAGGATTCAACACCCTATCACCCCGGGGCGATCAGCAACAAGACTCTTTGCAGCGTGACCAACATGAGCAGCAGCGGCACCACCACCACCACCATCACCACCACCACCATCACCATCATTATCACCATGATCAACAACACTCTTCACCAAAGTCTAACACTAAGAGCATTGAATCTCAGCAGACCCCAAACCAACATCCCCAACAACAACAACAACAACAGCAGCAGCATCAGCAGCACCCACAAAGCCAGCATCAGCAGCAGCCCCAGCATTCACCGCATAGTTACCGGGAGCCACAGACAACAATGCGCATACCAACACCGAGTCTCCCGAGGCTTAACTCGGCCACCCCATACCTACATGAAATGCCTCAAAATTGGGAGAGCAACTATTTGTGGTCTCGGGGCTATCCAATTCCCCCACTCCTCGGTTCTGGTTGGCCCAACATGCCTACTTCGTATTCCTGTAATGTAAAACCAATCAAGCAGAATTCTTGGAACGGTCTACCGACAATGCACAGGGGTAAAGGAAGTTCTGATGATCGTAGCGATCCAAAATAATCCCCATACCCCCCACCCCCTAATTATTTATTCAATTTTTTTTTTTTTTTATCATTTTTATTCCTGAAATGATTTTGACAAATTATCTCATCATATTTTGTATAATCATCTTGGGGAAAATTGACGATCATTTTCGTGGACTGATATTTTTTACTTATTGAAAATGTTCTGTTATTTTGGTTTTCAGCGTAGCAACACCATGTTGCTATTTTATGCGTCATCGGGAATGCGCATGAATTTGTCTCTCTTTATTTATCAGACAAAACATACAACAAATTTTTGGCAATGCATAGTGTGGCATCTCTTTTGATGTAGGCAAAGTCATAAACGGGAACTTAATCCCCCCTGACATCAGACTAGTTTACTAGGTGGCCAACAGATGTCTCTGTCTGTAGCATGCCATTAGCTTGTATACATTGCTCTTGCTGGTGGTAGTCTCCCTTTAATTTGCGATTAATATCTTATCTTGCTTTAATTTAATTCAAGTTATGGTTTCACAGGCCAAGTGAATTGGCAATTGTCATGTTGAACATAAACACTGGTTGTCATTTATGATTGTGTAAATGACAGCCAGTGTTTATGTTCAACACAGCAATTGCCATTCACGTGGCCTGTGAAATATACATTTAATGCAAGTTTAAATTTCTAGTGGCTGGTGTTAGGTGTAAAATTAGTACGTTAAGGGGTGTATTGATGAATTTATTATTATGGCAAAATCGAATAGTCTAGTAGTCTAACATTGCATCAATATATATATACAGTGTATCACAAAAGTGATTACACCCCCCCCCCTCACATTTCTTCGAATATTTAAGTATATCTCTTTATGGGACAGTACTGAAAAAATTATTTTTTGACATAATGAAAAGTAGTTTGTCTGCAGGATATATATATAACAGAGTTAATTTATTTTCCCCTCCAAAATAACTCAAAATATAGCCATTAAAAGCTAGATCCCTGGCAACAAAAGTGAGTACACACCGAAGAAACTACTAAAATTTCTGTCTGAAAACCGATTAAAAAGATTTTCCCCAAATCTCAATACCCCTTATGTCAGATCTCGAGTCTGTAGACTGAAAATTGACGGAGTAGTTTTGTAGGGAAATGTACACACGCACGCACATACACACACATACAGACAGACTATTTCACTTATATATATAAATTTTGGTGTTCTTAAGGATTGATTCTATTCAAGTTCCATTGTCTAAAATCCTTGTTTATGGTGTGCATCCAAGTTTTTTTTGATCATCTAACTAGTTCAGACTTCCACCTCATTTTCTTCTCCAAGAATCGCTACTCTAAATATGGTCAAACCAATGTAACCAACTGACCATCATGAGCTCATCAAGCATTGATATATTCAGCCTTGTCAACAGGCTGTGAGAACCAATAATCCGGTTCTAATCTGATAAAATATATATATATATATATATATGATTAGTTTTTTTGGAAAAAGAATTCCAGCAGAGTGCTCAATTAAAAGGAAAATCCAAATTTTAAGAGCGTACTTATATTTTGTGTACAGAAAGTTGTTAGTTGAGACAGGTCTCAACTAACAACTTTCTGTACACAAAATATATATATATATATATATATATATATGACATTGTCTGTCTGTCTCTCTGAGGAATGGTCTCAACCAAACTCTTTCATTGAGTTTTGGTGTAGAATTTTTGGGAAGAGTACACTCTGTATGTACTGCACCAAGACGTTGGAATTTCCAGGTTGGTATCTGGAGGCGTGTTTAATTCACTGAAAGAGATGCACCCCCAGTCTTCATTAAGACATGCATCTAGGATAAGGAAACACTCTGATGTAAAAATCTGAGGTCTACTGTATGCTCTGCCTTGTAGCAGTCACTGGTTCTGCACAAAGCCTTCACCACTATAAAGAAATCATCTGTGTGGATTCCCGAACAACTTGTGGCTGACCTAATACATCAAAATCGGGAGAGTCCATCATCATATAAAAGAAGAGAAACTAAGAGGAGGCTCAACACTGATATATTCTTTGTTAGAGATATATTCTTTAATAACTCCATAGTATATATATATATATATATATATATATATTTCTGTGGAAATATATTTTATTCTCTTATAATATATACCAATCCTTATTTAAGAAGCTCAATGTAATTACAGAGCAATATAGTGAATAAATGACAAAAGACTATATTCCAAAGTTCATGATATTGACCATCTTTTCATGATATTGACCATCTTATGATTTATTCCTTTCATTCAGTTGACATTTACAATTCTTGGCAATATCTGTTTCGTAGCGCAAAATCAATTACTTAATTATTATATCAATCAGTGAATCTATTTTGCCCTTAACTCATCTGAAGAAATAGCAACAATCTGTCAAAAGGAAATAAAGTGGGTTTTAACATTATTAAAATCCAGAAATATAGTGCGTTTAGACATCATTAAAATCCAAAACTCTCAAGAATTGTATATGTCAACTGAATTAAAGGAATAAATTATAAGATGGTCAACATCATGAACTTTAGAATATAGTCTTTTGTCATTTATTCACCATATATATATATATATATATATATATATATATATATTTAAATATGTATGAATAAAAAATCAATATGAAAAATAAATGTATTTATTTCCTATGTGTTGACATGTAGGAATACAATAAGTCTTTTGAAAAAACGAGAATGTTTCCTTCAAAAGCACATAATTTTTTACCGATCCTTCAATCTTCGTCAGTGTGAATGATAGAGAACATGAGTGTACGGGTAGAGTTAGCAGCAGGAGGGGCATTGGTATAGCCATTAAGGTAAAGATCTATTTGAATATGACCCTTCCAACATTTTTGAATGGAATGGTCAGCAACTTGTGTGGCCTCTATTCAAAACTAAGTCTTTCATAAAACTTTGAATTGGACACCCACGCATTCGAGGAACATGCTCGCATATGTGAACATACATGCATATACACTCACGCACTACCACTTATGCTTCTTTACGTACCCATACATACACAGGATACGCACACACACATTTATAGACCTGTGTACATATACAGCTATGGATTGATGAGCAGATGTAAGTGATAAGCTAAGTGGATGCTAAGTAGAATCTTTTTACGAAAAGCTTGGACTTATAGATTTATTATAGTTCTAGGTTTCAGACGGAGTCAAAGGCACGCTGTTGTCTGGATTGTCTACACGCACATAGACACACACACACACACGCATGTTTATTTATTTTTTTAAAACGCTTCTGTAGATTTTGTTAATTGATACATACAAACATATGATGTTAAAAAATAAATAAAATAAAATAACTAAATAAACGGAAAATATTCTTTTTTATGTGGATCATCATTTACTTAATTTCTTCCTCTCTCTCTCTCTCTCTCTCTCTCTATATATATATATATATATATATATATATATATATATATTATATATATATATATATATATATATGCGGCATAATCGCTTTGACACACTGGTTCTCGTCAAATCACTAAAGTTAAGAAATGTTGAACCTGGTTAGTATCAGATGGGTGACCATTTGGGAATTCTAGGTGTTGTATGTGCTCTCCGCTTATCTCGGCATTTGTTTCCAGTCGTCTTGTACATACACTTCACTTGCCACTGGTATATAACACTGTTGACTTAGGAGAGGTGTGGTTGGAGATTGCGCACCGCCTGCCATGCGTAGGCACCTCTTGGTGGGTATCCATAGTCTGTCAAAGACTGAAGGAGCCTGTGTGTATAATATATAAGGAGAGGATCAAAAATTTCTATACTAAATAAAAAAAAAAAATGAATCTCTAAACGTTTTTAATCATCATATTAACAGAGAGGAATTTATAGTTTTTTTTTATCTAAGAGGTAAATTATTTAAAATTTTAGTGCAAGTACACTATAATAGCAAAATGTGAAGTTTTTAATATGGACTTTTTATTGCCATGTTCCAGTAATATCCAAAAATTATGAATTATAGTAAGGTAAAAAAATTAGCAAAAACAAAATTTGACTAAAAAATATGAATTATAGTAAGGTAAAAAAAATTAGCAAAAACAAAATTTGACTAAAAAATATGAATTATAGTAAGGTAAAAAAAATTAGCAAAAACAAAATTTGACTAAAAAATATGAATTATAGTAAGGTAAAAAAATTAGCAAAGACAAAATTTGACTAAAAAATATGAATTATAGTAAGGTAAAAAAATTAGCAAAAACAAAATTTGACTAAAAAATATGAATTATAGTAAGGTAAAAAAATTAGCAAAAACAAAATTTGACTAAAAATTATGAATTATAGTAAGGTAAAAAAATTAGCAAAAACAAAATTTGACTAAAAAATATGAATTATAGTAAGGTAAAAAAATTAGCAAAAACAAAATTTGACTAAAAAATACTAGAGAGTTCCAAGCGGACGTAAATAATGTGTAACTATTGCCAATTTTTAAAAAATAAATTGTATGTTAACAGTCATAAATACGAGTTACTTGCCTTGTTTCTAGAATAACTGAGTTACTTCCCTTGTTATGTCACGTGTTCCCAAAGAAATATGGTGATGTTTCTTTTTACGGTAAAGATCTAAAACTTGTATATTTTTAAATAATGCAGTAATATTTAAGTACTTTTGACCTGCTAATTAAGTATATATCATTGCTTTTAGTTGAAATTGACACAAAAGTCAGTCGATACCATTATTTTTTTTTTTTTTTTTTAAATCAATTTTTTTTCAATTTTTGAATTTTGCTATTATGGTGTATTTGCATCCAAAATTTGTATAAAAATAAAAAAAGGAAAAAATGAAATGTCTAAAACCAACGTAGCTAACTGATCATCAAGAGTTCATCAAACATTGATATATTCATTCTTGCCAGTTTAGATTTTAAACAAAATCGATAAATTCCTCTCTGTTAGCATGCATGGTTCCCCGTGAATGTACAGTGAACGAGGCATAAAAAGCATTTACCCTCCCCCCCCCATTTAGCCCCAAAAGTCCTTCACGGGCTTCAAATCATGATGAAAATTAACAAACGGTGCAATTTTAGGCCTTAACATATGTAAATTTGAGTTCTGCACTATGCAAAAAAAAAAGAAATGACTAAGTCCATCATTTGCCCTCACCCCATTTAGTCCCAAAAGTCCCCAAGGCCTTAACATATTTAAATTTGAGTTCAGCACCATGCAAAACTGCTAAATAGACATACACAGAAAGTTTGGAACAAATATGGTAAAATAGTCCCAAATATGGAGTGTTTTTATTAGCCCTAAAAGAACCCCTGGGGCACACCCAAGAGTTATCTCGAAGTATAGACAAACAAAATTATATAGAAATCAGGTAGTTACACCTTTTCAGAAAGTTTTATAAAAATCCAAGGCATCAATTTTTTTTAATAAACACAAAAGTGTCAGTTTTAGCCATTTTAACCTGAAAGACACCCTTGATGGGGGCAACCAGAGTTTTCCTGGAAAAATCCGTTCTGTTACTTTTTTACTCATATCATGTTTAATGTTTGTTCAAAATTTTTAAAAATTCAACAGCATAGTATATGAGGAAAGTGCGGATGGACGAACGGACAAGGGTGAATTTACAGGTCCATCCTCCTTTTATCGGATCAAAAAGCGTTTAGAGATTTATCTTTTTGATTTAATATAAATTTGTTATCCTTTCCTCATATATATATAGATATAGATATATATACACGCTTTATTTTTTTATTATCATATTATCTGTTTAGTTACACATGTTTCGGTTACTGAATTGTATTAGCGATCCAGTAACTTTGTCAGACTTTACAGAAAGACTTTTTCTGTAAAGTCTGACAAAGTTACTGGATCGCTAATACAATTCAGTAACCGAAACATGTGTAACTAAACAGATAAAACGGTAATAAAAAAATAAAACGCATATTTACTCTGCAATAGTATTGAGTACTTTCTTCAGGTTTTTACTAATTACGATTTTTGCTATATATATATATATATATATATATATATATATATATATATATATATATATATATAAAATAAGAATTACACTTAAGTTTGCCAAAATGATCCAAGATGGCAAAACTAAGTAAATTATTAATATATTTATAAAATAATCTCAACCAGATGTAAAAACTCAATAAAACCAAATAGGAGATAGAGCTTATAATAAGAACAAGTAGTTAATAAAACATGTTAAAAAGCACTTTGGAAAAGAGTTAAAAATATATTTAATTTTAAAAAGGAAAAACTAAATTAATGGATTGTCCTTAATCTGCAGAGTTTCGAAGAAATACTTTCCTTCTCATCAGAGGGTAGGATTTAGCAAAATGCGGGATTGGATTTTGCTTGCAATATATATATATATTACACACACACTATGAAGTTATAAAAGAACATATCTTTAACAAAGAATATATCAGTGTTGAGCCTCTCTTAATTGCTCCTCTTTTTATATGCTGATGGACCTTCCCGTCGATTTTGACGTATGAGCTCCACCATATCAACAACTATTTATCCTTTCCAACAGAGTGTCAGTTTTCTGATGTGCTGTGTCTGCTGAGACCCGACATTGCACATCCACCTGATCATTTCTCTGTCATTGCTTCAAAGATTAGTAAGTCCAAAGAAAAATTCCTGGAATTAAAAATGTTGAAATCTTCTGCAATAACGAGAAGCCATTTTGAATAAATCTGTCTACGGTTATTTCATTTTGATCATTTATCTTTTTTCCACAAAAAAAAAAAAAAATGTTCGTCATTCTTCCCTGGTAACAAAAGATGAAGATGATTTTAGTCAAAACGATGAATGGAATAAAAACGCTGTTTTATTGCTGAGTTCTGGATAGCATTTATTCTGTTGACTGTTTATAATGCAGCCATTTAAGAATGAAGAGTTAAACCTTAGCCTCTCCTCCAAGAATTACTAACCAATCAGAATCTTGGATGCAGTCACAATCATTAACCAATCAAAAACCTTGTTGCACTTATAATGAAAAAAAAAAAAAGAAAAAGATATGCATTAAATTAAAAAAAAATAAGATAGAATTCTTGGTCTTTTTACTTGGATCAAGATGTAGTATCTGTTTGGTCCCAGGAGGACATCCTCTCAGGCAATACCTCCTCTTTGGAGAGGGTACAAGTTTTATCCTGTTGTGAGAGAATGCCAATGAAACTATACACATTATTTTTGTAACTGATCCCAGATGCTTCCCACCTTTTTTTTCCCTACATAAAAATCGACCTTGTATCATAGTTTGCCCTCATGGGGAGGCAAGCAAATACAACCAGTTGTTAGTCATGAGATGGTTTTGTATTTGCCCATCATAGCAAGAGATCCATGTTTTAATCATGGTAAAAATGTGTTACTGTGGTATGTTTTTGATAATTTTATTAGATGAATATTAGAGATCAGTGTTTCATTTAAACTAAAAAAAACAACAAAAAAAAAAAAAAAACGGAAGACAAATCAGTATTTTTCACGCTAGCAAACTATATTTGCTTCAAGGACAGTCATCTGACTGTTATTGAGTGACCTTTCACCTTGATAAGTCATGACTCCTTAATAAAAAAATAAATTATGTCCATAACTTGCTTCTCTAGATACTGTACTACAAGCTGTGCTTATTGTGGGAAAATGCAAAAAAAAAAAAAAAAAAATCTTTGATGATTGATCGTGATGGAATGGACCAATATTTGTCTATGGAGACGGAAGAAGAGAATGTAGTTTCCGTTGATTTTTTTGGCAAAATGGTGGTGGCGGCAGTTGTTGTGGGTTAGGATTGTGCTTCTGCTGAACAAAAAAAAAACCTTTGGAATTCCTAGCTTTTTCACATTTTTAAGGAATCTGTTTCAAAAAGAAAAAAAAACTTCTCTTCTGTTTCTTTTTTTTTTTTTTTCACCAATGAAATGCTTTGCTTAGTTTGCTTCTTTTTTTAAAAAAAAAAAAAAAAAACAAAAACAAAAAACTTATACTCTAATTGTAATGTGCTTTAAATATATATAACAACCCGACAAGCATTTGTTAAAATCCAACTTTATGGAAAGAAATGAAGGTGCTCCAATGAACTACAAGCTCTTGTAATCCCCTCAACGTAAATACCCTCAACAAACCCGACAACCAGCAAACTCCCACCCCTACACAGTAGAGATCCCCAGATGTAAGAAAGCCTTCTACTCTGATAATTTCTTCCCTAGGACTGCTAGACTTTGGAATATCCTTCCGTGTTCCTGCTTCTCTGTCTGTACTGACATGCAGAAGTTCAAGTGTAATGCAAACAGACATCTTGCTGGTCAACTCCCTACAAAGTATCCCTACAAATTATGTCCCAAATAGTAGCCCCCCCCCCATATCAAAGTGGAACCGTACCTTGTTTGAGGTGAAAATGCAATAAAAAAAATGGTTCTACATTTCTGAATTTTTAAAATGAGGATTGATTATTTGGATTATTTGGATACTTCAGACTATTGTTCTCATCCTGAGTGTTTATTTTCACAACGTTTCAGTCAATGTAACATTGACGTTCTTCAGGTGTGTCTTGTTGAACTTGAAAATTTTTCTGTCGAACTTGGGAATTTGCATGGAATTTCGAAGAGAACCCTTTTATTTTATCAATAGGTGTAGCATATTGTCAGCCATGACTGAGTAGAAGTCCTCATTCATTCGCAATTGTATTTGTGCAGGCAACACTAAAAAATACAATTGGGAGTTTTTTTTTTTCTTGGAATCCTTTGAGATGAGTAATTTGTATATTTATTTATTTATGTGCAGACTGTTATCCTCATCTTTATAGTTGTTGTTGTTTCTGCCAACTCATCCTGTGGCCTTCTTCAGGTGGTTAACCATGATGAAATAGGAATGCTGAGTCTCTTAACTGTATCCTCAATAATTAAAAATAATATATAATACTATTTCGTACAGACTTGATTATGGAAGACCAGATAGGAATAAAAACTTGGATTTATAAGACTAAAAAATCCAACTATGATCATCCTTTGGGGTTCATGGCGCAGTGGATAGAGGCATTGAATCTCTACAGTTCTAGGTGAGCATTGTCTGAAGATAGCGGTTTCAATCCTACCCAAAGCAGACCAGATGATTAGTTGGCCATAACACGGTGAGACAACAATTATAGAGGGCAGTAATTACTGAGAATACAGTTAAGAGACTAAGCATTCTTATCTCGTCATGGTTAACCACCTGAAGGAGGTCAGAGGAATAGTTGGGGGAAACGTGGTGAAATAACAACAATTATGAAGGTAAGGATAACAGTCCGCAAATAAATAAATAAATTGGAAATTACTTAGGACTGCTACCCAGTTATGGTTCTGTTTCAAATTGAAAGTGCACATTCCCAAGTTCAACAGAAAGATTCCTAGAGTTTGACAAGATAAACCTGTAGAAGGTTGAAGGTTACATCTACCAAAAACATTGTGAAAATGACACTCAAGATGAGAGAACAGTGGTCCAAAGAATCCAAATAATACAGAAATTTCTAATAATTTTTAACTTTTTACGTTGGTATTTACCTTCCTCTCATCAAGGGAGATGTTACACAAGGTCGGAATGTCAAGATTTAAATGTCATGGAACAAGATGCAAGTTTGTTTTTGTTTTTTATTTATTTATTTTTTTTTTTCTACTCCCAAACAAGGCATATTGCCACTTGGACGTAAATGGATACTATTGGATTTTGTGTTTAACTGGGAACTATGGGAAGTTGAGCAGCGAGATGTCTGTTTACATTACATTTAAACTTTTATATGTCAGTACAATCAGGGAAGCAGAAAACAGGGATGGAATTCCAAAGTCTAGCAGTCCAAAACAAGGAACTATTTCCAGCATCTAGGGACATAAACAGTGAAAGGGTGGGATTTTGCTGCTTGTCGGGTTAATCAGAAATATGTATGTCGTGGGGGACACAAGTACTATGAGTTCATTAGAGCACATTCCATTAAAGTACTTGTAAAAAAGACACAGGGATGCAACATTTTGTGACTTTATTCACTCTAAATAAGGCATATTGCCACTGAGATATAAGGAGGCTACTGTAAATTACGGTTCATACCTACAAAAACATCATAAGTGGAAAACTGTTACAAGATATTTATTAACATAACATTTAAATTTCTGCATGTTGGTACAATCAGGCAGCAGGTTGGGTGTTCTAAAGACTAGTAGTTAAAACTTTTCGGCATATGGTGGTCTCTGCAACAAAGAGTGGAATTTTGCACTCTGGTTCACCAACATCAGTAGGGGTGCTTCAGGTGATCATCAATAAACCCCCTTCTCATAAGGGAAGTTAAGCAACATTGAACCTGGTCAGTACTAAATGGGTGATCATTTGAGACTTCCAGGTGTATGTGCTCTCCGCTTATCTCAGCATTGTTTCCAGTCATCCGACTTCGCCTTCTTCCTGGACTCAAGCAGTGCCGAATCAGGTTGAGGATTGTGCAACCCTTGCCTCACAATTACACGTGCAGCTGCTTCTAGAGGGGGTATCTTTTGTCTTTCGAGACTGAACGGAGGCGTAGAGAGAAGTTAGAGCCTGGCAGAGTTGATCTCCTAGAACTGCACGGAATGATTTCTTAGCCAGGGCTTTACGTTGCAAGTGAAATAGTCACATTTGCGAGTGATTTTTCTAAATGGCAACTAGAAATAATAAAACGCTTATCTTTTGCCGATTGTGTTTGGGTTTGTTTTTTTTTTTTTTTTTTTTTTTTTCATGGATAATTTTCCAAAGCTTATTATTACCAAGTGAAAAATATCTTTTCAACCTTTATTTTTTTTATTTATTTTTTTTTTTCAAAATAAAACGCGCAAAGTCAAATTATTTAAACAATATAAGTTTAATAGAACAATATACTCTTTTTTAACCAAGGCTGTTTAAAAACAAACATCTGAAGAAATTCAAATGTTTATAAATTTAAATCGTAACAAAAATTTTAAACTCACCTTCACCCCAAACAAGGCAACTTGGATGTAAGGGGCTACTAATTGGGACCATGCCTATAAAAAGATTAAGATATTGCATTTAAACTTCTGCATATTAGTACATCTTGGGAAGTAGGTAGCAGGAAGGGAATTCCAAAGTCTAGCCGTTCTAGGAAAGAAGTTATTAAAGTAAAATACTTTCTGACATTTAGAGACCTCAATAGTGAATTACACTTATTTAAAAAAAAAAAAATACAGAAAAATCTTTATGATGTATGTACTTGTCACAGAACAAAAATATTATATTCCAAACATCATGTACATTTGGCGAGTAACTTTTCAATTTGGCTAGTAAATGAAAATATTTACTCATCGCAGGACAACTAAAGATAAATTTGTTCATAAAGGTTTGTTAGCCCAACAGAAGCAAGTTCACTAAGGTGGGCTCAAACTCTGTCGGACTGATTGTTAAGAATGTGTCTTTGGCAGGTATGAACCCCGTACCCCCTACCTAGTTTCAGCTGAGTCTAATGTAAAATCAGTAGTTGTAAGATTGCCGTAGTATAAGTAACAGAACGCGTAACATATTCTGCAATATTCATTGTAAACAGTTGGCCTTGTTTTGTGGACACAAAATACTTGTCCGTCTATTTCGTTGACATAATGTAGTTGTCTTTTATTAGTGATGACAATAGCAGTTATAGAGATGTTGTTTTGTTTTCGCCTTGTGGTTGGAATAACAAAAACAATTCAAAAGAACAATAGTTAACCCCATTATTTGCTCTGGTTCTGGTTTAATCTTTACAGTAATATTGACATTTAGATGAACTGCATCTTCCTATTTTAACAGGGTTCAGGCAGGAATTCTCTTGCTTTTCTATTTTCCATTTTTAAACCTTATTTATACACCCCCCCTCTACCTAATCTTGTTACACTGTGATGATGGCATCTACATTTCCTCTGAATGTCCAGTCCGAGTCTTTTCCACTTTTTTCTCTTTCTTCCTTTTGCTGCCAGCTTCTTCTCAATGCTCACATTTTCTTCTTTTTTATCGAATGCATCTATGAACACCTAAGATATGGCAGTCGTGAAATGGATACTTGAGTCAGCCAAATGTTGTTGGTTCTGATGGCAGTAACAGTTTTAGACATGTTTTTTTTCACCCCGTAGCTGGAATAACAGAAACAGTTCAAAAGAACAACAATTAACTCTATTATTTGCTCTGGGATTCAGTTTCATCTTTACATTAATTAGCATCTAGATGAACTGCATCTTTTAAAAGGGTGGTGGGAGATTCAAATGTAACAATATTATCGGATTGAAAATAGTTGATGTGAAACGTGTTTATTCTGCAAAAAAGAAAAAACTTTCAATTTAATTAGAAAGTCTTGAGAAGAATTGTTTTTGCCATCGTGTGAATAGGAAATTCTGATGCCGAATGAGCCAGCTGGTTTTGTACCTGGCACACGTTATCCAAGATGAATGGATGGTGATGACCGACAGACTTTGGGAAACGTGGAATAAATTTCCATTCATGAAAAGTGAATTGATCATATGACAATGAGCATGGGTGGGGTGGGGGAATCTTTTCCTCATCAGGGTAACAGTTAGAAAAATTATGACTTCTCACAAAAAAATCTGTTTGAATCCTGTCGATATCTAATTCCCAGAGGCAAAATCTCTCTAGATTTTCTTTCATGTTACTTCCTCACATGACATAACTACTGACACACGTTAGCCAAATTTCTAATTTGACCTCTAACGGAAAATCCTATATTTGTTTAACCGTATGTGGAATTTTCCATATTTTTACATACTGCAACAAACGTGTCTGACTGACATCCAGTCGGAATTCTGTTCTGTTAACATATTGCAAATTGTCCAGATATTTCGGCTTTCCTTTTTTTCTTTCTTGCTTAAAGGTAGCTGAAATAATGGGAGAAGTTTAAAAACACCAAATAACACCATTATTTCCCTCTGGTTTTTACTTTTTTTCCAAGAGTTTCTAGCTATGCATATATGACATAATTGCATTGCTATACCAGTTCTTGTCAGATCACTGAAGTTAAGCAACGTTAAGCCTGGCCTGTATCATATTGTGACCATTTAGGAATACCTGGTGCTGTATGTAGGAGGACATTGACACTTCCAGCAGCTTCTGCATCCCACCTGGCCTCCAGCTGTTTTGAGATTACTCTGTCAGTGTGTAACTTATGATGTTAGGCTGTGTAAGGTGCTAACTTTGGTCTGTTTCTTTTTTCATCGGATTTTTTAAATTATCGATACTTATCGAAGACATTCCGATGCAAAATCTATCTAAGAACACTGCCAGGCAGATAAAATACCTTCGTGTGGAATTTTGTAAAAATCAGTCTAGTCGTTTTCAAGTCCATGAGGAATGCATTCACACGCACACACACACACACACAAAGTTCCTTTTATATAATAGCAGAGATTTTTGCAAAACATTTTATTTAAAGCATGATTGTCTAAAGAGATGTGCTGTGGAGCAGATCATTTCCTATTAGCACGCTCCTTAATGTGGCATTTTTTTTTTTACATAGGCATAACCACTTATCAAGGTCCAGAGACCACTCGAGGATAAGACTTAAAAGTGTACAGTAGTCAATTGGACAATATAGTAATCGTTAGTAATGAAAATTCAGTAAATTTGTTAACTTAAATGGAACGGCTCATCAAGAACTTGTTTACATTGGACTTGAAGACAACCATATTGTAGTCAGTTGGAAAGCAGGAAAATGGAAGACAATTCCACAGGCGTGCAATTCTAAGAAAGAAGCTTTGTTCATGGAATCTACGTTTAGGTTTAGGCACAGATAAAGAGTGGGGGTAATTATTGATAGCGTTTTCAGCTAGACGAGTGTTTCTTGTGAAACGTACAGGACATTTTTTTTTCTAGTCTTTATTCTCTGATTATTATAGGGACGTGACTTCTATCTTTCTATGGAAAGTTTTACCTGCTTAGCTTTTATAGTGAGAGGATGTGCAACATTGTACGCGCGTTGTAGTCTCAGTCGCAAAGTGAACAAAAGAATATGAAATAACTCTGACTTGCTCTCTGGTTTGTATACTGACATTTATTTCTTTGTCGTTACAGCTGTGATGTCACCCACGTGACATAGACCGTTCTCCATGTCTCTCCCAAGATTTCAAATGTCATCTTGTCTCTCTTTTTTTATAGTTCTTCCCGTCCCCCACCCACCCCACTGGCGACGTCCTTTCTCATGCATTTGCATCCACGCATCCGTACTATGTGACAAGTGGATGAGGTTGGTTGGGACGAGAGAGTGAGGCTGGCTCTATGCAAACTCACTTCACCTTAAAAACAACTCCCAGCGTGTGTCATCTATCATCTCTAAGATCATACAATGTTCTTTGTCGTTCCAACAGAACAAACTAATTTTACAACTAGACGAGCTTTAATTTTCCGACCCACCTCCTTACATGAATATTTATATGAAGATGAACTGCATTTTCTCTTTCAAATCCTCATAAAGAGTTAGAAACCTCGAAAACTGTATCCAATCACTCTGATTCTAAAAAGCAGGAATTTTCTGCCACATACTTCCTCCCATAACTTCCAATACACGTCAGCCTAATGTCCGACTTCATTTTTAATGGAAAATTCCATTTGGAAATTTTATTTATATCCCACCTCCAGGAATTCTCTTGCTTTTCTGCCACATACTTCCTCCCTTGACATAACTTCCGGCAAATGTGTAGTTTAATGGTGTAAATTATTTGGCAGACAAAAATTTATAAAAATTATTTATTTTTATATAAAACACATTATTAGACCCCAAGGCTGAAATAAAACTTGAAAAAATTTCATTTTTATTATTTTTTCAATATTTTTTATTAGATTAAATGTACGACAATCGAGGCTGTCATATGCCATATTGTTTTTAAAATTTGGCCTTTTTAAGGCCAAATTCGGTCCTTTTAAGGCCAAATTTGGCCTTTTTACGCTCTTTCATGAACTATGTTTTTGGCCACCATATATTTTTGTAATGAAAGGGTGTAACAAAAGGTCAAATTTGTCCTTAAAAAGGCCAATCTGTCAAACCTTAGAAAGGCCAAATTTTAAAAACAATACAGCAGCTTTAAACGTCGTACATTTAGTCTAATAAAAAAATGATGAAAAAAATAATAAAAATGATTTTCTTTTTCTGATTTTATTTCAGCCTTTGGATCTAATAATGTGTTTTATATAAAAATAAATAGTTTTTATAAATTTTTGTTTGTCAAATAATTTACGTCGCTAAACTACACACCTACCTAACTTCCAATACACGTCAGCCTAATGTCCGACTTCATTATTAATGGAAAATTTCATTTTGAAATGTTATTTATACCCCCCTCCCCCACATCTAATCTTGCTACACTGTAATGATAGCATTTACATTTCCTCGCAGTGTCCTGAGACTTTTCCACTATTTTTACTTCTCCTTCAGCTAGCTTCTGTTTGATGCTCATATCTTTTCTTCTTTTTATCAACCGTATTTATGGACACCTATGAAGTGGATACTAGGATCGACCAATTTCGAATCTTGTTGATTCCATAGTATCACTTTCATTGTGGATGTTAATAGCCTTCACGAGTACTCGATTCTCAAAAGAATGGGGGAAACTGTTGCTAGCAACAGAATCAAATGTGTCAAAAGCCGTACCATCATGGGGATTCGTAAGGATTTAAGTTTTACAGATGCCCGTCTCGGCATTAAATGTATATTTTAATTTCAAAGTTTTTAAAATTGTGATGACATCTCTAGAATTTTATGGCTAATGTTTGAGAGAGATGGAGACAAAAAAGTTTGATTTTTATAAATAAATGCTTGTTTGAAGGGAAATGTAATTATGTTTTTGTTGAAATAAGAATTATATCTTCCTCGCTTTTTTTCTTACTCCCCCCTCTCTTTGTCTTATTCTTTTTCTCTCTTTTTTACCCCCTCTCTCTGTTTTATTTGCTTTCTTTCTCTCTTTCTTATCCCCCCTCTCTTTCTTCTCTCTCTTATTTCCTTTCGCTTACTCTCCCTTTCTCTCTCTCTTTCTTATTCCCTTCTTCCCTCCCTCTTACTCCTCCTCTTGCTTTCTTATTCTTTCTCTTTCTTACTCTCCCTATTACTCACTCCCCCCTCTCTTTCTCTCTCTTTCATACTCCCCTTCTCTCTCTATGCCTTAATCTTCTCTTTCTTACTCTCTTTCTCTCTCTTACCCCCTCTCTAGCTGTTTTATTCTCTTTCTTACTTATCTTCTCTCTTTCTGTCTTATTCCCTCTCTTTCTCTTCTATTTTTTTCCTTTTCTCTCTCTTTTATATATTTTTTTGTTTCATTTTTGTAAATGTTTCTATAATACTTACCAATGCAAAATCCTCAAAACGCCAAAATGCAATACAACAGTTTTTTCTGTGTCATTTTTTTCTTTAGGCAATCAAAAAGACACAAAAATATTCCAAATAAAAAATCAAAAAAATTTTTATGGAATAAATGCTTTGGCATTAATCGATTTAAATAAAAAAAAAGGTGTCCATTTATTTAAAATTTAAAGAATTCACATCCCTTCTCTTATGAAGGTGGGGCAGAGGGCATGATTGTTGCTGAATACCTGAATAGACTATGGAATTGGATTTTTCTAATTTTAATACACAAACATTTCATAATTTTGCCCTAATGCTGTTGCAAAAGGTATGAACCCTTAGTTTCCCTATTGTTTTGCATGTTCATTTCATGACACGTCAACCTTTTTGGGGTGATACTTATTCTGCAAACGATTCATTGTATACAATTAGCCGAATGCAAGTTGTAATTTTACTCAAATATGGATCAAGGAAATTATGGGCTTATATTTTTCTTGCTTGGTAAAAGAGTGTTTACAAATGAGCCAAGGAACCGGAGTTCAATCCTCAGTGAAATCATCCCAAAGATCAAAAAATGACATTTGATACCTCTTTTTTAAAAACTCATCATTATCAGGTGGAGATCAAGGGTAAGCTACCTCCCTTACATCTTGGTGTTTTAGCCAATGAAAAGGAAGCCCTTGGATTATTGCCTTTAAGTACGGTGAATCCATTTATTTTTAAAATTTCATCTGGTGTTATTGTTGTATCGAACGCGAAACTTTAACTAAAATACATTTTCTTAACTTGTGTAGTAGCTATTCTGTTGAAATATTGTACAATAATATTGTGGCGTACGCGTTTGCATTGTAGACTGCTCATAGAATTGGCATATAGACAAGGTATTGGAGATAGACCTCCATAAACAGGTATATTCTGAAACTGCATAGTATTTAGACAAGTGTGTTTCAGTTTGTATAAAAGTGGTGCAACTTTAAGAAGCCAAACACAAAATGTGCATAAAATTGCAAGCAAATGTCTGCACTCATGTGTTATGATTGGCATATGCATTTGGGACATCCAGGTGCTGTATGTGCTCTCTGCTTATCTCTGCATTGTTTCCAGTCGTCCTGAACTTCTCCTTGCCACTGGGCTCAAGCAGTGCTGATTCAGGAGAGGTGTGGTTGGTAATTGCACAACCCTTGCCTCACAATTACATGCACAGCTTCCCCCTACAGGAGATGTCATTTGTCTTTCGAAACTGAATGGAGACAGCAGTATAGATACATTAATACTTTTCAGAAAGGTTAAGCCTACGATTTCTCCGATTTAGCTATGGGTTAACTAGCAACTTCCGTTCGGCTAATTGTATATAATGAATCGTTTGCAATAGGTTTTGTGTCTCTGTCTTAAATAACCCCCAAAGAGTTAATATGCCATAAACTGGACAAACTAAAAACACACAAAAAAAAAAAATGGCCAAAATGGAAATATTAACGTCAAAGAGACAATGTTCAAATTGATGATCCGCTCATCTGAAATTGACTTTTTACTTAAATTTTTTTTTCTTCTAATTTTTGTTATTTTAACAAAAATAATATTAAAATCACTGTGTTCAGTGCTCAGGTGCAACTACAATGCATCTAAAAAAATGCATGTGTAGTGCATCGGATAATGCATAATTGTCAAGAAAATAAACCATGCATGAGTGCATGGGTATAGAGATTGCAGGGGGGGGGGGCTCAGATGCAGTTTTGACAAATTTGAGGAAGCATAAAGATTTTAAAGGATGTAGTGTCTCGGCAGATAACAATTGATGCAGAAAGTTTGGGGGGGGGGATTCTTTGCGTGAAAAAAATATTTCCAAAATTTGTAAGAGCTGTGCGTTTTTTGGATTTTGTAGGCAGGTCAATGTGTGTTTGATACAAGGACATCAAAAAAGGGTTCAGGATGGTTGGTGAGATGATTGCAGAAAAGTTGAAATATTAAAAAATATGTTTTTTTTTTTTTCATTTCTGTTATAAACCTCAAAACATTAAAGTAGCATCATCATCATTATCATCATCATCATCATCCTGTATGAATATGGAGATTCTATTGTTGGCATTGGTTTCCCCGATTTTTTTCTAGTCAGAATGGTTTCTAGAAAGACATCTAGTATTTACAGGAGGGGGCCATGAGAAGGTTGCCAACATCCTAAGTGAAAGTGAGTTTTTGTGGAATGAACTGGATTCGAACTTGAGATGCTCAGGTTGTCAATTTATGTCATTAACCACTGAACCAATGTCATCTCCCAGCGTAAACATTGAAGTAACCCTTCCCTGTTTTTTTTATCTGCCCAGATCTTCAATCCACAGAATTAGCCACTTCCCTTCTACCACCTCTTATGTACCCATTTATTTTTTTTTTAAATATTTTCAAATTTTTAAAAACTTCTTTCAAAAATGTTTTAAGTTCGTAATGCAAGTTTCTGTTTTTAGCGAAACAATTCTTAAAAAATAATTTTTTGCTGATACATAAATTTCGCTGCCAGCACTCTGTCCTCCACACCCAGATGAAAGTCTCATTGGCATTAACTTTGGCTATACAGATTAATAAAGAGGTTTTTTTTTTAACGATAGCTTAAAAGAACAGACAGATTTTTATTAATGATAGCAAAAGTATAAAATATTTCTGTGGTTATCTACCTCCTCTCTAGGGGAGGTTTGACACAAGGATCAGTTTAAGTAATGTTTTTAAAATCCAGCACACTAGAAATGTATTCTGGCCAACAAAAATGCCTTGACAGCCTCATTAGCATTCTCTGAAGGGGTGTTTCAGGTGATTAGCAATAAAATAACCCCTTCTCGAGGAGAGAAAGTAAACCCCAGGATTTAATAGAATCATACCTTAGCCTGGGATTGATTATCAAAGACACAGCCTCGATTTGTATAAACAACATAAATTGCTGTGAAGTTTGATCATTGCAATGAAGGAACATCTCTAAAAGGGATGGATACTAAGCGAGATTAGGATGAATATATATATATATATATAAGATTTTTGTGGGTACAAAATTTTATAAAGGATTTTAATAGCACTGGGGGAAATGCCATTATTGAAATTGAGGACTTTTTTTTTTCTTTTTTTTTTTTTGACGTTTAATCGATAAGAAATACTACAAAGTCTGAAAATCTAATCTCCAAAACCAGTATGTAGTTTAAATTATTTGAACTGAATGAAGGGGGGAAAAACGTATGAAAAAGGGGGATAAAAAGAATCAAATTAACAAAGATATCTTTCGGTCGATTCTTTTCAACTGTAACATCGGCGGATTTAAGAGAAAAAAAAAAAAAATATCGAGGTCTAAAGACCAAAATTAACGAATGAGGGGGTGGAATTTATATATTTAGCCAGTAGAGTTTAGTTTCCTAGAAGTACATCCAATGAAACAACATGTGTCTACCAAAGAGTGCTCAATGAGTGAACAGAGCAGGTATATTAAATTTATTTACACAAACATTGATGGCTACATATGTGCATACATGTTTCTGTAATCACCCGCGTTGGGGGATTACGTCTTCAGGCCAAGAATTCTTATATAAATTTAATATATATATATATATATATATATATATTAAAGTTGGCCTGAAGACGTAATCCCCCAACGCGGGTGATTACAGAAACATGTATGCACATATGTAGCCATCAATGTTTGTATAAATAAATTTTATATATATATATATATATATATATATAAGCGATATTAATCCTTGTTTATTTCGCAGTGAATGGAAGATAAAACAGAAAAACCGAAGCGCATAAAAGTAAAATTAAAATATTTTATTTTTCATTTTCTTTCTTGGAAGATTGTAATGCTGGGTATGGGGCAGCCAAAACAGCTGCAAGCATTCCCCTGCTTTTTATTGAAACAAACCGAGAGCTCTTTTTAGTATCCTCGTTGTTCCCTTAAGTGCAATTGTCTGGATCTCTTTTGCACTTGGTTCACCAGAAATATGTTAGGTAGGACTTCAGGTTCTTCTTCATAAGCCCTGTGGCACCTATAATAACTGGTATGGTTGATATCTCCCTAAGGTTCCTATTAAAATATTGAAATGAATGAGGGAATGATCGACGATTTAAATTTCATAATCTCGTGGAGACTACTTTAAAGAAATATTTAAAAAAAAAAAAAAAAAAAAAAAAAAAAAAGACCTCCCCCCTCCCATTTATGAAAACCTGCAAATTTCATGTTCCTGTGTTTAATAACGCAAAAGTAGTTATTAATGGACAGGCAGACAATTTCCATCTTTTGTAGCTACGACTGATATCTTACAAGGTGACCCCCCCCCACACACACATATATACAAAAATGTCACACATGAAATCATTAATACAATTTGGAATCCTTCCATACAAATAAACTTCAGTCTATGCCTGGCTTGTCCACCAACTTTCAGTCATGAATGCCCAACAGTTTTTGTTTTCTTACCGTTCAATAATGAGTATGCCTGGATACGATTCTGACACATCTCTTTCTTGGCACTGATTTTTGCTGCGATGGCTCTCGGAAATAGTTTGGGGATCTTTTTGATAGACATTACCTTTTGAGATAATTTTGCAGATAAAAATTCTGGATGGTTATGGCTTGATAAGTGTGAAACCTATCAAGGATTACTGATGAGACGATCGCCAAAGTGACCCCCCTCACTCCCATATAATTGAAAAGACTAAAACAAGACTATTGGACGATCATGATTTCATCTTGGTGACAAGACAAGCAGAAACTGGAGTTTATTTGCACCAAATATGGTTGGATTGCAAAAAAGATTACGAATTTTATCAACCATTTCAAAGACAGCATTTTATTGTGGAAGAGAGGAGGGGTCACCTTGTAATTATGGGTTCCCCAAATAACATATAGTTTTTATTCACTTCCCTTGTAGACTAGTCTACTAATGCTAAATCAACAGTGACAATAGGTGTATATACCTAGAATATAGCTGTACATATGAGCTGGTAAAACGTTAAATAAAAAAAAAGTAAGAGTTGAGATGAAACCAACAGCAGAATGAACTAAGAAGAAATAAGATTTGATGTTTATTTGTCTGTGTGTGCTGCTACTTTTTTGACCTCAACTCTTGCAAATATAAATATAATCACAAAATGGTGACGTCCTGTTTATTCCAAAAACCTTTTTTTTTTTTGACGAGAAATGCAATGGACACTTGGCTAACTTTTGTTTTTCTCTGGCATTTTTTATTTGTGACATTTTTTTTTTGTGACTTTTTTGTAACAATTTTTTTTTTTTATTCTGACATTTTTGTCACATTATTTTTTTCGGTGACCTTTTTGTAACATTTTTTTTGTCACCTTTTTATTTTATCTGTAACAATTTTTTTATTCCTGACTGTTTCGTCACATTTTTTTTTGTCACAATTTTATCTATAATAATTTTTGTCACATTTTTTATTTTATTTGTAATATTTTTTCGTGACATTTTTTTTAGCGCAGAATTAGTTGATTATTGCTAAGTAGACAACAATAAAAATATAAAAATGTTTGTGCATAATAATAATGAAAGTCACAAAAAAATAAGATAATTTCAAAAAACAAAACGAACGGGACCATTCGTAAGATGCGTCCATTGAATCTGCACTTTTTATAATGAATCAGATTTAATTGTGACGGATGGACGGATAGCATCTTATAAAGATGCGTGTGAATACATCAAGAAAAACAAATTTCCATTGGTAATTTTATCATTGATAATTTATGACTGATAACTTTACCGTTGGTTATTTTATTAGTGGTAATTTTACTGTTGGTAACTTTACCATCTGTAATTTTACCGTTGGTAACTTTACCATCGATAATTTTATCATTGGTAACTTTACCATTGGTAATTTTACCCTTGGTTATTTTATCATTGATAATTTTACCGTTGGTAATTTTATGCTTTGTGATTTTGCCAGTGGTAATTTTACTGTTGTTTTTTTTTTATCATTGGTAATTTTATCATTCATAATTTGACCATTGGTAATTTTATCAGTGGTAAATTTACCATTGATACTTTCATCATTGGTAATTTTACCATTTGTAATTTTATCATTTTTAATTTGGCCATTGGTAACTTTACAAGTGGTAATTTTCCCATTGGTAATTTAGCAGTGTCGTCAAATGTTGACAATTTGTAAACCCTCTTGGGGTTCTCACACTTTCTAATAAAACCATCTTTCTAATATAAACATTTCTAATTTCTCAGCCGGTGTAAAAAGATTTTTTTGAAAGAATAAAGTACAAAAATTTAATCGATGCTAACAATTTATCTTTTGTCTTTTTTTGTTTGCTTGTTTTGTAAAGCAACATTGAGCATGGTCGGTACCAGATGGGTGATCATTTGGGAATACCAGGCGCTGTATGTAGGAGGACGTTGACACCTCCCCGCAAGAACTACAAAAACAGAATGTTGTTATTTCCTCTAACTGAGATATACATGCGATTGGGGACCTAGAAATTTCCTCCTTTGGAGAAAACCTGTTCAACCCTTCTAGGGTAAATGCTGCTGGCATATCATGTATTGATTTCACGCACGCGCAACAACACTTTTTTTGATTACGAGTTACCCTAAAGAGATTCAAAGCAACTGAGAGACGGAACTACGGTAACAGTCGAGGTACTTCAAGTCTGGTAGAGAGTTCATTCCATCTGATGGAAATCACAAATGGTGTGCTGTAGAGTCTTAAGTGACAACAAATTTCTCTAGATTTTCAGCACTCCAGCTCTCTGGATGATTATTACCAGTTACTTTGTATTGTAATGTTATGACCCTTTAGGCTGTGATCATAGCGTAGTATCTGTTAACTGTGGCAAGCGGGGTCAAGGGTCAAAACATTATTATTATTGTTATTGTATTCTTATTAATTGATTTGAGCGACGGATGGTCGCTGGATCAGTTATTATGATTAGAAGAATAAACAATTAAACTGGGCAAGAAATGATTGACGTGTGAATCGCAAAAAGAATGCGAAAATAGATGTAAACATTCTTTTGGATTTGGATAAACAAATAACTAGATGGAAACATTAGGTTGGTCTGAGACACGTAATTAGGTGACATAAGAGAACACATGATGTAGTTAGTTTTTGGAGAGATTCCGAGAGTTGAGGATTGACCACCAGAGCGGACAGACGTCTAGACAGGGGTGGACAGACAGCTAGGGAGTGAGCTGTAAGAATAGAAATTTAGACTAACTGCAGATCCTGTGAAAACCATTTGAGACAACTGTAATAAGTTTATATTATAAAAATATAAAGAGTTATTTTATGGTTTTCACAAAGAAGAACAGATGTCTCAATTGGCTTCATGGTTCGTCACGGGGCAGCGGAAAGATACAGAAGAACTCTTCAAGAAAAAAAGGTATGAAGCATATATTATTCTTCTTATATATGAACTGTAAAAATATCCCGTGTGATAAGTCTGATACATCATGACTTGTTTTACACGTCAATATCATGTCCCCTGACTAAATAACATACATACGATTTATACGTTTATTATCTGTCTGTTAAAAGAACAATATCTTACATCCACTAGATAACACATGACATGTTTTAATATATCATCTCCTCCAATATAAACCAATATACAACAATATTATCGAAACAGCCGTTTCCCACTGATAATGACTATTAGGATTTTTCAGAATATGAGTGTCAATAAGTCTACCCAAGATTCCAATATGCTCTCCACTCCTACTATGATTGTTCCAAGAGTAAGGCCTAGTATTTTTTTAACTTAAAAACTAAAACATTGAAGAGCTACGAAGACGGGAGTTGTAGCATTTAAATGAGCAATCTTTTGTGCTCCAGAATTTATTTTTCTACATAGTCTCCATCATTCTCAATCCACTTCTGCCAGCCTCTTTTGATGCCTTGGTCATAAAAGTCTGGAACACGCTTTGTCACACCTACCTCTGTTGCTACTCTGAAATCGACAAACCCATCTCCTAACAGTGCTGACATCAACTGCATCAGCTTCATAAACGGTGAATGTGGATTGACTCAATTTTCTCTGTATGGAGGAATTCAATGACGATCTGCTCCTGACACACGTCCATGATGTTGGTCTTAGAGGCTCACACTGTCAATATCTGCAACAGAGAGATGAAATTTTCATTTGAGCAGAATAAAAAATAGGAGGAATTACATTTGGAGCATCCCTCATAGATAGTGCTCTCTCTTCACGACTATTTTGTATCATATTAGTGGAGGTTGATGCCATCAATTTTTTTTTTTTTTTAGATGAATGATGCGTTTAAGACAAAGTTATTTAATCACAACATGATTTTATTGAGAAAAAACTTCTGTGTAGGCAATAAAAAAAATTTTCTTTTTGTTGAATATTATTATATAAGGAATCTTTTGGAGTTAAAATCTGTTGAGCACTACACATTTTGTATTGAGTAATACACACTTTAAATATATAAACGTTAGGTAAAGAATAACAAGTTATCCAAAATGGCCATCACATTACCTAATGCTTACATATTAAAAATGTGTATTTCTCATTACAAAATGTGCATTCCTCAATAGATTTTATCACGAAAAGATTCTTCATCTATTATATAAATCTCAAATATGAGTAATCAGGTTTGTATTACTGTACACATAGATTCGAAAAAGTTGTCAAAAAACAAATATATGACAAATAAATGTTATCAAAGGCAAGATAAGTTACTTTTCTACCAAACTGGATATATTTTTCGTGTTTTTATTCAATGTAACATGTTTATTCAGCTCGAAAAGCATACAGTGTTTACCGATGTATTGGAACATTCAAGATGGCGTCTTATTCTCTCTTTAACACGGTAAGTGTGGGAAAAGATGTTATAAATAAAAAACCGGATAAAATACTGTTAAAAACTCGCTCAATATATGCTACCGTGACATAGGTTGACATATATTCGGCGGGTTTTTAATAGTATTTTGTATAGTTTTTTATTTATAACACCTTTTTCCATACTTACGGTGTTAAAGAGGGTGTGAGACGCCATCTTGAATTTTCGGATACATCGGTAAACACTGTATGTTTTTCGAGCTGAATAAATATGTTACATTGAATAAAAACACAAAAAATATATCCAGTTTGGCAGAAAAGTAACTTATCTTGCCTTTGATAACATTTATTTGTTATATATTTGTTCTTTGACAACTTTTTTGAATCTATGTGTACAGTAATACAAACCCTAGGATTATTTTATGCAATCATCAATCACTCGATTTTTATTTTAACTTATTCTAGATATACTACCATAATTGTTTAACTTTTTTTTATTTTCACGTTATTTTCTTTAGAACTAGAAAAGACTATACTTTTACAACTTTATAGCAAGAGATTGGAACACAGCGAGATGGTATGATGTTTTTATAGGTACATGAGCAGAAAGGCTAATTTAACTTTTTTTTTTTTTTTTTTTTTTGTTATTCAGTTGACTGTGCAAACACGCTTGTCCCAGATTCAAACAATTAAGCTGTTTATTCTCTCCCAACCTTCCAACGCACGTCTTCTGTACACAATCCTTACAAATAAAAAGACTTGCACCCGACCTCCTTTCTGCAAACTAAGCTGGGGGAAACTTTCTATTTTTTGGTAGCTTTACAACTACAACCACAGATCATCGCTTTGGTCTTGTTAACATTCACTCTTAAACCTTTAGTTTTCCACAGCATTCCACAACGTCTTTAACTTAACAAGTAGGTCTTCCACTTATTTATTTATGGACTATTATCCTCACCTTCATGCAACACTATGGGCTGGTCAATGGCATGACTGAGCAGCGTGGTCCGTAAATGTACTGGAAACGGTACCCAACTGTGACACAATGGCCCGGTCAATTGGATCTGTCGTTTAGACGTCTTTTTGTCAGAGTTGAGAATAAAGGCATACCTTAGGATTCTGGGAGTGGCTGGTTCCTTCCTTCTCTCAGGATGACATCTCTGGCTGGAATATTCTTCAGGTTGCTGGCACCATCTCGACATTTAAGGCAGACATAACAACGCACAGCACAGGTTGTAATATATATATGAAAGAATCTTATCTACTTTATTTTTTATGAAAATATTACAATATATTACAACAAAAACAATATACAAATCGTAACGATTAGCTCTCTAAAAGCTAACTATCTCGCTACTCTTTAACTAAAATGTTGGGCCCCCATCCTCTTTTACAAAGAGCCAAAAAAGATGTGTCTTTACCCCATGGCTGTCAGATTTAAAAGAGAGAGAGTTATGGTAACAATGCATTATGGTCCACTTGTTATGTATCGTTCCGCGCGGGACTAAATCACCTCCTGCTATGACGGGGAGGGGGAACAACTACAACAACCAGGGGTACTAGCAAATAGTACTATTTTCATAGTTGTTGTTTTACGACACCTCAGGCAATGATTTCTCTGGCCTTCGTCACGTGGTTTATCGCGACAGGAAAGGAATGCCAAGTCTCTTAACTGTATCCTCAGCAATTACTGTGTACAGTAATACAAACCCTAGGATTCTTTTATGCAATCATCAATCACTCGATTTTTATTTTAACTTATTCTAGATATACTACCATAATTGTTTTAACTTATTTTATTTTCACGTTATTTTATTTAGAACTAGAAAAGACTATACTTTTACAACTTTATAGCAAGAGATCGGAACACAGCGAGATGGTATGATGTATTACTGCCTTCCATAGTTGTTGTCTCACCACGTTTTTGGCCAACTAATGTTCTGGATGGCTTTGAGTAGGATTGAAACTGCTATTTTCAGACAATGCTCACCTTGAACTGTAGAGATTCAACACCTTTATTCACTGCACCACAGACCACATGGAAAGCAGTAATTACTGACGATACAGTTTAGAGATTCAGCATTCCTATCCCGTCGCAGTTAACTACCTCAAGAAGGCCAGAGGAATAGTTGGCTGAAATGTCGTGAAACAACAATTATGATGATGAGGATAACAGTCCGCAAATAAATAAACATACAAATTATTAAATAATAAAATAATATAGGTCTTCCATGGTTTCACGAACACTAAATCATTGTATATTTTGTGAATACTTTCAAGAGATTAGATAGGCCTACAAAACTTAATACACTTGGTTTTTATCTGTTCAGGTACTCCCTTATACTAGAAGGATGATTAAAGTTGATCAGATTCTTTCTTCAAGTTCACAAGGATCAGGAAAGGACCTTAACATGTTTCGGCACTTATGCAGAACACGAACCGCGCTGGAACAATGGCATTATGTAGAAATCTATTCTTTACTGTTCTGTATCTTCATCATTAATAAACTAACGCACCGCAAAAATTGGATCCAACTTGAAAAATTAAATTAAAAAAATATGTAGGCTATAACGGGCCAACTTACCAGAGCATAGCTGCCCGGGGGGGGGGGGGGAGGTGCTCTACTAATTTCCAAAACGAACGATTGCTTTCTAGCTATGCTAACAGATGGCAGTTCTTATATTTCTTTTTTTTTATGGCGACTTCAAATAGCCAAAAGTTTTAGACCAATCATAAAAAAAGTTAATTATTCTATTTTTTTTTTTTTTAATTCTTTAAAGTTTATTATCATTTATATATAGATACATTTTTATTTTTAGTTTATATTTAATAAAAAATATCAAAAATACGACACCACATCATCAACATAAATCATCTCTTCAGTATAAAACTCCTTGGACAACGCTTCTAAAATGACAACTCACTACAGAAGTTAATTTAACTTTCTTTTTTTTTTTTTTTGTTTATTCAGCTGACTGTGTAAACACGCTTGTCCCAGATTCAAACAATTAAACTGGTTATTCTCTTTCAACCTTCCAACACATGTCTTCTGTACACAATGCTTACAAATACGACAAAAGTCTAAATTGTATCCGACTCCCTCTGCACAAACTAAGCCGGGAAAACTTTCCATTTTTTGGTAGCTTTACAACTACAACCACAAATCATCTTTTTGGTCTTGTTAACATTCACTCTTAAACCTTCACTTTTCCACAGCATTCAACAAAGTCTTTTACTTAACAAGTAGGTCTTCCATTGTTTCACAAGCACTAAACCATCAACAAAAATCATCTCTCCAATACAAAACTCCCTGCACAACGCTTCTAAGATAACAAATAACTCACTACAGAACTTTAATGTATTCCTACTTTAACATTAAATCTGTCACTAAACGTGCTGTTAACATTAACATGATTTTTGAAATGAAAACATAAACCTCACCAACGTTATTCATTACGATCTGGTCTAAGTCCATAAGCATATCAAAACTTTAAAATTAACGTTGTTAAACGTATAAATGTATATTTGTACATGCATAGAAGATACATGTTTAGTCGACTTACACCTGCCAAGTTCTAATTTTTCAATTTTCACCCCTTAGCAGGTAATGAAAAGCAACTCACCCAGTACAGAACCCTAGTGTACTACTTTAACGTTAAAACTGTCACTGTTAATTCTAACACAACTTTGAACATTATAGTGAAAGGGTGGGATTTTGCTGCTTGTCACATTAGTCAGGGATATTTATGTCCAGGGGGCACAAGTACTAGGAGTTCGTCAGAGCATACTCTATTAAAGTACTTGCACAGGGATGCAACGATGGAACAGAGGTTGTAGTTTGGTTGATAATGCGGGATTTTTTATGTCCATAGATAAGGCTAGCTGTTATCTTGGGTAGTCGAATGGGGATAGGCTGACTAGCTGAGATGTGGGGGGGGGGGAGACATTTGGAAATTCCGGTCAAAAGTATTTAAAATGAAGCTAACAAAGAATATATCTTTAACAAAACAAATTTATCTAGATAAAGAAAGCTTAACACTGTTAAAAGGAGCAATTAAGTTTATCTGTATTTTATTATATTTATATTTTGCATAACGCTGGCCTTGCTCTTCTGATGAGAAGCATTTAGCCTTGAAATGCCATGGTCTAAAGAGGTTTTCTCTCTTATTCTTTCCTTATTGATCTGATATAATAAAGTTATATGTAACTTTTATTCCTCATCAAAAGTATTTCTATTTCAACCCATGAACAAAGAGTTCAGTTCAACGTGCCCCCCCCCCTTGGTGTGACACAGGTAGTTTGGTTTTCTGTTGGTTGTTCTTAAACTGGAATTATGGTTTTGTTTGGAAGAACTCTTTTGCTGTTGCACTGAGAGCAATCACCCAATTGATACTGTAACCAATGTCGGAATCGGACAACTTTCGACCTACACAACAAGCTACTGATCGTGACTTGTGCAGTGGATCTCTTATCCTGTTCATCTGTTGCTAACACTCCGTCATTTTTCTCTTCAATAATATCAATAATATTCCTTTACCAAATTAAGAAAAAAAATTGGAAAAAAATTTATAGTTTCTTTCTCTATGTGCTAAATAGTATTAATACTAGTGGTGATATTCCCTTACATTGTTTATAATGGATTATTGCAATATTACTTTATATCTAGTTATATTACCTGTAATAAACATAAACAGCGATAGACAATTTAATTAAATGAGATCATGGGGGGGGGAAGGGAGGTATGAAATCACATATTTTCCCTCACAGAAGAGAGTTCCACAAGTTTGAAGTTCTTGAAAAGAAGATACCGGAATAAGCAGGTGTATTACAATGAGGTATCAAAAACAGTGAACTGATGGAGACATCTAGATCGACGAGTCAAACAAGCTGGAACAAAAGAAGCAAGGAATAGATAAGACAATTCGGAAGAGCACATGCCCTAATAGCACTTACAGAAAAGACTGAGACTAGCAACATCACGTTTCAGATAAGAAGGGTGGAGTCAATTCAATTACAGATACGTTTCTGCACCTTATTTATCGGGTCAGTTACCCCTCTGATTTTTATAATAGACATTGCATATCATTTTAAATTTTGACTTTAATGATTAACAAAAAACAAAAAAAAAAAAAAGTACTACTTTATAATATAGGAATATGAATTCAAAGTCGCTTTGGACACATATTTTAACAGTCATCTCTGAACGCATTTACCATGTACTGGATAAGGTGTACGAATATATATCCAAGGCCTTTGATAAAGTCTGGCATAAAGGGCTGCTAATGAAAGTTAAATCGTACGGTATAACTGGACGTATACTAAATATAATTAGATCCTTCTTAGACAATAGAAGCATACAGGTTGTTATTGACGGACGTACATCCAAGCAGCATAACATTAATGTGGGACTGCCTCAGGGGTCGATCCTTGGGCCATTATTATTCCTGCTATTTATAAAAGATCTCCCTGATAATATTGTGTCCGAGATGGGTATATTTGCTGATGATACAACGCTCTATAATATGCATGAGGGAAGAACAGATGTACATAAATCAAAGAAAATGGCAGAATCGTTAGAAAATTACCTCCAGGCCATAGTGGAATGGGGCCGCAAATGGATGATAATGTTTAATGCTAGTAAAACTAAGCTGCTCTCTTTTAACAATTACAAGACGCCTCTCCAACCGCCTATATCCATGACAAATAGCACCCTATATGAGAATTCTACCTTCAAACTCCTCGGTCTAACATTTGTGAGCAATATGAACTGGAATAAATACATAGAAGATATTGCAAAGGCTGCTGCAAAAGGTGGGTTCCCTAAGCTTGAAGACTACTCACACCTGAGAGTATTCTGTACCACTACAAAACCACCATTCGCCCATGCATGGAGTATTGTTGCCACATCTGGGCTGGTGCATCTACCATTAGTCTCTCCCTCTTAGATAAAGTCCAAAAAAGAGTTGTCAATCCAATCAGTCCCACTTTATCAACTAAGCTCCAGCCCCTGTCCCATCGCCGCAATGTTGCATTACTGTGCCTGTTTTACAAATATTTTAATGGAATGTGTTCTGATGAACTCGTTTCACTTGTACCCCCCTCGACATACATACCCCCGAAAAATCCGCTTAGCAATAAGATCTCATCCCTTCACTGTTGTTGTCCCAAATGTCAGAAAGCTTTCTATTCTAATAGTTTCTTCCCTTGAACAGCTAGACTTTGGAATTCCCTTCCTGCTGCCTCCTTCCCTGGCTGTACTGGTATGCAGAAGTTTAAATGTAACATAAACAAATATCTTGTTAATCCTTCCTAGGTATGGTCCCAAATAGTAGCCCTTTACGTCCAAGTGGCGATATGCTTTGTAAGGGGTGACCATGAGTAAAAAAACAAACATTTCTTCAAAATAAAATAAAAATTTATTCAAAAGTTAGAAGCATTCACCTTCTTTCCACAGCAAGAAGATGTGACACAAGGTCAAAAGGTCAAGAGACTATCCCTTGAGAAAGCATTCTGGCCTTTTTAAAACCATCAAATGAGACAGATTCACCGGTGCCAAATATGACGACAGTACTCTATACATGATCTAATATTAAATGTGTAGAGATAAGAGAATCGTCTCAAACGTGAAAAAATATTTAGAGTGAAAGAGAGAATATTCTCCAGATAATGAATAAGTAGAAAAAAAAAAAAAAATCTTATAAATTGGCCTTCCTACCAAAAAACCCTTAGTATCTCCCCCCCCCCTCAAATGTGGCTTGTTAAATGTGACACAACACAGACGGACCTCAAAGGCGATTCTTTAAAAATGATAAGCACGAAAGTCTTTTTGATAATTTTATTGTTATTCTTTTTTATGTTTCAAAATTTTTGATAATTCCCACAATGCTTTTGAAATTAAGCCTGTCCATTGAGAAACACCACATTGTATCAAGAATTACTCAAAATGGACAATTAAATTGATTTTTCTTTAGAGCAAGAGAGGGTGAGAGTAATAGATAGAACTTTAATAAGAAATGGGTGAATAAATTGACAATTACGGCTAATTAAAACAATTGATTTTTTTTTTTTTAACACAAAATATTCCTTGGTTTTTGGATTAAGTTAACATTTTTTTTCATGTGATTTAAATGTACATAGGAAAACGTCCTTTATGGAAAACAAATGTCGTCTGCTTTGACTTTAGAACAAGAGATTAATTCATAAAAAATATACAAATTCAAAAAAAAAAAAAAAAAAAAAAAAAAAATTTTTTTAAATTTATCCAAACAAGAGAAAAAAGAAGTTTTAGACATTTTTATTAACAAATACAAAAGAAATAAAAACGGATTTTAAAAAAAGTACAATTTTTTAATTTTATCAAAATGTCGGTTGTAATACTAAAAATGCGATTTTCATAAAATGTTTGCAGGAATTCTGTGATAAGAATCTGAATTGGAAAGCGACAGTGATGAAGTGGAAAACGAAACGCACTGATGACATGGGTGTGCCAAGTTAAAGTCGGTTCAGTTCCTCCTTAATTTTTATAATAAACATTGCATATCATTTTAAATTTTGACTGTAATGATTAGCAAAACAAAATGCTACTTTATTATACAGGAATATGAATTCAAAGTCGCTTTGGACACTTTTCTTCAAAATAAAATAAAAATTTATTCAAAAATTAGCAGCATTCACTTTCTTTCCACAGTAAGATGATGTGATACAAGACAAAACAGCGTCCCTTAAGAAAACATTCTGGTCTTTTAAAAATTGCTTGAACAGTCCCTTCAGCATTCCCCAGTCAGGGCGCCTCAAACAGTAATTAATAAACTAACTCCACCCCAAAGAAAGGAGGCAGGTCCTAGTTGGAGGAGGCTTCCTAGGACTACCCAGGATGAATACCTAAGCTCAATAGATAAAAGGCCACCAAAAATGGTTCAGTTTCTGTCGGACTGATTTTTTAGAGATCAGATCCTTGACTGATAAACTTATGTGATCACAACTGTAATTGGACGGCAAATATATATAATTAATTGACGCAATGTAGAGATATATTGATTCTAAATATTTCTCATGTTATATCTCTCCTCTTTGATTTTCATACATAAAGTAAATTTCAGTGTATAAGGATTATTTGATACTGGAGATATTCATAATCGTATCCTATTTCCAAAAGAGGGGAGATATAATATATGAGAAATATTTGGAATCAAGTCTCCTCTTGCTGTTATTTCAGATTATTTGAAACCATAGCAGTAAGTTTTAGTCTCCTCTCCATCAAAGCCGGAGATTTTGGGGAAATTATATATATATATATATATATATATATATATATATATATATATATATATATATAAAATAAATGAAATTATGTTTCTTATAGAGAACTATAAAACAGCAAATGGAGTTCACAATATAAAAGTGAATTATCTAAAAAATACCATTAAAAAATACCATTAAAATACCATTAAAAATAATTATCAAAATGTTTCAAATGCTTTTTAAACACGTTCTTCAACAAAAAAAAATATTTGTTTAATTTTATTTTATGAAACAGAAAATTTATTTGAAAAATTTAAAAAAAAAACTTTGTTTTTTTATGCTTAAATATATTTAAGCAATTATTTCATGAACCAAACTAATAACTGTTCCTAGTGACCCCAAAATGAAATCTAAGGAAAAGTTTAAATGGTATCTTTAGATTCCTTGAAAAATTTTTTAAACAAATTTAACTTATGACTAGGGTTATGATAACAGAATATTCTTTTTATTGTTTTAACTCTCGAGTGTATACCCGATACAGTTAATCAACCGAGAACCACATCATTCAATATAAAAGCATATAAGATATCAAAGAATACACACTCGAGAGTTAAAACAATGAAAAGAATATACTGTTGTCCTAGTTCTACTTATGTCTGTTCAAACTGTTACTGTATCGATTTCTATAACAGACAAACAAACATTAACTTTTACAGATATAGAAGAAAAATTTTTTAAAGTACTTTTCAAACTTAAACATGAAATAAAATATAGAAATTAACTTTTAATTCATTTCTAGTTATATATTTTTTTTCCTGTTTTGGGAGCACAAATGAACCGGTATACTAGACATCTATAATATAAATCTCACCTGTCTGTTTAAATGTATGTAAGTTTGGAGGTCTATGTCTGCCTAAAACTTTCGACAAAGGCGATGGATTTTCACTACATCAGTATTGTTTTGTAGCTCGACACATCGGACGACAAATATCGAAACATTGGCTAAAAGCATTAGTTCCTTCACCCTCAACTGGGCAGTTTTCTACAAGGAGGGGTCGCTTTTTTTCGCCAATATTTTCGAAAGTCATCCCTTCTTTTCGATTGACTAGCCTTAATTTAAACCTTTGCCACTTCCGGTTTGGCGATGGACACAACGGCAAAGATGTCACGTTTTTTTTTCTTGTTCTTTTCCTCCTTCGCGGTACGGGTTCGAGCCTGCCTGCTTACTACCACTTTTATTTATTTTTTTTTTTTTCTCAACTCACACCTCCGAACACCCGGGCAACGCCAGGCACCTAGGCTAGTTTATCTATAAACTATATTCCATTCTATCCTCCAATTTAACCCTGCGTTAGGCACGTAGGTGTTCCAAACATGGTTAGTCCCATGGAGTATTTATACATAATAAATGATTATAGTGTCATTTTGTAAGATATGATTATCCTGCTGGTTCAGGATATATCTACAATCCCTGCTGAACAGTTTGAATCACTTGTATGCTGTTGATATTAATATAAAATAATATAATAAAATAAATTATAAAACTAAGGAAAAATTAAAACATTACATTAGCTAAGCTCATAGTTACAAGACTGAAAGAGTAATAAATTGTAAATAAAATAATAATCCCATCAAAACTTATGATAAAGAAAATACCAAAACATTAATTCCATATTAAATATTACAGAGTAGCCTAATGATGCATAATATGCGCTTACATCTACAAATTTTCACTCCAACTGAAAAAATACAAAAATATATAAAATCATACCTTTGTTAGTCAGCTGGGGTGGCTGGACACCCCAGAAGGACAAAGTGCGACATCTACCTTCACGGAAAACTGAGATACAACTGCACCATAACACATGCGCTATACACCCTCACTGAGTCAGGAGAGTACTGGGATAGAAGGAAAAAAAAAAATAGGTTGCCAAGTAACAATTATAAACACTTAAGCAAAATTGGGGTGACAAAACACCCAATGGGATTAACACAGGGTTCCTATTTACAATGCCTCCCCACAGGAACAGAGTTAGACACCAGTGTCGTGTTTTAACGTGAAGAGGAACAAAAATAAAAATTGTCTCAGTCGTCAGTCGTGAAGGATTTCTCCTCCACTGAGAGAGAACAAGAAATTAAAGTGCAGCATCTGAAGAACAGATACTACACTTTGAGTTATATATTTTTTTTATTTAATCTGAAAAGTTCAACATGAACAAAAAACTTAGGCACAAGGCCAACTCAAAAGGGAGGAGAGTGGGGGTCGTTGGTCATCCTTGTCACTCCAGAACTAAAAAGTTTCTCTTAACTAGTACCTTCTTCCACCATAATACCACATTCACTCTTTCATACTGGGGGATGTCCTACTAGCACCCAATTGTTTAAAACATTTCTTATTAACGTGCAAAAACAAAAAAGATAACAATGATAATACAATAATTCATTTGTGTCGATAACGGGGGGGGGGGGGGAGAAAAAATACAACAGTTGTCAAGAACATCTGCTCTTATGGTAATCAACACTTTTCTTCTTTATCTCTGATCTCACGTTACAGGATTCACTCCCAAACTAATTAACCAACCATTATATATTTTAGAACACAGCTGATGTGCGTAAGGAGCTCAAATGTGGACTATATTTAATATAATTTAGTTTTATTTATGTAAATGGAATAGAAAAAGGCTGAAAGTTCTTAATTAAATTTTTGCGAAATTTTAACAATAGGTATTAGACATCAATTAACAAATATTCCCCAAATTTGAATCCATTAGAGTATTTCAATGGGTCTTTAGGGAGTATACTATGGGAACAGCTTTGAAAATTTTAAATCCATCAGATTTATATTAAATTTGATTTATAGTGATTAGACACAAATTAAAAAAAATTCTCTAAATTTAATTGTTTTTTAGCTTAAGTCTTAAATTTAAGATATTTTCTAGAATCAAAATCATGTATCAATTCTGATCAAATTTGAAAAGTACCCCTGACTGACCCGACAAGAAGCAAAATCCCACCCTTACACTGTAGAGATCCTTAGATGCTGGAAAACCTTCTACTCAAATAGTTTCTTCCCTCAAACTGCTAGAGTTTGAAATACCCTCCCGGTTCCCTGACTGTACTGACACACAGAAGTTAAAGTGTAATGTGAACAGACAACTCCCTACATAATGTCTCTGTAGATTTGGTCCCAAATACATCCAAATGACACTGTGCCTTGTTTGGGATGAATAAGGGTAAAAACAAAACAAACAAACAAAAAAAAAACATTAGGTTTAGTATCATTATATTTTGATTTTAATTTTTGTAAAAAAGTAGTGCAAAATTGTTCATGGAATTAATTTTACTTGTCCCGAGACAGGTATTCTTCTAGTAACATATAAAATAGCAAATTTTTTTTATGGGAAATTTGAACAAAAGTTTCACACATTGAAAGACATTTCTGGCTTGAACTAAAATTTATAAATAAAAATCGACGGTATTGTAATTTTGGTACTTGTGCATTTAACGAACCAGATGTAACTCAGCATTTGCTCGGCTTTGTCCGGCGCATGACGTCAACAGCCGGATATAACCGAGCATTGCCGATTAAGCAGACGAGAATTTCGCTATCAATTGGAAGAGTGTCACAACTCAAGAAACGCTTATTTGAAGAGAGTTAAAAAAAAATTGTTTTAAAAAGATAAGCGACGAAATAATAATGAATATTACAAACCTTGCGGACCAGCTCCAGACCCCAGAGGCTGCACTAAACTTTTGCCAGCAACGGAAATTGTTGGTAGAAGAGAACAGGTGTTTACATTTTGGCCAGGATTGTGTACTTGCAAAGAGAACAAGCCTTTCCGACGGTTACGCTTGGAGGTGTAGAAGTGTAACATGTCGATGGACCACCATTAGGATTGGAACCTTCTTCTCAAAATCCCGACTAACCATCGCATGTATAAGAAAAATAATATACTTATGGGCGTTCAAGATGGCATCTACAAAAAAATCTCCATCCCGAATGTGGGTTATGTTCTCACCACACAATTGTGGATTGGAAGATTTTCCTGCGTGATATATGCAGGGACTATTTTCTTAGGAATCCCCGGCAGATTGGAGGCCCAGGCCATACGGTAGAAATCGTTTTTAACCGCAGAAAACGCAACGTCGGCAAACTTCTGACACCGGTTTGGGTCTTCGGTGGATATGACCCCGCCGAAAAGGAGGGTTTCTTGGTCACTGTACCAAATAGGAACGCCGAAACCCTCCTTCCACTAATAAATAAATAAAAAAATCCTTGTTTCTGGCAAAAAGGAAAAGTCCTTGTTTCTGGCGAAAAAAAATGTACAAATAATCCTTGTTCCTGCCCCTCCCCCCCAATGCTTTTTATTGCCCTTTTTTAGGCTTTTTCCATTTATTTGACATAAAGAGTTGCAAAAAAAAAAAAAAAAAAAAAAAAAAAAAAAAATTAACTTTTACGTGTTTAAGACATAGACAATATGGTTTTTACGTTAAAAAAATGAAAAAAAACAAACAGTTTAGACAAAAAAAAAGTTTCCTATTACTTAACAAAAAAAACTTGTTTTATATGTATTTATTTTGAAAACGGAAAACAATTTCAAACACTATTAATAAAAAAAACATAAATGAACGGTAGGTTTTTGCTTTTTACTTATTTAATTTTTTTATGTTTCTACATTTTACAATTTCATTGTACAGATATTTTGTTGTAGCGTTGTTTTTATTTTATCGCCAACGCTCGGTTTTATTCGGCCGTTGACGTCATCATGCGCCGGACAAAGTCGAGCAAATGCTGAGTTACGTCTGGTTCGTTAAATGCACAAGAACCGTAATTTTAGATTCAACATCGGTTTCATTGTGTGTTCGTTTTTTTTTGTTATTTTAAAAAAATTTTTTTATTTAGATGATTCGTCAGCATCAGTATCACATGTGTACTTGTAGCAGCTATCACTTGGTCAGTCGGGTTGGCAGACTTCCTTTCAAGCATGTATAGTGTCTCTGACCAACACAGCCCACTTTTGCTGATTCTAAGCTAGGTTACACACCATGACAAGCCAATTCAGATTCTATCTTCAAAAACCAACAACTTATATTTCCAATAGTACTGTTAGGTCGCTTTTGATTGTTGCCGCAAGCATCTTCAGCTGCCCATCTACATGCTTGCATCAATAAGGTAGAGAAGGAAGTTGTGGATGAACTCTCTCTTGAGCAACAAATTGCAGGCCTGAATCCTTTTAAACGACATTGGACATACATAAAAAACGAAGCACGCTAGAATCGTGAATGAAGATTAATAAAGTAGGAGTTAAGGAAAAAAAAAAAAAATGATAAGGATCACAAAACTGATGGACACAAAAGAGCGGTCATTACATGATAAAAGGAAGGTGCAGCAGACAATATCATCGGAACGACATCAGCTCCAGGGATAGGAGTAATAAAGTTCAAAGAGTGCAACATGAAAATTGCTTTGTATGCTGGAAGGAGGGGCATGATTTTGCTTTCCTCAAGAAGAATTCGAATAGACTATGACAGCAAGTTCAATACAACAGGTGAGAGACACCTTTATTAAAATTTAACGAAAATGATTTCAGGTGGGTGGCAGAATGTGAGAATCAAAAGGTTGAGATGTAATGTGTTGAAAGGTATTATTAGGTTCTCATCCAGAATTCCCGCCTATTAAAAAACAAAAATGAAGAAAAAGTCTCTATGATGGATGTATCCGTAACAAAACGAAAATATCATATTCCAAAAACCATGTAAATTGATCAAGTAGTTTTATTTTTATAAAGAGAATCATTTTTATGCGATTTAACAGGAATTTGTAGGTATTACAACATAAATTGAATTATATTGAGTTAGTTCCCTTTGTTTATTTTTAAGATTGCTTTCAAAACGGCAGATAAGAAATCTACTCTTGTGTAACTCATAAAATTTAATTTTCTTATTTATTTTCTTTATTTTTGTTTTTTAATATAGAAGGAGTTCTGGACAAAAACGCATTTTTTGTTTCTTTTATCTAGTTTTTATCGAGAATTATTACATTTTATTGTAATCTAACAGTTTTTGTGAAGGAATCTTTTATTGGGTAAATAAATGAGTTTACATAAACAAAATATTAACAACATGCAACACCGGGGATCATCCCAAGTTGGCTCTACAAGCACATCTCTATTGCTATTATTCGAAGAAATGCTTCGAGCCTGCTCTTGACCTGCCAAACCAGCAGGACATCCGACGAAAGTTTCTGATGTTCTGAAAGTATTCACGCTTTTTTTTTTTTTTTTTTAATTTGTTAGGTGAAAGATTATTTAGAATTGGACGGCAACAAAGTAAATGTTTAATCGTAACTTTTTAATATAAAAAATAAACTTTTAAATTTAAAACGACTAGCAGGCCGCCCGGCATTGCCCGGTCGTAAAAAAATATGCTTGAATATGATATTTTAACTTATGCAGATTTTGTATTTATTGTTATAGAGCAAATCCTCTATTGATTATTATATTGTACCCAATATACATAATTATTTCAAAAGTTAAAAATAAAATGACTTCAGTGCCATCAACTGGAATCAAAATTAAAACATTCACTGCTCCAATCTTAGTCATTACTTAACCCTTCAGCCTACATCATTACTATCTGAGCTATAACCAGATGAATAAAAAAAAAAAAAAAGAGGCTAAAAATTAAGCGACTTCAAGTTAAAAATGTATATGTACGCATGCTCAGAAGTTAGTTTGTTTACTCCTGGCTAGGTCATCTGTTTTTTTAAGTTTTCACACCTTAGCAACTAGTTTTACAGGCTAAAAGCATATATGATACAGATCTAAAAAAGTGATTCCAATAGAGTAGGTGTCAATAAAAAGCCAACAGAAAAAAAAAAAAAAAAAGACACCAAGAGTTAAAATTGCAAGTGAAAAAGAACAGGATATCACATAGAAAATGTGGTCAACAATGTTGTCACTGCGGTTTTGTGTTATTAGTAGGTCTATGACAAGAGAATATTCTTTTCATTATTTTGACTCTCGAGTATATATCAGTTAATATCTTATATGTTTTTAGATAGAGTGATGTGGTTCTCGATTGATTAACTGTGTTGGATATTTACTCGAGAGTCAAAACAACGAAAAGAATATGCTCGTCATAGGCCTAGTTATTAGACTGGGTTAATATTTGAGGGAGATGGAGAAACGTACAGAGTTTTCACGCTGTTAGAGCCTTTAAAAATTAAAAATGTCTAACTTTTACAAATTAAAAATAAAACCAAACATTGTCTTTGCTGCTTACAAGTATTCACAGACCCCCCCTCCCACCCCAAACCGAACAAGAAACTGCAGTATGTATTATAAAAAAATACCAGAATAAATGTTGTTTATTAAGTGTCTACATAAAAAATGGCAAATCTTCTATCTTTTTCTATTATACTAGTGGGGGTGCTCAGCGTTGCCCGGGTGTTTGCAGGCGTGCGTCTTGGGGTGGGAAGTGGGAGTTGGGGTGTGGGGGGGGGTTAGATAAAAAAAGAAGGCTCGAAAACAAATATTAAAAAAAACAAACAAAAAAACAGCGAAAAAAGTTTTGGGAGGGAGGTAGGCTCGAACCCGATGGGGAGGGGGGGTTACCCGGCATTGCCCGGGTGTTTGTAGATATGTGTATTGGGAGGAGGTGGGGTAGATCACAAAAGAAAAAAGTTATAAAAAAAAAAAACTCAAACCCGATGGGGGGGGGACTACTAGGAGGTGTGTGTGTAGATCAAAAAAGAAAGCTCAAATTAAAAAAAAAACAAAAAAGTTTTGGGAAGGAGGTAGGCTCGAACTCGAAGCCTCGGGGTTAATAGTCTGAAGACATACCGCGAGGCCAGAAAGCCAGGGACTTTTGATCATTCGAAAATGAACGTTTAAAAATGAACATCGTTTTTCTAGGTCATAGCAGCAGTAGCAAACGGATTCAAAGCGCAAATTTTTTCATCGTTGTATAAAAGCGGGAGAAATAAAATATTTTTATGACCACGTTTCGTAAGTGCAAGATATTATCATCTATGTAGCATACAAACAGTTATAAGAATGAGCAAGCAAGCCGAGAAGTAGCGAGAAAAAAAGCCTTTGGCAGACCTACAGAAAAAATGCTCACACACACACATTTTCACTTTTATATATATATAGATGTCTGTGTTTGTGTGTTTGTATGTCCAACTTAAAGTCAAAAAATAGAAAATGAACCATCATGAATATGGTATTGTTGGAACCGTCAATCCTTTGGATGTGTAATATCAAAGATTCAGAAAAAAAAAGTAATTTTTTCTATCTTAATGACTGCAAAATTTAATGGAGGGGAGTCATATAAAAGCATCTATTTCTAAACGTTTTTAACATCTGAACATATGAGAACACCATTCATCTCTTGCATGCATTAAATACAAAAATTTGTAACATCATGTCATGATGGTCGCTTTGGCCAAGTGGGTTAGGATGTTGGCTTATAGCTAATAGATTTTAGGTTCAAACCCACCTTACGACGGACGTTTATTTTTCTTTTGCATTTAAACAGGGTTAAGATTTAAAAAATATCATTTTGTTTTGTACTTTGTATTATTTATTTGGCATTTTTTTTTTTTTAATCGATGGTTAATTAAATTAAAACATATTTCGAGGGTTACGTAAATCACACTTTTTTTTTTTTAAACATCATAACTGCTTGAGTTTTTTTTTTCTTTTAATAACACAATAGTCATAAGTAATCATTTTTAAAACATAAAAATGTTTATTTCGGTTAAAAAAAATTCTACTTTGTTATTTTTAAAACTGAATTATTTTCTGTTTGTTTTATTTTTAAGATATTTATAAAAAAAAAATGAAATTGATGGACTGTAATGTAACACACAGCCATTGCAACAGACTAAAGAGAAATCTTTCTAGACTGAGGCAGTATTAAATAAATTCACTTAAATTCGCTGTTTGTTTTATTTTTAATTTTTTTTTATTAAAAAACTGAAATTTACGTACGTAACACAACCGTTGCAAAAAACGTGTACAGAAATCTTTCTAGACTGAGGCAGTATTAAAGAAATTTGCTTAAGCTAGTATATAATCATCAAAAAGTGCTCAATATCTTGAGAATAGCTTCTGTTTGTATCCCTTCTGCCGAAATATCTGGTGGGGAGGTTATCAGGTACTTTTTTTTTTATTTTGCGATTACATTTTCGTGTCTTTATCCGTTTTTAAGTAGGATTGCCGTATCTTTTATTTTTGAAATTGTTGTGGGGGTATCGACGTTGCCCACAATAGAGCCGACATATAATAATGAAAAAGTGCTCATTATCCTTAGTATAGAAGGTGTGTCAAAACGGAACTTCATATGAACCTGGGCAACGTCGAGTATTCCTGTTAGTCTATTATATAAAGGGCAAATGTCTGTCTGTGTTTTGTGTGTTTGTATGTTTGCTAAAAACTTTTGTCATCCGCATCGTACAGGCACGAACATGGCATCATTAGAGAGCACAATCTCTTGGATGAAAATATTTTTAAAAATTGGAAAAAAATTATTGATTATTTTGTGTAGAAATGCAGTTTTGTTTGGGGGGGGGAGGGTCAGATAAAAACCTTGCTTTCGACACAGTTTACAAACCGTGCATATGCTAACCATCGTTATATTCTTTTGTTTTAAATAGCTAAATTTGATACGTTATAACATCTGTGTTCTCGTGGGGCCATCGATAAAAGCGTTCGCTTACTAACTTAAGTTATGCAAGTTCGCCCCCCCCCCCACGCGCCATTTTTTCCTTCTTTTTGCTTACAAAATTTTATCTTTTGGTTTCGGTTTCGCTTTTGGCTGATGGTACCCAAGTTCATTTTTTTTTGTCTCCCACTCCCTCTCAAAAAAATTTTTTTTTTTAACTGGCCAACAACAGGTGCAGCCCCCCACCAGTCTAAAAATAAGTAGCAAACCAAAATAACTTGAAAAAATGGCAACACGCAAAGTGTCCCAGATGATTCAATGAAGCACTTCTGAAGTGACAGAGAAGCATGATGGCCTGGCCAAACAAGCTGTGAATAGTGGCAAAACTCTAGAAAATAGATGTGGCAAGCCTTTTATGATTATCGTTGGAGGAAGACACTCCAACTATTTGGAGACGGATGAGGATCATTGAACGAACCCCAATCCGATTGAAACGCAGTTGAATATGACGTTTATGCACAGAATGTTTTCTACTAATACAAAGCTGAAACTGGTTAAGTGAGCTGAAGCATGCATCAACGTATATGGCAGCATCACGATGATGTACGTGTGTACATTATGGAATGAAGTTCTCATAAGAAAAAAAAAGAAAAGGAAAAAAAAAATCGATAAAGTATTTTTTTTTTCTACAGAGGAAAATCAAATTTTAGTAACAGTAAACATGACGGAACTATGTTGGCAATTCTAGCTACGAAGAGGAGATGGGCGCCAGGGGAGATAACTCCATCTAAATCTTGAAGTTTGTCAAAATTTGACAAGATTATTTTTTAGAGTTTTGAATAAGTTTTAATATTCTTCTTTTCTTTCCGTTTTTATTTAAAAAAAAAAAAAAAGAAAAGATATCGTTTCAAAATTTATTTATAAAATTATTAGAACTTCATGTGTTTTTTGGCAAACTCCAAGAATTAGATGAAGTTGCCAACATTGCTCTGTTGTGATCACTGTCACTAAAAAAAAAACAAAAAAACTATTTGATCAAATCAAGTGATTTTTTTTTTAATGATAACTTCATTCCATAATGGCAATGTACATCATAAAGCTTTTTCTTTACTCTTCGTTTTTTTTTTTAAATGTTTTTGGTAAACTACATAAGCACCAATATTTAAATAAACATTGGCGTTTACAGAGTGTTGGAAGCCCCGTTGGGAAACAGTTTTGGACTTTTTGTACATTGTCTTTGACTAATGTTACAAATATTTTGGCCATTAAAACATTTAACTTGAAGCAAATCTGTCTTTTTTTTTTAACTGGTGTAAAAAAAAAAAATCTGTTTGGAATTGTCAGACATAGCAGAAAAGCTGTTTAATAAAATCATGTTATTTTGTTTTAATGTTTAAAAAAAAAAAAAAAATTTGAAAGAATATTTTTCGACTAATTTTTACGTAATCAATAGCAACACAAGAATTTTTCAATATCTTTTTCTTTCTTTTTTTTTTAAATGAGTGTAATTCTAACTAAGCACCAAAACATGGCAGATTTGTATTTTAGTGCCCCATAGATCGGGGATTTCCAAAAGCGAAAAAAGAACAAATACATCGCCTGACCGGTGTATAGGAAAAATGACTTCTCTAAAAAAGAAAAAAAGAAAAAGAAAACGGTTTTCTCTCAAATTTGTTTCCCCCTAACAGAAACATAAGTCTTTAGATATTTGTTGATCAAAATAATTTAATATATCGTTTTTAGTTCATTGAAAAAATACCTTAAAAAAAAAAAAAAAAAAAGTCATTGAAAAAAAAAAAAGGATTTATTTGTAAAACATGTTTTTTTTAGTTCATTGAAAAAATATATTTATAAAAAAATTTATATTTCTTATTTATTGCTTGTACTTTTATCTTTTGTAAAATAAAAAATTCATTAAAAAAAAGTATACTGTTATATATTGTGTATATCCATTTTTATGATTGCGGACTGTTGTCCGAAACACGGTGAAAACTTTTTATTTTTAGAGAAAACCAATTCAAACAGTGGGCCAAATTTTTGCGCTTTTGGAAATCCCCAATCTATGGGGCACTGAAATACAAATCTGCCCCAAAACATCTAATATGGCCACATAAATCTTTGAAAAAAAAACAAAAAGAAACAAATTTTTTTTTGGTAGCACAGCTAATCATTATTATTATTGTTGAAAGTTTTTTGGAAATTAGAAAATCTTTTTGTCCTGTGTACGATTGATCTGGAAGCAATATTTCACAGTGTGCAGCTAAAAAAAAACTGCACGTTTCAATCAGGAGAAAACTCCATACGTGTATAACATTATCTTGTAAATGAAAATTAATTATAATGGAAGCAATATGTATGAAAGGAAACGAGTTTAAACAATGGATTGCTTAACATCAGAAATATTCTAGAACACTCATTTTTATATACTCCTCAGTAACACAAAAATCGTTCAATATTCTTGTAATATCTCCACCTCTAAAAGCAAAACTCAAGTATTACGGTTCATTTGTGCTTCTAAAACCAAAATCAAAATAAAAAAAAAGAAAAAGGATTTTTTAAATGTGGAAAAATTCTAGAAAAGAACTGATTCCACAATCACTTATAATTACCAACGTGCTAACTAATACACTAAGTTTATATTCTGTAATATGTTGCATTTTATACAGACATTATTGGATGGCTTCCAACTAACGAGTTTCAACATTGTGCTAAATTTACATCACCTCTGAATAAAAAAAAAAATTACAAACATCTATATTCACACGTATCTTTTCGGACAGCTGGTTGTTATTTTCACAACGATTCGAATGATGCAACCTCTGATATTCTCCAGGTGCATTTATCGAACTTTGGAACATATGCAGGATTTTTTTAACTGAACTTTTTATTTAATTCATTAGGGTAGATTATTCTTGTTCTATCATGATTGAGTTAAAAACGGTAGTTAATACGTTACCAGAGTTTTTAGCCCATTAAAAATTGGAAAAAAGTTAGTTTGTTGACTTAGAATGGGTGCTTATGCCAAATGGATGGTTGAATATGATCACATAATTATAAATCCAACATGCTAACTAATGCACTAAATCTGTATTCCATAATATGTTCATTTTGACACAGATATTATTGCATGACTTCCGAGTTTTAAGGCTTAAGCGACTGCAACAAAAGCGTGCTCATTGGAGTGTAATCTTTTAGATTTTTGCATGATGTTGGCTTCAGAAAATTGTTGCGGACAGGCCCGTGCGTTCTCTTGTGGCTATCCAAGTCATCGAGTGTAGTGCAAAATTTGGGACACATGTCACACTGTATTGCTGGCATGGGCTTTGTGTGCGTCGTCTTGTGTATCTCAAGTTCATCTTGCTCTTCAAACTGTAACAAGCAAACGTCACACTTGAAAGGCCGCTCGGTGGAGTTGTGTGCAAATTTTTTGTGTGACTGAAGCTGGACGTTATATAGGAATTGTTCAGGGCATTGGTCGCAGTCGAATGGCTTCTGCCCTGTATGGGTTCGAGTGTGAATTTGAAGCTTGTCTTTCCGAGCGAACAACTTGAGACAAATTTCACATTCAAATGGCTTTTCACCGGTATGAATCCGACGATGGACCTTTAAGTAGCAACGTTGCACGAACTGCTTCGGACAGAGGTCACAACGATAGGGTTTTTCCCCAGTATGGGTTCTCCTGTGAATCTGCAGCCGATCGCTCCGAGCGAATTGCTTGGAACAGACTTCACAGTGGAAGGGTTTCTCTCCAGTGTGAGTCCTTTCATGGATTAGCAACTTGTCTTTCTGCACGAAGCGCTTGGGACAAAACGTGCAGCGGAACGGACGGTCCCCAGTATGGGAGCTCCGGTGGATCTTCAGCTTGTCCTTGCGCGAGAATTGCTTCGGGCAGAACTCACAGTGAAATGGACGCTCCCCTGTATGGATCCGTTCATGGATCTGCAGCTTGTCGCGGTGGACGAACCGTTTCCCACAGAAACCGCAGTGGAACAACTTTTCACCCGTGTGCAGACGCTGGTGCAGTTGCAAAGTGTTCCGACGTGCAAATTGCTTCGGGCACAAGCTGCACTGGAATGGCTTATCAACAACAGTAGGAGACTTTGGTAAACTGGAAATAAATGGTTTGCTCAGGTTGATCACATTGACTTTCTGGTTGTTATCATTATTCTCTGTCGTTTGTTGTTTCTCTGTAGATTGCTCTGGCGTGGGAAAGTACGCCGGAGCAGCAAACTGCTTTCCATATGCGTCTGAAGAGTAGAGTTTGTCATTTGTATGGAGCAGTCCATGTGTCTGGAGGTAATAGTTCTGAGCGTATTGGTTGAGGAACGCTACCTGGCTCTGAAACGGTTTCTCATCGATCGTAGACATTTCATGGGCTGGAAGAGGGCTATCATGTCCGCTACTGTTTGTATTGCAGGATTGCACAGGAAACTGAATTTTTTCAGGGACGGAAGTCGGAGTTTCATTTGAAAATTTATCCATGTCTTTCTTTTTTTTTTTTTAATCTAATTTTATTTATAGGATTAATTTGAGGGATGGGGGAGGGGGACAAAATGAAGCGTTGAATTTTTTTTTCTTTTTGAACAAATCAACCAAGTGATCGTGGAATAACAATTCGAGCACTCATCTCCATACGGTGAAAGATTCCAACTCATTTCAAGACCTGAAAGAAAAAAAAAAAAAGATTCAAATGAAAAAAAAAATGAAACGAAAAGAAAAATGAAAATAAAAATAATTACTAAGGATGAGTCTGGATGATGACATGATGGTTAACAAGACAGACTAAGTAATCACTAGGGCTGGGACAACAGCATATTCATTTATTGTTTTGACTCTCGAATGTGTATCCATTAATATCTTATATGCTTTATATAGAGGTATGTGGTTCTTGGTTAATTAACTGTATTTAACTGTGTCGAATATATACTCAAGAGTCAAAACAATGAAAAGAATATGCTGTTGTCCTAACCCTAGTAATCACTAAGCTATTCTCAAACAAAAATTTTATGTTTATTATATCTTAAAAAAAAATTTTAAAAAAAAAAATCCAGTGTTTTAGAAACAAAAATGCAGACAAATTTTTATGCTGTATGTACCTATCATGGAATGAAGATGTCATATTCCACAAAATCGTATAAATTGATCAAGTAGTTTTATTGTTTAACTAAGAAAACCAAATTTTATGAAAAAGGGAGACAGGATTTTTATTTGCCATGATAAATAAATAAAAGGGAGACAACTCAATTTAAACTATCATAAATCTAATATATAAACGGTTATATGTTTGTCTGTCTGTCTGTCTCTATATTTTCAAACTATCTCTTCCAAAAATAAAAGTCGCAAAGCAGCACTACCTCAAATGACTGGATTTTTTTTATCGATTGTTGTTTTATGAGTCTTTAGCCAGTTAAAATAGGTTTTAAGAGGTAAAAATTTGGTCAAAACTGAAAAAAATCATAATACATTTTGTACATTCACCTTCGTTTATTTTTAGTCAGTTCATATGCAAGTTATATTACTAAAATAGTAACGTCACCAGCTTTGAATGCTAGTTTTGTTTTCAATTTCGATTCTAGCTGATGGCACCCAAATATTTTTTTTTTTTTTTTTTTTTACTTTTGAAATCATGACTATAATAACATATACAAAATCTGGACCAATTAAAATATCATATTTAAACGTATTTTACTACCAGGCAAAGCCAGTGCCCCCCCCCCCCCCACTCACCCACCCGCTAGATAACAGATATATTCTGACACTACATTAACCAGATTACTTCGATAAATACTTTTACAGTTTTAACAAAAGGGCTACAATAATATCGTTGTGTCTCCATTCACACCGAACATCCACAGAATGCCCAGCATGAAAGATGCCATTTTGAAATTTCCACAGGTTCAGCTAGTTTTATTATAAATTTTCTTAGTTAAAAAAAAATATACTTGATCAATTTATATAATTTTTGGAATCTAATATCTTCATTTGATGAGGAGTACGTGAATCAAAGAGTTTTCTGATTTTTTTTTTTTTTTTTTTTTTTCAAATAAGTGTAGCGCCAAGACATCTAAAATGGCCACATAAATCTTTACAAAACAAACAAAGGATACCAAATTTATTTTGGTAGCAAAATTAACCACCAAATTATTACCGTTCAAAGATTGTTGGAGATTAAAAAATTGGTCTAGAAATAAATTCCAGTGTCTAACTAAAAACAAAAACAAAAAAAAAAAAATGCTCGTTTTAAACAAGGGATGATTCCATACGTATATAACACCATCTTGTGGCAGAGAAAATTTATAATGGAAGCAAAAACCTAAACGTAGATTCCATGAACAAAGCTTCTTTCTTAGAACTGCACGCCTGTGGAACTCTCTTCCATTTGCCAGCTTTCCAGCTGACAACAATTGGTTTGTCTTCAAGTCCAATGTAAACAAGTTCTTGATTAACCGTCCCCCTAAGTAATCCAATTTACGAAATTCCCACTACTTATGATTACTATGCTATAATCCCATTGACTAACGTATACCCATTAACCCTTATCCTTGAGTGGCCTCCAGGCCTTGATAAGTGGGGACTCCTTTGTAAAAAACGCAATAAGTATGAAAGGAAATGAGTTTAAACATTGGTTTTCTTTACAGCAAAAATATTCTAGAACACTCATTTTTAGATAATCATCAGTAATAGAGAAATCGTTCGATATCTTTTGTAGTATCGCCACGTCTAAAAACAAAAATAAAAGAATCAAGTATTACGATTCATTTGTGCTTCTAAAGAACAAAATAAAAATTTTAAAAAGAAAGGGATTTTTTTTTTAACTGTGGAAATATTCGAGAAAAAAAACGAACAAAAAACTTAATCCATGATCACATAATTACCAGCCCAATGTGCTAACTAATACGCTAGGTTTGTATTTCGTAATATGTTGTTGTTTGTTTGTTTTTTTATTACAAGAGAGTCACCACTTATCAAGGTCTGAAGGCCACTCGAGAATAAAGGTTAATGAATATAAAGTGGTAGTGTAGTAATTGTTAATGGTGTAAGTTGGGTGGAATTTGATTATTTAAGGGGACGGTTCAACAAGAACTTGTTTACATTGGACTTGAAGACTGCTCAAGATCAGAAGAGAGAGAATCAGAAAGATCTTGGTTATTGGTGACCTTTGAAGTGTTGCCATAGATTGTGGTGTCGTCTGCATAAATGTTCCATTTTATAGAGACATACCATTGCATGGTTTCCGAGTGTCAACCGCAACAAACAAGTTTAAACAGTACGCAAAATTCACATTACCTTTAAATAAAAAAAAAAAAGTTACAACTATATTCGCATGTATCATTCGGACTGTAACGTGGCCGTTACGCTCAAACCTCTCTCGGCACACCCATGCTGTCCAGCACAATCAAAAAGGAACAAACTAAATAAATAACTCCGACTCAGCTTTTCTTTCTGTTTTAGCAAAAGACATTTATTACTAGTGATGGGATGATTCCAATATCCCCCCCCCCGATTCCGATACAATTACCGATTCCGATTCTTTATAAATCTCTAATCATTTAACTATAAGATTCTTATTTCCCCAGATTTTCACAAAAACATATTTTAAATATATAGATATTTTCCTAAACGTCAAAATACACTTATGGCGGATGATCTATCGATTTTAGCTTCACTGGTATTTTAAAATCAATAAACATTTATTATTTTATCATTATTACCAGCAATGCAAGATTTTGGTTTCAACAAAATCAAATAAAAAAGGACAATTAAAAGAATCGTTTTGGCATCGGAAAATAGGTATCAATTTTTCCGATTCCATTACCCCTAAATCATCTGATTTTTCTGATTCTCGATTAATCGTCCCAACACTATTACCATTACTTTCCAAGCAATGCATTCTTGTTTTTCTAACTGTTCACTTCGTCTACCATCTTGACACCAGCTTAAAAGTCTCTTGCTGTTGTTGCAGGGCAACATGTCCCCTCCACCAATGACACGTTGGCCATAGCCAGCCCTTTCTCGACTTCGACTTTATACGCCAATTTTCCTCGGTGCACACTTTTTTCTCTCGCCCGAGCACGTGGAGTCTTTTTTTTTCTTATGCAAGCCCGCTCACACTTCCTAATTTGCATATGTGCTTTTCTGGCTACTGCTGCTAATTTCTTCCAAGCCAGCTATTCTAGAGCCCTTGCTGATATTTTCCCACGCATGATACGCGTTCTGTTACAGGACTACCTGTTATTTTTCATAACAATTTGAATGATGCAACCTCTGACATTGTTCATGGATTTTGGTATACAGCTGCTAGGCATAAGGGTGAGTAATAGGCTATATTTACTTTAATTTAGTTCATGCAAAAAGAGTGAAAAAACACTTTGTAAAAATTCAGATACTTCCGATTTGTGTAAAATTAAAAAAAAAAAAAAAAAAAAAAAAAAAAGAAAAGAAAGAGGTAGTTTTCATAAAATATCCTCCAAATTTCATTTTTAGGGGGTTTTAAGGGCCAAAATATGGACACAACTTCCTGTTTGAAAATGTTTTTAGATTTGCGTTAAATTTGATCCATATTCATTATATTTTGATTTTAATCTTCGTAAAAGACATAAAAATGGTGAAAAACTGTTCTGCCTGGTGAATTAATTATTTTATCTGTTCTGGGATGGGTATATATATATAAATAGTACGTTTATATACTAAGCATTTTTATATAACAGTTTCCAATAATAAGCATAGCAATAGCTTCAATGTGCAAAACATTGGCTGACGTCTGTTATCTTGAACCAAATGATTTAATTTTTTTTTTTAATGCTTATATGTTAACGCTTGTTTAAGGCTCATAAGCTACTTCAGGATAATGGTTGTCATTGTCAGTTGGTGATGAACAACACTACGAGAGGATTTGGAATGATGGGTGAAACGGTCAGAATATTTTTATTTAGGTGGATGGATCGACAATGGACTTTAGAACGACTCTGTTGTAGTCAGTTTAAAAAGCAGCCTTATGGTATTGAATTCCGCAAATGGAAAGTTCTTGAAAGAGACTTTGTTCATGGAAGTTTCGTTTAATTAAGGTAAACAGAAGAAAAGAACATTCTTTACAGTGGTTGTAGCCAGTTACTGTGAACATTTTACATAAATTGGAGCACAGTTAAGCACTTACCATACAGAAAAAAACTGAACTGATCAATATTCACCGGCACCTGTTGAACATTTACAAAGCCGATGCAGTTGATTTCAGCACAGTTGGGAGATGGGTTTGTTGATTTCAGAGTAGCAACAAAGATAGTGACAAAGCGTGCTCCGGACATCCCTACAGAGACACAATCTTATCACTGGCAAAAGTACACTGAGAATGGTGGCGACTGTGTAGAAAAATAGATTCCAGAACACAAACGGTCGCTCGTTTGAATGGTACTACACACGTTTTCATAGCTCTTCAACATTTTTTTTTTTTTTGTTAAAAAATAGGATGCATTATTTTTGGAACGACATTCATAATTTGGTAGACCTAGCAGAGAGAAAGGGTTTGATATTTGCTCTATCGTTATTTTCATGATAGGTGTTCGACTGAGCTTCAATCTATGCCCCACCCCCACCCCCATAAAACATTCGTCCAGTCACAACTGTCAACAATTTAACTCACTATCTGTGCTTAAAACCATAAAAAAATAAAAATAAAAAAATAAAAAATAATTCTATGAGCAAAATTTATTTCCTAGTACTGTCCGTCTGTGGAACACAATACTGTGAGGGTGCTTCTCAGCTGACTATAACATGGTCGTTTTCTAATGTAAATAAGTTCTTATTGAGCCATTCTCTTAAATAATGAAACTACTCAAGTTTCGCCATTACTGATCATCATGTTGTCTCACCGTCTTCTTAACACTCATTAACCCTTATCTTTGAGTGGCCTTTGGGCCTTGATAAACAATGACCTCCAAATAATAATAAAAATCCAATTTTAATGGAATTTAAACCTTATGTATATAAGACACTAATTCAGAGATTTTGTAGCCGCTGTAAAAACATTTTTATCTATAACTTTTTTCTTTTTTCACATGTAAAAATAGTTTTGCTTTAATCTTTCAAACACAATAAAAAAAAAGTAATCTGAAAATTATGATATGTCGGCTTTCATAACCATGGGCCCTATCAGTTGTCACCGATAAATTGCTCATAGAGTAAATAAAAGATGGTAAAAAAATATACACTGTACTGAGAGAGGGGGAGAGGGGGATAGTAAGAGATTTTTCACTTAGTGACTTAAATGCAAATCGTGACTAATTAGACCAATTAAAATAGAAGTTTTTTTAAAATATAACTCAATCCCAGAATTGGGAAGTATTTTAAATATTTTTTGGTGATTAATTATTAGGGAAACAAACGTTCCTTAACTTAGCTTTTGTTTGATGTAATTTAGTGGCAAACCAAAATGGGGGCTGAGGCAGTGTCCGTAGACGTTTCGTTCGAACTCATGTCCAACACCACACTCTTTGCCAAGTGATGATTCTGGCCGTTTCATCAGTGTCCAAAATGGAGAGCAAGGCAGATACTACATGAGAATTTAGAATTACTACCTGTGATGATAATCCCTTTTGTTCATCATGAATCGAAATCGTGAATTTCAAGTAAAGCCGATGGTATCTAGTCACTTGTCATGTCGAATTTAGTAACCTATCCAAAAATTACGGAAAACGATAAGATAGAAAATTAATTATTAATGAAAATAGTTTTTGAAATAACTTTCAATTTTATACATAAGTACCAGATGTATCTGGCATTGTCCGGTATTAAATGTAACATTAAATTCCTTTAAAAAAATGAAGTACAAAAAATGGAAAGAAACTAAGACGTGCATGTGAGTATTACGGTTTTTTTTTCTAAACAGTTCACTTCTTGTAGGTCAATAAAAAAAAATAAAAAAATACTCGAGATCGAAACCAAAACCTAAAGACAGTGAGCCAACTATGATAACGATTAGGCCAGCTTGACACGACTTTAAAAAGCATTTTCAAACCTACTTATTAACATAAGAAAGCTGTCATGTGAACGATTCACTTATGAGCATTTGTGAAGCAGTTGACAAACATATATAAATCCGAGGACACCCTCCCCCCGCCCCCACGAATTTTTCAATTTTGACCTCTTAGCAGTCTTTTTTTTTTTTTTTTCGGATGAAAACTGGTTAAAAAGTTTTCCACGTGTCTGAATACCCTATATACTCAATTTCAAGTCTGTAGATCCAAACTTTGTTGAGTATATAGGTTGAGAAGTCTCCTCAAATGCGCACATATTCTCACTTTTATAGATGCATAGATTAAACAATATCGAGTCAGGGGAAGTAACTCAGTTCGTCTTGTTACAATTAATGGCCGATGTCATGCAATCATCTATTTGTCAAAGTACAGGTTTTATGTAATCATGCAGTAATCATTGCTTTTAGTAGAAATTGACATAAAATATAAGTACATACTATTGGTTTTTAATGAAAACTCAATTTTTCGATTATCGGATTTCGTTATTATAATGAAGAAGAAACCCAATCCTTTTACTATTTCCTTTTGTTATCAGAATTTGGCCGATGTAGGTGGGTTGAGATTCCCAATCAATCTTTTGCCACTCCCCAGTTCAGATTTCTCCAAGAGTAACCAACATTCTGAAGCTACTGTTTTTCTTGACGAGATTGTGATGATAGTAAATATCAAAACAATAAAGACTAGTTAATAATAATACAAAGATATATATTTAAGACTAAATATTAATAAAAAAAATTTACAAAAAAGAAAAAAAAAAGTAAATAATATTGAGTACCAACATATACCCGATATTAATAAATTATCCATATGAAAGAGATAAATTATTTTTCAATTTCTGTGAACCCACCATGCACGTTTGAAAGTCGAACACACGCCTGATGAAGGGAGATATCCTGAAATATAGCATCACAGTCACATAATCTGACCGCCTGATGCAAGTAAGGATATCTTACACGTAAAATCTATAAAAAGACATGTATATGTTAGTGATGGGATGATTCTAATATTTTACTGATTCCGATACAATTACCGATTCCATACTAAATTACGGATTCCGATTCTTTATAAATCTCTGAATATTTAACTATAAAATTGTTATTTTGTCCCGATTACTGTAAAAACACATCTTAAATGTGCATGTATTTTCTCAAACGTAAAAGCACTTGTGAGGGGATGATCTAGAGATTTTAGTTTTACAAGAATTTGAAATCAATAAATATTTATTTTTTTATTATTACTACAAGCAGTGGAAGATTTAAACCAAAATCAAATAAAGATAATTAAAGGAATCGGTTTTGGTATTGGAAAATAAGTGCAAATTTTTCCGATTCCCATATCCCCAAAAGTTCTGATTTTTCTGATTCCCAATACTAGTACACAGTGCTGACAAAAAGAAAGTCCGCACTTGTAATCTTATCAAAAGCTGCAAATTTAAGCTAAATTTAATACAACTGTTTAAACAACCTATACCTCATTTGATTCGCCTTTTATTCTTCTATAATTTTACCTGTCCATATTTGACTTTTAATCAAAATATTAAAAAAAATTTAAATTACAAGTGCGGACTTTCTTTTTGCCGCCTGTGTATGTATGGTTATACATATACACATGCATGTATTAGATCAATAAATGTGAAACATCATAGCCTGTTCCACCTTGATATCTTAAGTTGCTTCAGTGTGAGCCTATCCGTTACATATCTGCATTGTTCTGCTTTCTATAAACCTAAATTTATTTTTATATACGCATTAAACAATGCTTCAAGCAAACTACTTTAACCTATTAATAACTGTTTATTTATTACATTTCCATAATCTATAGCAAACTTTAATTTGCTTGGAAATTGGATAGTTGACTACTTAACTCATCAATTGGATTGAGTTTTTTCTTCTTTCAAACAACCATCACTATTCCAAAGAATTGGGAAACTGTTCTTGTCCCAAATTCACCCATATTAAAAAACAAAAATAAAGAAATTCTGCATGATGTGATGAAACAAAATCATCATATTCCAAAAATTCATGTACCTTGATCAGGGACTTTGCTGTTTGTCGGGGGGGGGGGGGTACAAGTGCTTGACGTTTGTCAGAGCATCTACCATTAAAATACTTGTAAAACAGGTAGAGGGATGCAACATTGCTTGGCACCCTTTTTGTATCATGCTTTTATTGCAGTCCAAGCAGGAACTCGGCAAGGGATGGACTCCAAATCAGCAGCTCCCACATGTGAAGGGAGCTACGTCAATTTCTTCACGTTGTATCACCAAACTGTTGGTGAACAAAGGACCTCATCTCTACAAGCAGAGACAATTTTATATTACTGAAATTATCCTAATTACAGGATGACATTAATGAACATTTCTCCATATTTTATTTACTAAATATTGGATCTTATCTCAATTCAACTCAAATCCCAAGCGACTCGCATTATGCCTAATTATAGGTGCCAACATTCCTGCCGAGTCCAATATGAATATACATGGATCCTTTCGAGGATCCATGTATATTCATATTGGACTACAATATGGTCGTCTTCAAGTCTAACATAAACAAGTTCTTGGTGAGCCGTCCCACTTGTTAACAAATTTACCGAATTTCCATTACTAACGATTACTATATTGTCCAATTTTTACTGTACACTCTTTAACCCTTATCCTCGAGTGGCCTCTTGGCCTTGGTAAGTGGTGATGCCTATGTAAAAAAAAAAAAAGAACCAACACTCTGACAATAGGAGTTCATACTACAGACTCTATGCAACAATACCAGAACCAATAAACTTTCATTGCTGTTACTTTTGAATAAATTTGTGGAGTTTGAAAGGTATGGCTTTTGTATTTGTGGATTCTTTTCCCTCTGCAGGGAGTAAATTGGGATGTGAGAAATAATTTCTTGTCTGCAGGGAGTAAATAGGGATGTGAGAAATAATTTCTTGTCTGCAGGGAGTAAATTGGGATGTGAGAAATAATTTCTTACTGTGAACGTCCTGAAAAATTTGTCCGAAGGAAAAAAAATATTTTTAGAATACAGTGTGGGATCAGTTTCGTATATAAATATAAGGTAAAATGTTTTTCCATTTCTAACTTTTTATGGCAGTTTTTTTTTTTACCACTAACGTTAAGTCCAAGTAGCAAGTCGTAAAGCTACACGTTATCACCTTAAGAATTCAAGACCCACCCTCACCCCACAAAAAAACGCACAGAATTTCTCTCCTATCGGTTAACTACCCTAAAACGCTTCCGATCATTTTTACATTAAATTTATGTGCGAAACTGATCCCCTACTCTAAATTTTGAAATACTTTTCCACTAAGTTTTTTTCAGGGTGCTCACTTGTAATCACTTGAAAATAAATTTGGTGATGGTGGGGAGATTTAGCTGAGAGAACCTGTCAGGATATGTTGAGAAAATACACATTTACCCAACTTTATAAGCAACAGTATTAATAGAAAAAAATCGAAAATATTTCTTTACATTAATTACCGAAAATTTTTTGACAAAGCTGAATGAGTTCAACCGTGGCTACCGTAATATGATGGTCTAGCGATGACTATAATATAGTCTGGTGACGTCATGAACATCGGTCTGTTGAAATTTGGTCACGTGTCTCATGACTAAACCGGAAGTTGGTTTAAAGTTTTGGAGGGTTAAATAAATTTAAACATGCCGTCAAGATGTATAGTTCCAAAATGCAGAGGTAACTACGAAAATGGACTAAAAGTTACTGTGTTTTCATTTCCCCCCCAAAAATCGGAAATAATTTACCAGTGGATTAATGCAATAAAAAGAAAGGATTTTACTCCATCTAAATATAACAGAGTAACTGTTAAAATGTTTGAGATATTTTAAAAAAAAAATAAAAATAAAAAAAAACGCGCCTTTTTTATTTTTATTTATTTTTTTAGAACGTATTTTAAAATAAAAATTAAAGTATGTATATAAAAAAATGAATTTTACATGTAATTTAAGTTATGTGCTGAAATAATAAATTATTTAGAAACTTATTTAAAATGGGGAGTATGGTGAAAATATTATGTACTTTCACCTAACAATTTAATAAAAGCGATATCGTAAAAACGGAATTCCTTGCTTAAATAATTCTAAATAAGAAAAATCATTTATCTTTTTAGTTCAACTATTTTATTGTGCAATATTTATATCAGCGTGAAATAGATTAAACTTTTTTTTATGTTTATGACCGTTTTGTTATCCCAAAAGCTTATTAATAATTATTTGTGGTAAATGTTGTGGCCCTGTAGGTGTCAGAATTTTGGAGAATATACTTCCAAAATAAACTATTAAAATTGTTTAAAAAAATAGAATTATTTTTTATTTTAAAAAAAGTGTTTACAAAATGCTGGCAATAAAAAAAATAATATTTCTATTATTTTTTAAACAATTTTAATAGTTTATTTTGGAAGTATATTCCATAAAGAAAATAAAAAACCCACTTTAAATGGAGAAATTTTGTATATGTTATTCACAGTTTTGTGTTAGGGTTGTCAAAGATTCCCCCAAAATTCTGATACTGCTAGTGGCGCTGTAAACAAAAATAACATTTAAAATTATGGCAAACGAGTAGTTTCCAAGATACGAAGAAATGTTAGTAAAAAAAAAAATGAGGTATCACTTTTCTATAAAAATTTAACGTAAAATGAGCACCCACTTTACGGCCATCGTTTTTTTTTTTTAGGGCACTTTCTTTTTAACAAATAAAAGCGAAGAAAAATGAGTATGGGTTGGGAGTCAACATACAATGAACACAGTTTAACGTAAAATGAGCACCCCCCTTTCAAAAAGTGTAAACAGAATTTTTGTCGGGGAGAGGGGTCAACTGTAGGTGCTCATTTTACGTTTAGTTGTGTTCATTCCTACATCGAAGAGGCACTTCACCTTGCTTGAGGCGAAAATGTAATTTTAAAAAAATTGCTCGTTGCCCATGTAAAAAAAAAAAAAAATTAGCCATAGAGTGGGTGGTTGTTTTACGTTAAATTACCCCCCCCCCCCATTTTTTTTTTTAACTAACATCTCTTTATATCTTGGAAACTACTAGTGTGCCATAATTTTAAACATTATTTTCGTTTTCAGCACTCCCAAAAACCAATAAAAGTGGTAATTTAAAAGGATTTTTTGAAGGTGGACTAATTTTGCACATTTACCTTATTTTTTTATTTTATCGTTTTTTTATCATGTAATTTTCTTTTTTTTTTTTTCGTATTAAGTCAAACATGGTACTATTTTCTTTTAAATTATTTCTTTAGGTATGTGAACTTCATTTTCGACCTGAAGACATACGGTGAGAGGCATCAGCATTTGATGAAAGGAATGGAAAGACAATTAGTGTTAAATTTTAAAAAATCCCTATCTTAAGGATGGTGCTATTCCTCGAATATTACCCAACTGTCCCTCCTATTTATCATCATCAACCACTTTTAGAGAGTCTCCTAACGCAAAAAAAATGCGTTTAGAAAATTCTGCTCTTAAGCGTGCATTATGTGAAAGTGTTGCTGACGAGTTAGAGTTATGGAAACGTAAAACTTTCCATAATATTGATGATTTAAAAAAAATTAACGTTTATAGATAAAAATTATTGGACTTCTATTAGGCAAGACAATACCATCATTATATGCCATATAAAGAGATGGCCATGCCCCAAAATAAAAATGTCTATGGTGATTGAACCGGACTTGGCCGTTAGACTATTCTGTAGTGATGTGGAAATGAGTGCTATAGAGGAGTATAGAATTCCTAAACATGTAACAGAGGAAAACACTCTGCGGATTTTGATAGAAAACATGAAAAAAATGGATATCAAAGAACAGGAAATGAAAACTTCTAATATAAGTTCTTTATTAAAATTAATCTTATCATTTTTGCTATTAGTGCAAGATGAAGCATTTAAATATTTTAATGCCATTAAGTTCATATATGAACAAATTAACATAATGACAATGAATAAGGTTAATTATTCGAGTGAAATGATGGTATTTTCTTCCTTATTATGTATCTGCTCCCCTATAGGGTACAGACTGTTAAGAGACACTAAAAATGTAATTTTACCATGCAATTCAACCATTCGAAGATTAACCTTATCAACTTCTATGAATCCTGTCATTGAACAACACAATAACAATTTTCTCATGTATATTAAAAGTAAGTTCAAGTTACTAATGCAGAATGACATCACAGTATCTTTACTTGTTGATGAAATACATTTCAAACCTTATCTTGATTATAAAGGTGGTAATATTGTTGGCATAGCTAACAACAGCAATGAACCTGCCACAAGTACATTTGCTTTTATGCTTAGCAGTGTATTCTCACAATATAAGAACGTTGTGCATGTTATGCCAACTAAATGTCTTCTAGCTGAGAATTTATTTGACATAATTAAACGTGTAATAATTGGCTTAGAAGATATAGAGTTTAAGGTATTATCTGTTATAACAGATAATAATGCAATAAATAAAAAAGCTATGTCTTTCTTTTGTAGCCCATCAAAGCTTTCAATTGTATATCCTCATCCAGTTAGAACGTCTAGCCCTCTTTTCTTCTTATTCGACTCAGTGCATATATTAAAATGCATTAGAAACAATTGGCTTGGCCAAAAAGATGAACGTAAATGCATGATGTTCCCAAAGTTTTGTTATAATGGAAATCATGAATTAGATAACATCCAAAGTGCTCCATTTTCTAGTTTACATAAACTTTATGCCCTAGAATCTCAATCACTTGTGAAATATTGCTATAAGTTGACTTCAAAAGCTCTTTCTCCGATTACTTTCGAAAGGAAAAATGTTAATTTGGTTTTGCAAATTTTCAACGAATATACTATTCAAGATTTGCTAACCTTAGGAAAACAGGAATGCTTGCCAAATTATACAGAAATCGCAGAATACATTCAAATATTTTATATTTGGTGGACAATACTGAATGTGAAAACACCATATAAAGGTTGTTGACTTCGTAATAAATATGCTAATCCACTTACATTAAATAGTGATAATTATAGTTTCCTAAATGTGTTCTGTGACTGGTTAGAAACTTGGAATAGCATTCCTGGAAGAACTGGTAAGTTAACAAAGGAAACATATACTGCTTTGCACCATACTACTTACGCAATTTTAGAATTGACTAAATATTGTATAAATGTACTGAACATGATGTATATATTACCAGGAAAGTTTCAGACAGATAACCTGAGGCAAGGTTTGGTCAGTATTGACAACTTAGTGGAGATCAGTATAATATATTGATATGTCAGGTGTATGAATGTGAAAAAAAACTCAGAATGTTGTCAGTTTTAAAACTGAGCTTACCAATTAATAATCGAACTATTGAATTGAAAAATGTAAAAGAAACTAACTGGGATGAAACAACAAGGGAGCAAGGGTTACATGTTTATAAATTTAACATAGATGTAACAGATGATGTTAATCAATGCAAGGAAGTACTTCCTGTTATATTATACTTAGCAGGTTATTGCTGTCATGCAGTTTTCAAAAAACTGAAATGCAATAGCTGCAAAAATTTAATATCCAGGAGAGAGGCTGTTGAAGAAATAGCTGAATTAAACAGCTACTTTCAGGGTATTAACAGAGGTTCTCTGCTATACCCAAATGATATAACTAATAATTTTGTCTTATATAATTATATAGTTATAAACAAACTTACAAAATGCGATTCATCAGAGAAAATTAGCCATGTACATAACTTTAAATATTTTGGCTGATCAAAATCGATTATTTCATGTTGACTCTTGTGATGAGGGTCACACTATTTAGCAAATTAAAAAAATGCTGATATGGAGTTTATCGAATTCTCTTATAAAAATTTTTGTCGCAAAGAGAATGACAATATTAGTAAAAAAAAATATCAGAAAAAGAAAAATTAAAACTTTTAATTAAATTCTACAACAGATTTTTGAAAAGTTTTAATATTCAATGTTTGAAATATTTCTGCCTTAGTAACTTTGTTTATACTAACATTTGTTTGAATTTAATTTTTAACTTATTGTTTGTTATTCAGTTAAACCAATTTATTGTTCGTTTTTCAATTAAACCAATTTATTGTTCGTTATTCAATTAAACTAATTTATTGTTCGTTTTTCAGTTAAATAAATTTATTGTTCGTTTTTCAGTTAAATAAATTTATTGTTCGTTTTTCAGTTAAACCAATTTATTGTTAGTTTTTCTGTTAAATTAATTTATCGTTTGTTTTTCAGTTTTGATTTTTAAAATATTGCTTTTTTTTTTATTTAAAAATATTTACTGTTCATTTTTATTTATTTCTATTGAATAAACTTCAGTTTCATACAAATCAAATCGTATTTCTTTTCTTTTTAAACTTTTTAACAACTTTTCTCCCTTTCAATTCGTTTTTTATTATCAATATTTTTATTATTAACATTGGATGTGTTTCAGTACGTATCGAAGTATCATGTTTATCTTTTTTTTATCCAATTTTGAAGTTTTCTAAAGTTTCTGTAAAAAACTGTCTGCTCATTAGCGACAGTCTGTTTCACTTATCTTGCTTGCTAGGACCTATGTCGATGACGTCATTTTTCAGCTGCCAGGCCATCTATGACGATGGTCACGATTCAACCTCACGCCCCGGACCTGAACGAGCTTTCCCCCTGCTGTAAAATTAATTCTTTTTCATGTTTTTAAAATTTTTTTTTTCTGTTGACTCTCGTCAATAATAGACTTAACTTTCATATTAGCAGGATTTTTTTGCTTGTTTTAAGTTTATTTAATGGACTTTTAACGTGGGGGATCACTTTTCAATTATAACGCTCTAATAAATTGATACCCCACTTTGTGGTCAATCAGCACAACTCTCCTTAAGGTTTCACATGTCCGCTGTGTGGTGTAAAATGAAAATAATTCAATTTTTTTTGTAAAAAAATAAAAAGTGTTTATGGATTTTTGGTACCACGCTACTTTTAAATAGTTTTTTTTTTTGTTTTTTGTTCATTCAGGTCCAAGGGACGAAAGCTTGTTCAGGTCCGCCAATTTTTTAAAACGACATAATCGGTGGTTACCTTGGAAAAAGGGTGAACAAAAAGTTGCTAAAAATATAAAATAAATTTAATTCAAATCAAACAATTTTTCTTGTCTCTTCAAGAATACAGAACAATAACAATAATAAAAAAAAGAAGTTTATAATTTCTTTTTTTTAAAAAATAAAGAATATAGATTGTACAAAAAAAATAAACAAATTTATTTTAATTTATGAAATCTATTTTAAATTAAAAATAATTTAAATAATAAAAAAAATAATTGGAAAAAGTTGACGAAAAGAACAAAAACAAAATTCTTGCGAGAAAAAAAAAGTTTTAAAACTTTTTTCTAAAAATCAGGTTTGTTTTTCTTTCTAAATGAGAAAAATATTTAATTTTTCTGTTCATTTTAGGCATAAAGTTACTTTACAAGGCAAAAAGGTAAGTTTTAAAACAATACTTACGATAAATTTTTACAATATTTCATTTGAAGTAAAATTTTGAAGTAAAAATATCTACGCGAATTTAGAAAAAAAAAATAAACAAAAACTTGAAGGAGGGGGGGGGATTTTAAACAATGAAACCGGTGCTACGCAAATTTAGTCCCACATTTTATAATATTCCGAGACGAATAAACATTTTTAAACGGCAGTGGCTTTTTGTTTGATTATTTATCAAGTAGTTTTTTTTTCTTTTTAATTGATTTTTCTTTACAATAATATCTTTATCTAGCCTGCTTCGAGATTAATTGAAGAAATTAAAATTAAACGCACATGGTTTCCTTTTTTTATAATACCGGAAGATGTTTTTCTTTCTCCTAAGTTGATAGGTGAACGCGTACATTGACAACGCCCGAGATAAGATAAATAATTCTGCCCCTCTCCTCCCGACCACTTCAGCACTCCTTCCGGAAGTCCAGTATTTTAACGCCCAACCTAAACATATGTACACTACTTTTTAAAAAAAATATATTAACAAATAAATATTAATGTTAGTATCCAAATTTATTAAAAAAAAAAAAAATAGCTCGTGTTTTTTAATGTAAAAATTTGTAAATAGAAATCTGTTTAACTTATAAAATATTTGGCATTTTGCATCTGTAAGGATTTTCCACCCGAACTAACCGCCAATTTTGAACACTCCTACGCGACGTACCCGAGCTGCCTCCTACTGCGCCAACGGCCAAAGTTTGACACATTTGAGAATCCCACTCCTCTTAAAATATTGCTGAAACGGGCCCCGTTCTGAGGGCGCCTGGAAGCGATTTGTAATACCCCCACATCTCAAAGGAGAAGATACTGCCTAGGAGAGCGGCTAAAAACGAAATCAAATTTGTTCTACATGTCCAACTCCCCTATATATCAAGTTTAAAGTCTGTAGATCAAAACTTGATAGAGTAGTTTGGTAGAGATGGTTTCACACATAGATAGACAAATAAGGTTATTTTTTTTTTTTTACAAAGGAGTCACCACTTATCAAGGCCCAGAGGCCGCTTGAGGATAAGGGTTAATGAGTTTACAGTAGTCAATGGGAAAATGTTGTAGTAATCGTTAGTAGTGGAAATTTGGTAAATCGGATTACTTAAGGAGATGGCTCATCAAAAACTTGTTTACGTTGGACTTGAAGACGGCTAAATTGTAGTCACTTGGAAAGCAGGAAAACGGAACAGAGTTCCACAGGCATGCAGTTCTAAGAAAGTAGCTTTGTTCATGGAATCTACGTTTAGGCTTAGGCACAGATAAAGAGTGGGGGAAATAGTGTTTTTTCATGGGGGGACCATAGATTGGAGCTTTATATATCTATAATATAAAGCTGAATGTCTGTGTGCGTGTGTGTGTGTGTGTGTGTGTGTCTGGTCACGAATAGGCTCCTATATGGTTGACTATTTTAAAAAACTGATTACATATAATGATAGAAGATGTATTGAGACACAGGAATAGGTATGTTTGATCTGGCAGAACAGTGGTTCATTAAAATTGTGGGGTCTGCGTTCGCGCCTGATCCATAAAGTATAGAAATAAAAAATTTAAAAATTAAAAAAAAAACGTTTACAAGTGTTTTTGATATAGATGTACATAATAATACTTTGATAAGTATGTTTTAACTTAAATAGGGATGGTATAATAAAATTGTGGGGTCTGCGTTCGCGCCTGGCCTCCATGGAAAATGGAAATAGGCACAAACTTTAATAAAGACTTTTCATATCTATCTGTGTAAGTATACTTTGATAATTATGTTTCAGTTTAAAAAAATGTGGTATAATAAAATTATAGAGTGTTCGTTCGCGCCTGACCCCCATAGAATGGAAATATGTCACACAGTTTAACAAGGTTTTTTAATATAGATCCACAGAATATTGTGATAAGTGTTTCAGTATGAACAGGTATGGTATAATAAATTCTGGGGTTTATCTATTTTATTTTTACTTTTACCATATTTTGCTTTGGTTTTGATACCCCCAAATTCGAAGCTATCTCTTTACAACCCTTCCTTTTCATAACCTATCATACTTTCATAAATCAGAGTCCATTTTCTGTAGGCTGTTTTTGAACCCAGTCAACGACGGGTACTTTTGCTAGTATGTATGAATACAGATAGATAGATAAATAAATTACATCGAACATAATTTCAAATAAATATTAGTTATTTTGAGATAAATAAATATTATAGAAGATATTTTTAGTGTTGATTAAAACAATATGGATAAGTTATATTTACATGATAAAAAAACGTGAATAGCTTTACTATAAAAATCAAAAATGGATCTAATAGCATAACCCAGAGTGCAAATATTCTTCAGATTTTTTCAGATTTATGTGATCATTTTTTTAATTTTATTTTTAAAGTTCTTACTTTTCTGGGGAGTTTGTGCTGGAAATATTTATAATTACCATAATTATATGATTGTTTCTGTGCTACGAAACAGATACTATCAAGTATTGGACGTTTTGGCACACAGAAAGAATTAAATGGTAAAATGTATATTTTTTATAATACTTAAAACAAATTCAAAACAATAAAACATCAACATTTTATGCAAAAAATAATTAAGTATAATGTGAATTTTTTTTTTTTATCTGACACTGTCGGCGACTTTGAGTCGCCTATTCCTCTGCACAACTGAACATTTCTATGCAATTGAAATGTTTGTTGAGTAATGAGATATGTAAATGTGAGTTGATCAGAGGTAGCAATTTTGCTTTGTTACTGAATTAATTGCATGTGGTGAAAGGTGACGATCAGTTGGATAATGCTGTTTGTTGTTCCTTTTCTGTAACTGGTTCATGTGTGCGATGCTGATGCTTGATGTCTTCTTGACATATATAGCTGATAATATTTTTTCAACAGAGATTCTAGCTACGGTCAAAGTTGCACAAGTTCGTGTGCAGTAAATATGTGAATTGTTTGGACTTGGAAATATGATGCATCAGTTTGATTGTCTTCATTTTTATAAATAACTAGCAGGCCGTTCGGCATTGCCCGGGCATAAAATATGCTTCAATATGGTATTTTAATTTACGCAGATTTAGTATTTACTATTATAGAGCAAATTATTTATTGATTATTATACTGTACCCAATATATAGTTGTCATTTCAAAAGTTAAAATAAACATGACTTAGGTGCCATTAGCTAGAATCCAAACTAAAACGTTTAATGCTCCAGTGTTATTCATTACCATTAACTATTAATGACAGATGGACCTCAAAACTAAAAATTAACTGATTTTAATGTATAAATGTATATTTGCACATGCATACAAGAGCACTTTAAGTTGACTTATACATACCAAGTTCTAATTTTGGAATTTTGACATTTCAGCAGCTATTTTTACCGGCTAAACACCAAATCGAATTTGTTGTTCCACATATTCAAATCCCCTACATATCGAATATCAAGTCTAAACACAAAATTTTGACAGAATAGTTTGGTATAGACTGTTCTACACACACACACACACACACACACACACACACACACACACACACACACACACACAGAGAAAGTTACTTTTATATATATACTAGCAGACTGCCCAGCACTGCCCAGTCATAAAATATGATATTTTAATTTATGCAGATTTCGTATTTATTATTATAGAGCCAATTCTCTATTGATCATTATATTGTACCCAATATATAGTAGTGATTTCAAAAGTTAAAAAAAAAAAATGACTGCATGCTATTAGCTAATATCAAAACCAAAGCATTTAGCACTACAGCGTTATTCGTTACCATCTGAGCAAAGTCTTTATGCATATAAAAACTTAATAAATAATGATAAATGTATATATGTGTATGCACAGAAGGAACACATTTAGTCGACATCTATAAATATAAAAGCGAAAATGTATGTATGTATATATGTGTGTTCGCTTTTTCTGTATGTCTACAAAAGGCTTTTTTCAGAGAAGCGGTCGCTCGCCAAACAACTTTTTAAAACTTTTTATATCACATATAAATCGTAATATCTCACAGTTAACAACGAAGCTCGCCTGTCTATTTAATTTGCTCAATTTCGGGAAGATAAATATTCAACATTTGTCGCTCGCCGCATGTGGGTTAGTCTTTTTCCTATAACATCTTGGGAAGCGTTCCCGCCTTGCAGTCAAACTTGACCTCATTAACTCATTAAAACGGGCACCTGCCAAATCCAAGTAATTAAATAAATTCAAACGTGTTTCCGTTAGCATATCGCGGTGGGGCAATGGTTAATGTCGCCCGTTTTTTTTTTTTTCACACTTTAATTTACAACTTTGCCTCAAGGGTTCGGGTTCGATCCTCATACTTACTTTTTTTTTTAACCCCCCCCCCTCCCCCGGAGTCTTCAAACACCCGGGCAACACCGGGTACCCCTTGCTAGTGTTTAAATATTTCTAAGTTTGGATTCACTCATAAACTAAGTAACCGATCATTATGAATGTTTAGTATGTGTATATGATTGTCTATTTGTATGTTGGATTCACTCCTAAACTAATTAACTGATAATTATGAATTTTATATATTGTATATGTTTGTATATTTGTACAGATGTCATATTCCAAAAATCACAATGATCACTTGTTTTTAATGTATTTATGTGTACAAGAAATTCTATCCAAGTAATATAGTACTTGTACATTGTAGAACTCATATGATAAACTTATGTAAAATCATTGAGTAGTTTCATCTTTATATTAGAAATAAGGTACTTGTGCAGTATAGTACTTCTATGAAAAACAAAGAAAATCTTTCCTGTGACTTACCTACAACTTATTAAAACCAAAAATCGTATTAAATATTCGAGTAGTATGACTTACATATGAGAAATAAGGTGCTTCTCCACTATAGCACCCAGATGAAAAAAAAAACAAACAAATTCTTACCTCTGACATATAGAAAATTTAGCATAACAGGAAATTTCATAAACGTATCGAGCGTACTGTATCCTATTCAGGAAATAAGGTATTTGTACAATATAGTACCCATATAAAAAACAAAGGAAATCTTCTCTATGACGTACATAAAAGTAATCAAAACCGAAAATCATGTAATATATTCAAGTAGTATGATATTTATATAAGAAATAAGGTGCTTCTTTAATATAGTACTCTAATGTAAAATCAAACTCTCACCTGTGACATATGGAAAAGTTCGCACAACAGAAAATTATGTAAAATAATTGAGTAGTTTCATCTATATCTTAGAAATGACATACTTGTACATTATCCTACCCAATAAATAAAGTACTTGTGCAGTATAGTACTCATATGAAAAAACAAAGAAAGTCCTACCTGTGACGTGCATAAAAGTTATTAAAACCGAAAATCACACAATATATTTGAGTAGCATGACTTTTAAATGAGAAATAAGGTGCTTCTTCACTATAGCACCAAGATGAAAAAGCAAACAAATTCTTACTCTAGACGCACAGAAAATTTAGCACAACAGAAAATTACTTGAAAGTATCGAGTTCTGTCATTTTTAAATTAGAAAAAATGTACTTGCACAGTATCCTACCCAGGAAATAAATTGTAAAGTATAATACCCATATGAAAACAAAAGAAGTTCTTAGCTGTGACGTACATAAGTTATCAAAATCGAAAACCATGTAATATATTCGAGTAGTATGACATTTATATAAGAAATCAGGTGCTTCTTTACTATAGCACTCTGATGTAAAAACCATGTAAAAACCTGTGATATACAAAAAATGCAGCACAACAGTAAAATTATGTAAATTATTTTTAAATACGTGTTGTACATTACTCACCCTTGGTAAGGAATTTTTTTTTCCCCATATATGCAGACGCAACTGGTAACAGCACATAGCTTCTCTATATTTCATTCCCTAACACAAACAGTCATGTTCTTGACCAAATTGCAAAGATCAGCAAGCCTCAATTCTAAATCTATTCTTAACCACAGTACTCGAGAATTGTGTAATAAATGCTCAGAGTCCACTCAGGAATGTCGATCACCTTATCATATTGATTGAGATCACCCTAAGTTCTCGAACTAAAGCTGAGGAGTCATTGCTAAAAAAAAAAGAAAAGAAAGAAAAGGAAAAAAAATAAAGAGAAGGCTGATTGAGAAGTCTAGAACACATCGGATTTGACCCATGGATTAATATCTTTTCTCTTCTTGCTGAACTGTTTGCCAATGAGACACCTGAATGTTGCAAAGCAGGTATTATTTTTTATGGAAATCGTTTGAGACAAGGCATAAAGCCACTTGATATAAAGAGCTAACAAGTACGAAAGCTGATTATTGTAAAGACAGGAGATGCCTTAGTCTTGAAAAGACCAAGGCTGTAAGTAGAAGGAAAACAGTGAGCAGGAAGAGAGTTCCGCAACTTGGAAACAAGTTATTGGAATACGAAACTGTATTACAATGAGGTATTAAAACAACGAATTGATGAAGACCAATGAGTCAAACAAGCTGGAACAAAGGAAGCAGGGAATACATCAGACAATTCTTATAAACACATGTCATAATAGTATTTGTAGAAAAGACTGAGACTAGTAACATCACGTCTGTGAAAGAGAGGTTGCCGTGAAGAAGAAAGTATGAGGCCAATCAGATTACAGATATGTTTCTTGGATGCAAGAACCTTCAAATGGGGCACAGCACATTAAAGCACATGTCCCCATATGGAAGTATCATAGCAAGCATCACTCTCCTCAATGGTGCACTTCAACTTATGCAGCTGCCGTTGCATTAAAGAATCATGCATTTTGTTGATTCATCCACCACAAGCCAAATAAAAATAGGCAAAAGTTTATAGAAGCTAAAAATAACGGTAACAAAGAAGGAATACCAATACTGAGTTACAGAAAATATGGATTCGTGATTTTGGAAAATTTCTAATAGTGTGATTAATAATTCACGGTCAACGATTCCTCCACTATCTAACAACCATGAGGTTGGTTGTACAAATAATTATAATAATAACGATAATAATAATAATAATAATAATGGTGATAATGATAATAATTATTATGTTGGGACCATAACAAAAAGCCACCATAAATGGCTTAATCAAATTGACAAGACAATTTCTTTTCCAATTTTACAAAAAGTTTGCCTGTTGGGAACAGCGGAAGTGTTAAGGTATAGCTTGAATGTCTAAACCAAAGCTGAGGGGGGGGAAAAAAATAAATAAATTGTTGAAATTAAGTACGATAACTCTTATCATGGACTCTTTTATGTGTAGTATTGGGAATCCCAGCTTAATTGCTATATAGGTAGTTTTAGAAATAGAAAGATATAAGCATATTTTGATTTCCCATCAGCGAGTTAGCAGGGTCAGAAGGTTAGATTTGACAGCCATCAAACTTTAACGACCTAGATAGAATGTACCGGAAATTGGGGAGGGGGGGGGTGACATGGGATTGTGGTCGAGGCTTTTCCGGTTGATGGCCACATGGACTGAGAGTGATTTTGGGCAGCAGAGAAAGCAGATTGGAAATTTCGGGTTTCCCAACAACCAGGGTCCGAGATATTAGGCTTGCCTTGAATAAAAGATTGAAGCTTCAAATCCCATCTTGTGTTCATCAATGAATCTATCTGTAGTACCACTCCCCACAAGATGGCAGACCAGCAGCGATCAAGAAGGCATCATCCGCTGGCCAAGGCAAGCAGGTATGTTCACATTATTGTTGCACATATACATCTCAGAGACTTTCAAGGCAAAAGAAACAGTGTAAGGATAAGAACACACACACATATAACAGTGAACTGCACGTAACATACGTAAGCGCATACACACCCACACATATATGTAAGAACGGTGATAAACACACAGACTCTTAGTAGTAGTAAACGTATAAGTAACAGTAAGGTAAAACGGTAAAAGAAACGTTTTAATAATAATAGAGAATGATAAGCACGCAAACTCCCTCTTTTACATATGATTACCTCCCTTTTACGTTGTAATCCCATAATCCCTTTTTACTCCCTGCTTCCTCTTCCTCTTCCTGTCCCAATAATAAGATATATTTCTCTTTATACCCGTCACATGCATGTTCGTGTCCACCTTCAAATCTTTGTTCCAGTTCCTTTTCTCTTTTCACTGAAATGCAACTCAGAACAGGTTATGGGCCCAGGAGCAATAATGGAAGCCGATGGAACAGACTTTTATTTGACGGAGATGAAACCAAATACAAAATTTGGGAGACAAAATTTTTATGCCATTTACGCACACTCAGCCTAAAGGACGCCATTTTAGGTATACACCTTAATAGAGACGGAAGCGGCACTGAAAGAAATGAAGATGCTTACACCGAACTTGTACAGTTTCTGGACAACAAAAGTTTATCCTTAATAGTGAGAGAAGCTACAGATAATGAAAGAAAAGCTCTCAAAATATTAAGCAAACACTACGCAAACAAAGGAAAACCAAGGGTAATCTCCTTGTACACCCAACTCACGTCTCTCAAAAAGAAAGGAGACAAAAGCATCACAGAAGACGTCATAAGAACTGAGACAATTTTAACAGCTCTGAGAAATGCCGGGGAAACAGTTGACAATGCCCTAATTATTGCCATGATATTAAAAGGACTACCAAGCTTCTACGACCCTTTTTCGATTTATGTGACACACGCAACAAAAAAATAACATTCCTGGAATTTAAAACAGAACTCCATGGTTTTGACGAAACATTAAAACATAAAATCCAGTCGACCAATGATGAAATTAACATTGTCTTTTTCAGAGAATACGATGGAGAGCCGTCGCCACCATGACGAACGTGAAATATTGTGCTTCACATGCGGCGGAAAAAGACATTTATCGAAAGAATGTCCCAACAACAAACACAAACAGCGAAAACAGTGGTGTAGTTACTGTAAAAGTAACACCCATAAAAGGGAGTTCTGCCATTATAAGCAAAAAGATAAAACTCCTTCACATTGAAAACGAAGGACTACTACTATACCTGGAACTTAATACTGCATACGAACCTACTAATCGACGCAGGGGCCACTTCGCACATTATAACAGACGCTAAGAAATTTAAGGATTTTGACCCAACATTCCGTTCTGAGAACCACTACATAGAGTTGGCAGACAGAACTAAAACCAGTGGCTTAGCCTTAAAAAGAGGAGACGCTGAAGTCTGCCTTTTAGACACTAACGGAAACTCCATCACGACTACTTTAAAAGGGGCACTATTTATACCTTCATATCCACAGGATATATTTTCTGTGAAAACTGCGACCCAAAATGGAGCGACAGTTATTTTTGAAGAAGACGAGAATACACTAAAACATAAAAACAGAACGAAATTCAAGATACACGTGCACAGCAGACTATACTACTTAAAAACTGTGGAGGAAGGAAATGCAGAAAACAGTTGTCATCACTGACACAACATCCACACGTGGCATAAAATACTCAGCCATTGCAATTACAACGACATAACAAAACTAGCCGATGTGGTCGAAGGGTTGAAAATAAAAAATAAAACTGCAAACAACAAAAACTGCAACATCTACATCCAAGGAAAATTTCCCCAGAAAAGAAATAAATCTCCCAACAAAAGAGCGGCAAATATTCTGCATTTAGTACATTCAGACCTAGCCGGCCCCATAGAACTAGCGGATATAAACAGGAACAAATACACCCTCTCATTCACTGATGACTTTTCTGGCCTCGTATTTGTATATTTTATTAAAAACAAAAGTGACGCCACACTTGCCACTGAAAAATTTCTCGCTGATATTTCCCCATACGGCAAAATAAAAATACTGAGGTCGGATAATGGTTTGGAGTTCAAGTCAAATGACTTCGGAAAACTACTCCACTGTAACAACATAAAACACGAGACTTCAGCGCCATATTCGCCTTATCAAAATGGAATGGCTCAAAGAAACTGGCAAACTCAAGCGAACCATTGCGTCTATATGCGACACAACTACAAAGAAAAAATTATCATTGTCTTGTGGGTCGATGATTTAATCATTGCTTTCGATAACATCAACTCACTAAATGACACCAAACAGTCGTTAACATCGGAATTTAAAATGAAAGACCTCGGAAAGCTGCACCTTTCCTCAGAAGAGCCTTCAATATAACCGAAGGTTATATCCAGATGAACCAAGAAAAATATGTGACAAAAATACTGGAAAAGTTTAACATGTCCGAATGCAAACCAAGGACGACCCCATGCAAGCAAAAACTGGATCTAGCTGGCGAAGAGAATGACATGGTTGACCCCAGGAAATACAGCGAGGTCATTGGGAGTCTAATTTACCTGATGATCTGCACCCAACCAGACCTATGCTATATTGTCGGGAAATTGTCACAATATTTGTCCAAGCCACGAGAAAAGCATTGGGTGGCAGCTAAACATGTACTGAGATACGTAAAGCATATGACGCAACACCAACTGTACTATGCGAAAACAAATCACCCAATCCATCTAATCTCATACAGTGACACAGATTGGGCGTCTGATCAAGGAGACAGACGCAGTACATCCGGATATTGCTTTAGCCACCTATTTCCTGGAAGTGCCATCTATTTCCTGGAAGGATGGGCCACCTATTTCCTGAAAGTCAAAAAGGCAACTTACGGTTGTCTGTCCACGTGCAATGCTGAGTACGTAGCGCTGGCAAAAGCCACCCAAGAGGGGCTATACCTTGTGCAACTATTCAAGGAAATGGATCCACACCGAGAACACATCCTCATCAAAATATTCAGAGACAGTCAAAGCACTATAGCAATTTCTAAGGACCCCATTCATCGGCAGAGATGTAAACACATCGACATTAAGTACCATTTTATCAGAGAAGCTCTGAATAATAACAAAATACAAATAATTTACTGTCCCACAATAGACATGATTGCTGACATCATGACAAAACGTCCAACCCGGATGAAGCTGGACAAATTAAAAAAAATTTTATTTGGACCTTAAACTGACACTAATCTGCTCTCACATATCTTTGTTTTTGTAAAAAAAAAATAAAAAAATAATATGCTGAGGGCAAGTGGGGTGTTGAAAGTAAGTACGATAACTCTTATCATGGATCCTTTTATGATTGCCTCCCTTTTACGTTGTAATCCCATAATCCCTTTTTACTCCCCGCTTCCTCTTCCTGTCCCAATAATGAAATATACTTCTCTTTATACCTGTCACGCGCGTGTCCGTGTCCTCCATCAAATCTTTGTTCCAGTTCCTTTTCTCTTTTCACTGAAATGCAACTCGCAACATAAATAAGTAAAATCATCAGAAAGTTTAAACTCCTATAAAACAATAATAATAATGTAAGAAAGTCGAGGTGATTCCTATTGTAATTGAACAGCTTGGGACCTTAACAAAAAGCCACCATAAATGGCTTAATCAGATTGAAAAGACAATTCTTTTCCAATTTTGCAAAAGGCTTAGGAACGGCGATAGTGTTAATACAGCTTCAATGTCTAAAGTCAAAGAAATTGACCCGATGTCCAAGGAAAAAAATCCAACTAAACATCCAAAGTAGAGTAGTAGTAATAGTAGTATTATTATTATTATCATTAGTAGTAGTAGTAGTTATTATTATTATTATTATTAGTAGTAGTAGTAGTTATTATTATTATTATTAGTAGTAGTAGTAGTTATTATTATTATTATTATTATTAGTAGTAGTAGTAGTTATTATTATTATTAGTAGTAGTAGTAATAGTAGTAGTTATTATTATTATTAGTAGTAGTAGTAGTTATTATTATTATTATTATTAGTAGTAGTAGTAGTAGTAGTAGACCTAACCACATTAATGCTAAATTAGATAAAACACAGGAAAACAGTAAATGTAGAAACAAATCTGATTAAAGTAACATCACAAATGCATATATATTATTCCTTAATTGGAATTCGTTTTGAGATGAGCATTATATATATTAATTCATATTTTTTTTTCGGACTATTAGTCTCATCTTTATTAGTTGTTTTTCATCTTTTATTGGTTTGTTTATTCACAACGTTTCGGCCAAGTATTCCTCTGGCCTTCGTCAGGTGGTAACCGCGACGGATAGGAACTTCGAATCTCCTAACTGCATTCTCAGCCATCACTGCCATCCGTAGTTGTTGTCGTCTCACCACATTTTGGCCAAGTAAACCTCTGGCACGCTTTGGGTGGGATTGAAACCGCTATCTTCAGACAATGTTTATCTGGAACTGTAGAGATTCAATGTCTCTATCAACTGCGCCACGGGCCCCGAAGGGCGATCAAGGTTGGATTCTTTGATCTTATAAATCCACGTTTATTTATTATCTGATCTTCTATAGTCGGGTCCGTACCGATTGGTATATATATTAAACCAATAAAAGATGAAAAACAACAACTAATAAAGATGAGACTAATAATCCGAAATAAAAATAAATTAATATCACAGATGCATTTGAGAAGTTTTATCACTACAAAAGGAAAATGGCTCGGCATATAGACAGAGGTGAGTTCGGAATGAATGTTTCTGCTTAGAGCAAAATTTAAGTCATTATATAACAATAATTTCATAAAATAAACGGTAAGTTCTCTATAATGCAAACTAGAATGTATTGTGGGCTAAGTCATTACGAGAAAGCATGTGAAGCTTGCTCCTAATGCGCTGTGGTGAGTCTTCAACTGGAGCAGGCAATTAATTGATTTGATTAAAACTGGTCGATTTCACAGATTTCGATGACAATAAAATATAGGACGGTTAAACATTTGTTGATTTTCATTAATCCCGGTCAACGTCGGGTATATATGTTATATTAGGAATAAGCGTATGGTGGCAAGAAGGAACCAGACAAATAATATAGGTTTAAATTTTAAATGATTGATTTCTCAATTGTTTATTTAAAAAAAAAAAACTTAATGAAAGCAAAAACAAACTAAAGTGTTCAAAGTTTGTAAAGATGTGAGAATGTTCAGGAAAGAAGATTTTTGGCGTAAAGTTAATGTTTGTAACTTCTTAGGAGAAAAAAGTCAGGTGCTAATAGGAAGTGTGATGAAATAAGAAATGTAAATGTTAATTATCGCAGTTGGTGCTTCCATGTGGAGAAGTTGATGAATGATGCACGGGAAAGTGATTTTTTAACGTCAGGAAAAGAAATCTGATGGAGCCGATGATTACCCCATACTGGTCGACTGACTGTGATTCTGGGCTCAACTGACTGGTTTTGGCACGTTCGCCCCCTTTTTATAGTGAACAGACCAGCTCTAGTGAGGGCTGTTAGGGAAAATATTTTTATATTCTCTTTCCTTGCAATGTGATTGGCTGAAAACAAAACATCTCTGTGCTTCCAACCATGTCAGCAAAAACAAGACGAGTTCTAGCTTTTACGATTGTGGAAATTGTTTGGGGGTGTACAGCAACTGTATGTGCCACTGAAATGTTCAACGATGTATTCGCTGCTCCTGCTAATTTTGTTGCCTTCTCGCAAAGAAAACTTCACAAATCAAATTGAGATCTCGTATGCACTTTGTAACAAATATATATATATATATATATATATATATATATATATATATATATATATATATATATATATACATATTTCAGATTAAATATGTTTTTAACTCATTTCAAAGTGTTTTTTAACATATTTTATTAACTGTTTGCTCATATTATAAGCTCTATTTCCTATTTGGTTTTATCGAGCTTTTATATCTGGCTGAGATAATTTTATAAATATTAATTCTTTAATATTTATAATTTACTTTAATTTTACCATCTTGGATCATTTTGGTAATTTCAATTGTAATTTTCATTTTATATATATATATATATATATATATATATATATATATATATATATATATATATATAGCTTATAAAATGGAAAGGGAACAAAACAAACAAAGAAAAAAAAAATGGCAGTGTCAAATCGTCCCCTTGTCAATAAAACACACGCAAGTCTTTTTTTACTTTCTTTCCTCAATTTGCAATAAATCCTCGTGTATTTGATATTATCTTCTACCGTTCATTCTCATTCTAAGCTGTCCAACAAAAAACTCAACTCACCCCCCCCCCCCCAGCTTTAGAATTCGTCCCATTTAACAGTTACCAATTGTGCACATATGCAAATTAATGGCATACGTTCACCAATGAGCGACCAACATTATGCTTGTCTTTTCTTTTCTACTTTTTCTGCTGGCATTTTACAGGCTAATTAAACACGAGGTTGTTTGCGAGAATCATGATTTCTATTACAATATATATATATATATATATATATATATATATATATATTTATATATATATGTATATATATATATATACATAGATGTTACAAAAATATAAAAAATATATATTAAATTTATTTATACAAACATTAATAGCTACATATGTGCATACATGTTTCTGTAATCACCCGCGTTGGGGGATTACGTCTTCAGGCCAAGAATTACCGTCGAAACGTGTGTATATCTATGTGTATATGTATGTATATATGTATGTGTGTTAATGTCAGGTCATGTCATGTGCTACTGGTACCATGTAACCCAGTACTACCTGCCTCATGGTCGGGTCACCGGCGACTAAACTGGTTCCTCCACCAGACTTGTTTGGTGAGGAGGGCGGCTAGTCTCCCTGAAGGATTAAAAACAAGACCTTCCAAAGGGCGAATGAACTCTTTCTCTGGGTCAACGGCCAACTAGCACCGTGTATATTTGTGTGTGTGTATATGTGTATTGGGGTGGAGAGGGCTCCCATAAGCCGTGGTGAGGGCAACCTTTCTAGGAGAAGCAAATCTCTGATTTAAAAAACCATAAAGCGGAAGACCAGTACCCGCATTAAGCTGGTCTGCAGTTTAATTTGTTGCTGGCTATCTTGCTCTTGCTTGTTGCTGGATCTCAACATTTTGAACCGAGAGAGAAACTTAGCTGTCATACAAAGTTAAGACTCTGTAACATCATATTTGTATAGATACTCCCTCAGGCATTTGGGCTCATGGATTTTAAATGTCTGAGGGAGTGGCACTCCTCTGACAAGACGTTGCAATCATCATGTATGTGTGTATATATGTTTGTGTGTGTATGTATATACGTATATATATATAATCTCATTTATTTGTTTTGGGGATAAACTACAATACAACCATAAGTACAATGAGAATCTTCATTATTTTCATCAAAATTGGAAATATATTCAAATTTTCACCGTTATGGAATTCACGTTTCTTTCGCCCAACTCTTTTTAAGAAGAATCATTTAAGGATTCCGCTTTCATTTTGTTACAACCATAATAACAATGAGGATCTCTGTCACCAGCTTTAGGAAAATAGTTGTGGGTGCCTTGGGAGACATAGAAACTAATGATGAAGCACTGTAACATCTTTCCGGCAACTCCTGTAGCTGTGCTGGCTCTGACCATATTGGCTTGCTTTTCCATCAGACTTTGTCTCCAACACCGAGAGAGGAGCCCTGGTAACTGGGCAAATCGAGATCTCCTTATCACCCGCTCAGGCCTGCATTTGGAGAATGAATTCCAGCTTCAAACTGTATAACCCCAGCAGATGCTGCAGTGCACCAAACTCAATGGAGAATGTCATTATCTTATTAAACAAAAGGTTGCCATCAACAATGGGTATGAGAGTAAAACTTTATCTTCTATAATATAAATCTCACCAGTATGTTTAAATGTACGTATGCATGTATGTATGTATGTATGTATGTTTATTTCAGGTCATGTCATATGCTACTGGAACTATGTAACCCAGTACTACCTGCCTCATGGTCGGGTCACCAGCGACTAAACTGGTTCCCCCACCAGACTTGTTTGGTGAAGAGGGTGGCTAGTCTCCCTGACGGATTAAAAACAAGACCTTCCAAAGGGCGAATGAACTTTTTTCTGGATCAACGGCCAACTAGCACCGTGTATATTTGTGTGTGTGTGTGTGTGTGTGTATATATGTGTATTGGGCTAGAGAGGGCTCCCGTAAGCCATGGTGAAGGCAACCTTTCTAGGAGAAGCAAATTTCTGATTTAAAAAACCATAAAGCGGAAGACCAGTATCCGCATTAAGTTGGTCTGCAGTTTAATTTGTTGCTGGCTATCTTGCTCTTGCTTGTTCCTGGATATCAACATTTTGAACCGAGAGAGAGACTTAGCTGTCTTACAAAGCTAAGACTCTGTAACATCATATTTGTATAGATACTCCCTCAGACATTTGGGCTCATGGATTTTAAATGTCTGAGGGAGTGGCACTCGTTTGACAAGACGTTGCAATCATCATGTATGCATGTATGTATTATCATGTACTGCAGAAGTGTGAGTCTAAAACAAACTTTTTATTTAAAAAGAAAAAAAAATCCAAGCATCTTTAATTCATTTCAGTTGGATTGTGTTCTCGTCGATTCGTACGTTGATTTATTTCGAAAATTATGTGTGAATTTGTCAACGTCATTATCATGTACTGCAGAAGTGTGAGTCTAAAACAAACTTTTTATTTAAAAAAAAAAAAGAAGAAAAAGTTCAGGAAGGAAAAGGGACAAAAACGGTCCAGTCGCTGATCACTTACTATTTATGACTTTTGGAATGTTCCTTCATGTGTATTTTACATTTATATGTGTGTGTACGTATGCATATGCATATGTATGTATATGCGTATATGTGTGCCTCTACGTGATTATGGTTGCATGTGTGTGCACATACATACGTATGTTGGCGTACATCTGTATGTACGCATGTGTTTATTTCCATGTGTATGTGTGGTGGAGAGGGCTCCTGTAAGCTGTGGTAAAGGCAACCCCTCTAGGAAGGAGAAGCAAATCTCTGATTTAAAAAAACCATAAAGGAAGAGACCAGTACCCGCATTAAGCTGGTCTGCAGTTTGACTCGTTGCTGGCTATCTTGCTCTTGCTTGTTGCTGGATGTCAACATTTTGAACCGAGAGAGAGATTTAGCTGTTGTACAAAGCTAAAACTCTGTAACATCATTTTTGTATAGATACTCCCTCAGGCATTTGTCTATAAAAAAAATGGTTCTGTTGCGATGGAAAAGTTGTGACGTGTGTAGGCCTGAAATGCTGGAAGCATGTAATAATTGATCTGCCATCATTAAATCTATCTATGTATATCTGTATGTGTAGGTGTATGTATGTTTATGCACATGTGTATGTATATGTGTGTATATCTATGTGTATATGTATGTATATATGTATGTGTGTGTATGTATATACGCATATATATTGTTTTTATGTGTATATATGCATGTGTGTGTGTATGTGTATATATGCATGTATGTATATGTATGCATGTGTGTATGTATGTGTATGTATGCATATGTATGTGTATGTATCTGCATGTATTCGTATGTATATGAATGCATATTTATGTATGTATATGTATATATAGGTAAGTGTATGTATATATATATGTAGAGAAATAAAAAGGAACAAACCATATGATGTGTTCATCAACGTTTCGTCTTTATTTCGAGACTTCCGTACTGTACGCATATGTGTGTATGTATTTGTATATGTGTGTGTATTCATGTATATGTGTATGTATGCATGTGTGTATGTATATTTATGTGTATTATGCATTGTGTATGTATCTATGTATACATATGTGTATGTTTACAGATATGTATGTGTGTATGTGTATATATGTATATTTGCGTTTATATATATATATATATATATATATATATATATATATGTATGCCAATGACCGTCTTGTGTATGTTTATGAATGTATATGTATGTGTATGTATGTGTATTATGTATTGTGTATGTATGTATGCATATATGTGGATTATATGTATGTGTGTATTGTATGTATGCGTGAATGTATATATATGTATGTATGTATACCAGTGACCGTCTTCAGTGTCATGTCTGCTTGAGCGTGTGAATTTCGCCGGCAGGACTAAAGTCATTTTCGGCTCATGTGCTCATGTTGCAATCATCATATTATGTATGTATGTATGTCTGCCTTAAACTTTCAACAGAGGCGACGGATTTTCATGAGATCGGTATTGTTTTGAAGCTGAACCCTTCGGTTGACTAATATCGAAAACTTAGCTAAAACATTAATTCCTGGGCACTTTTCTACAAGGAGGGGGTCACTTTTTTTTTGCCGATATTTTCGAAAGTCAGCCCTCTTTTCGATTGACTAACCTTAATTTAAACCTTTGCCACTTCCGGTTTGGCAATGGACGCAACAGCAAAGACATCACGTTTTTTTTTTTTTCATATTCTTTTCCTCCTTTGCAGTACGGGTTCAAGCCTGCCTGCCTTCTACCATTTTTTTTTTTTTTTTTTTTTTTTTGCTCAACACACACCTCCAAACACGCAGGCAACGCCAGGCACGAAATTACTTCTTTTACGAAATTACTTTTAGAGCAAATACTTTTAAATTGAAAAATGCAACTTGTTTCGGTCCTTGTCCAGAATCTCCTCTTTATTAAAAAGCAAAAATGAAGGAAACTCCGTATTTATGTACCTACTCGTAACGATCTAGTTGTCTTCCTTTGTATTTTTTAGGATCTTTTTTTCAAAATGTCGGACAAGGCAATCCGCAACCGTTCTTCTTCGGTTACTCATAAAATTAGATTTACTTATTTAAAAAATAAAACTAGTTGATCAATTTACGTGTTTTTTGGAATATAATAATTTCGTTTCGTCACATTACTGACCTTTATTTTTAATATATATATATATTTTTTTAATAGGAATTCTGGACAAGAACCAATAAAACTATTTGATCAATTTACGTGTTTTTTTGTTTTTTTTTTTGTTTTTTTTTTCAATATATTCTCGTTTCGTTTTGTTTATTAATACAGGGGAAATTCTGAACAAAACATTTATTTCATTAACAAAATTCATCCTTTATCGAAAATGTCCCTTAGCCAACATATCTATCTCCCCCCCCCCCCCCGAACAAAAAATAATGATGAAGAAGGTAAAAGAAGAAATAAAACCAAAGATAAATATTAAAATTTTGAACAGCGTTAAAAGCAATTTCTTTAAAAAAAAAAAAAAAAAGGGAAAGGGGCGTAATAAATTTAAAATAATCAATTCGGCAACATTTCAAAATGTTTTAATTAAGGCAGTTGCTTAGCAACAACAATACATCATTTGATGACACTTAAGAACCAAATAAACTCACGGAAAGAAAGTTAAACTTCCGGTCTGAAACTTAATCAGGCGGAAGTGCGGAGAAGTGTTTGATGTACTTTTACTTTTTTTTTTTCTTTTTAATTCATTTCTTTCTTTTTTATGTCCATAAAATTAATTAATTAATATTCCCGAATCAAATGCAACACTTGTTATTCGGACTACGACCTTCCGGAAAGGAATTAATTGTAAAATTTTAACTATTTATTAAGTAAATTATAATTATTCAAATATTCTTATATGATTAAATAAAACGACGTATTGTTACATTTTGTTTAATTATTTCCGGTACTTGTACAGTTTAATCAAGATATTAAAAAAATGAAAATATCGAGGTAATCTGGAAGAAAGAGAGAGCCTGTTTCCTCCGTTTAACTATAGGTGGCGTTACTGACTGTCCATCCAGTTATGGAAGCACAAAATGTATATAATGGCACCCTTGAAATAAAAATAAATGTTTTTGCTATATTTTAAATTTAAACATGTTTTTTTTGTTTTTGTTTTGTTTTTTTGCAAACATTTAAGTTTTATTTTTTTTTCCAAATATATTTACGTTTTTTTTTTTTTGTTTTTGCAAACATATTTAAGTTTTATTTTTTCAAACATATTTATGTTTTGTTGCTTGTTTATTTTCAAGCATTTACGTTATTTTTTTCGTTTTTCATATATTTTTTGGGGGGAAACATTTACGTTTCTTTTTTGTTTTTCCAAACACATTTACGTTTTTTCTTTTTTTGCAAACATATTTTTTTTTGTTTTTTGTTATTTATTTTTTCAAATATAGTTTTTTTTAATTTTTTTTTTATTTTGTACACATGCGCAATCTATTACGATCTTTGCCGCCAATTAACCCTTGCCAAACCACGTAATGGATGCAATTGTTGATAACGTTTTACCTCTAAGTGACTTGTGTTTTCTTGAGTATTCCTTAAAGGATGTTCTCTTAGAAACGTAAAAACAACAACAACAAAAAAAAAAACGTAAATGTTTGAAAATAAGCAAGCAACAAAACGTAAATGTTTGGAAAAATAAAACTTAAATATGTTTGCAAAAACAAAAACAAAAAAAAACATAAATATGTTTGAAAAAAAAACAAAACAAAAAACAAACTTAAATATGTTTGCAAAAAAAAAAAAAAAAAAAAAACATGTTTAAAATTAAAATATAACAAAAACATTTATTTTTATTTAAAGGGTGCCATTATATACATTTTGTGCTTCCGTAACTGGGTGAACAGACAGTAACACCACCTATAGTCAAACGGAGGAAACGGGCTCTCTTTCTTCCAGATTACCAATATCGAAAAAAAAGTTATATTACGTATCTGTTTTGACATGAAGATCTTCGAAAAAAAAGAATTTCACTTAATTTGATCGAGTAGGTTTTTTTTACAGCGGAAAAACACGTTTTTATGAGAGCGCGTAGAAGGCAGTCATCTTGTTTTTTTTTGTTTTTTTTTGTTCTTTTTTAATTTTTGTTTGGATTTCATGCACGCCACGGGGAGATAACTCCATGTAAAGCGCCGACACTACCTCCCCACTAGCAGTGTCAGAAATTTCGTGAAAATAGTGAATAATTCCACCCCATCTTTCCAAGCTTATAACTCCTCGAAAAATGTAATTCAAGCCCTAATTTTTTTTTTCAATTAAAGGAGTAAGGACCAAGGTTTTATTTAAAAAAAAAAAACAAAACAAAACAATGTGTTTTTTTTTTTTTAAAAAGGTTTTAAACTTCGGACTTTACAGGTAAATTTCTAAAAAACTGATTTTTTTTTTGTTTTAAATTTGAATATATTATTTATTGACCTTTTCTCTTCAATTTGTGATATATAAACCTATTAAACATAAATTAATTATTTACTTTTTAATAGACATTTCAAAATGAGAGGCGTAAATTATTCGACCCCCTATCTTTCTAAGCTTATAACTCCTCGAAAAATGTAATTCAAGCCCTAATTTTTTTTTCAATTAAAGGAGCAAGGACCAAGGTTTCATTAAAAAAAAAAAAAAAAGACAAAAAGAAAAAATGTGTTCTTATAAAATAAGGTTTTAAACTTCGGACTTTACAGGTAAATTTCTAAAAAACTGATTTTTTTTTTTGTTTTAAATTTGAATATATTATTTATTGACCTTTTCTCTTCAATTTGTGATATATAAACCTATTAAACATAAATTAATTATTTACTTTTTAATAGACATTTCAAAATGTGGGGGGCGTGAAAATGGGGGGGCGTGAAAATGGGGGGGCGTGAATTTAAAAAAAACGTTTGTCTAAAATATTATATTCGGTTTATTGGAAAGAACATAAAATTTCACATTGACCCTGAAAATATCGTAAAAATAGAATCAATAGAAAAATTTTGATAGATTTTTAAAATTTAAAAATTTAAAAATATTGAGTTTAAAAATTGAAAAATATTGAGTTCGGAAAATTCATTACTGTTTTAAAAAAAAAATAAAAATATTTTTATTACTTTTAAAACAACTGTAATAGTTTATTTTGGAAGTATAATCCATAAAGAAAATAAATAACCCACTTTTAACAGAGAAATTACGAGATTTTTATATTGTATTCGCAGTTTCGTGTTAGGGGTGTCAAAAATTCCTACAAAAATTCTGATACTGCTACCTCCCCACCTTAATTAGTTTTTCTTCTTAAAAATCGAACCTTTTGCTCGGTATCATAACAATTGTTTTTTCGCTGTGAAATAAAAACTACCTGATGAAATTAAGTGAAATTTTTTTCAGAGAACTTCATTCCATAACAGATACGTACAATTTAAACTTTTTCTGATATTTTCATTTTTTAATGTCTTGATTAAGCTGTACAAGTACATTTGAGTCATCTAAATTATTTAGTTCATGCGTTTTTTTTTTCGTAGACAAATTATGTTTTGATATTTTTAGATAGCAAAACAGAAAAATACTCGATTCGAAGTCAGCAGCGAACGGCGTTTGGCCAGATTTAGTTCCTGATTGTGTTTATTTCCCTCTCATTGAAGTTGTGACACAAGGGCGGGAAAGGGGGATATGGGCAGGTCCATTGTCATTCTGTGCTGGAGGGGAGAGAACCCCTCAGGTAATTATCAACAAACCGTTTCTTAAGCCTAAGGTGGGGGAGGGGGGCTCCTGGAAGTACACAGGACCATACCTCAGTCAACAGGGAACAAGCCATTTGAACAATGACCTAGACAAGGGGTGGCAATTCATTTGACCCCCACGGGCCAGATCATTTTAATATCATAAGTCGCAGGATGGACAAATGTCATTCATTAAAAATTTAGAAAAATTATATATGCAGATTTCTGTCAACCTTAATATTGAAAATCATAATGAAAATAAGCATTAAGAAATCAGAAAAAACAAAGAAAATATGAAATTAAAAAAAAAAACACCTAACAAAAAATAGTTTTCCTGAAGGAACGTCAAAATCCTTCAAAGTGAAAAAAAAAAATTAACTGAAGTGAAATGGATGAAATTATGACGTCTATGTTTGAAACTATTATTGAAAATTGTACCACAGATCAACTATACACTCACAAACAAAAACGAAACACATGAATCCATACATATGAGTATAAATAATTGCAAACAGATACACTTACGCACATACACATGTCGTATTATCCACACATTCATGAGAGATGTATGTACAGTGCAAAATATCTATCCATTGTTTGATATAAAACATAGGCAATGCAACTTGGTAAAATAAGTCTCATGAATGACAACTGGCAGATAGTCTAATATTTTTAGTGCACTGAGATATGGAGTTAATTCTATGGAAAATAAAGTTGACAATATAGTTAAATTAAGAACTGTTGACATTTGCATATTCACATTTAATCAAAATTATTGAATACACATAAAAATAATTTATATTAACAACAGATGAATATAGTAGTAAAAAATATAATTTATTCAATTGAAAACATTGTTGGAATAATTTGTTTATAAATACATAACAACGGTGTTAAGCCATCACCAAAACCAAAGGATTAACGTGAAACTTTGCTTCAATTTGGAAAAAAGGTTGTTCACATTAATAGGTAATTGCAAACAAAGACGCCATCTTTCTTTCGTGGGTCACTAATTTGAAATATTTTCTACTTGGAAAAATATATTTTGCATAAAAAACATTGATATATCTTTGGAATAAAATTTTGATTAAAACTTATTGCCACACTGCATTTCTATCAATTCTATTTGAAAACATTTCGATACTGTCATTACCTCCATATCAAATGGTGTAGGAAAAATTTGAAATCATTTCTTACGCTGGCAAAGGTCAGTAAAATGTAATACAAATTCGTTTTGCAAATAGCTCCAAATTCTGTGTTTTCTTTGCTTAGAATAATGGGAAATGAGCATATTTTCTATTTCTATTGCTGATGTTCTCACAACACAAGTATTTTTTCAAAGGCAACAATATGATTGTACATTTCATTTATAAACTGATTGAAGCAGCAAAATTAAATGATTCAAATAAGTCACTATATCCACAATCAATGCTAAAAATGAAAGATATGTAGTTATTTGGTGAATTATTTGGCGACACCACAGCCTCTTTTCTCATGAATAAATAATTAAGAGTATAATGCTCCCTTGAATTAAGTTTGGACACACCACAGTCTCTTCTCTCATAAATAAATAATTGAGAGTATAATGATCCCTTGACGTAAGCTTGGACACACCACAGCTTCTTTTCTCATAAATAAATAATTGAGAGTATAATGCTCCCTTGAAGTAAGCTTGGACACACCACAGCCTCTTTTGTCATAAATAAATAATTGAGAGTATAATGCTCCCTTGACGTAAGCTTGGACACACCACAACCTCTTTTGTCATAAATAAATAATTGAGAGTATAATGCTCCCTTGACGTAAGCTTGGACACACCACAGCCTCTTTTGTCATAAATAAATAATTGAGAGTATAATGCTCCCTCTGCAGTAAGCTTGGACACACCACAGCCTCTTTTCTCATAAATAAATAATTGAGAGTATAATGCTCCCTTGAAGTAAGCTTGGACACACCACAGCCTCTTTTGTCATAAATAAATAATTGAGAGTATAATGATCCCTTGACATAAGCTTGGACACACCACAGCCTCTTTTCTCATAAATAAATAATTGAGAGTATAATGCTCCCTTGAAGTAAGCTTGGACACACCACAGCCTCTTTTGTCATAAATAAATAATTGAGAGTATAATGATCCCTTGACATAAGCTTGGACACACCACAGCCTCTTTTGTCATAAATAAATAATTGAGAGTATAATGATCCCTTGACATAAGCTTGGACACACCACAACCTCTTTTCTCATAAATAAATAATTGAGAGTATAATGCTCCCTTGAAGTAAGCTTGGACACACCACAGCCTCTTTTGTCATAAATAATTAATTGAGAGTATAATGATCCCTTGACATAAGCTTGGACACACCACAGCTTCTTTTCTCATAAATAAATAATTGAGAGTATAATGGTCCCTTGAAGTAAGCTTGCACACACCACATCCTCTTTTGTCATAAATAAATAATTGAGAGTATAATGCTCCCTTGAAGTAAGCTTGGACACACCACAGCCTCTTTTGTCATAAATAAATAATTGAGAGTATAATGATCCCTTGACATAAGCTTGGACACACCACAGCCTCTTTTCTCATAAATAAATAATTGAGAGTATAATGCTCCCTTGAAGTAAGCTTGGACACACCACAGCCTCTTTTGTCATAAATAATTAATTGAGAGTATAATGATCCCTTGACATAAGCTTGGACACACCACAGCTTCTTTTCTCATAAATAAATAATTGAGAGTATAATGGTCCCTTGAAGTAAGCTTGCACACACCACATCCTCTTTTGTCATAAATAAATAATTGAGAGTATAATGCTCCCTTGAAGTAAGCTTGGACACACCACAGCCTCTTTTGTCATAAATAAATAATTGAGAGTATAATGCTCCCTTGAAGTAAGCTTGGACACACCACAGCCTCTTTTGTCATAAATAAATAATTGAGAGTATAATGCTCCCTTGCAGTTAGCTTGGACACTCACACTGAATTTATTACTTTTTTGAATAACAAAGAGACATTCATTTTATTTAGGCATTTAAAACATTCTAATTTTATTCAGTTAATTTTCAGAGTAATTAACTTTAAAAAGTGTGATATATAGCCTACGTCAAGCTAGGTGGCATGCTAAAAAAAATAACCATAAGTGAAAGACTCTTACTCGAGAAAAAGGGAGTTAAGATAACATGGCCCATTGAAAGATTCCAGTAACTTACATAGGGTAGGTGGCAGGAGTAAGCAATGGTGGGGTCATTGTTGGAGGGATGAAATAGAAAGCTTACTGAGACAATATTGTCCCTTTGTATCTGTCCCCACCTAATGTCTGTTACCGGTTGACTGGTTGGTCAGTCGGTCAAATCGGCTTTCAGTTTTTTGTTTTATTTTTTTAAATTTTATGCAGAAATGGATGTGATTCGGTTTTGATTGCAGTTTCGTGATTATAATATTCAAATTCAGTTAGGTGGTTTAAAGAAAGATAACGAAATGAATACGAAAGCCTTGTCTCTCATGTTAAAAATAGTTATTTGTAATCAGGCTTGTGGACTAGTCAAAATACCTTCACGGATTGGATCCAACCCATGAACTGTAGGTTGCAGACTCTTGGCTTAAACTCTTGTGGCTTTTTTGGGTGATGGAAAATCCCTCCTGGCCTCTAGTATTAAACTTCATCCATAAGATAACTTTCATCAAGAGTTTCGGTTTCCAAAATTTAATTATTAAATTACTAGGTGAATGTGCACGATACAGAATAGTTAACAAGGTCCCCTCCCCATGTTTAGCATGTCTTACTAAATAATAATGTTATTACTTCAGTACGGTCCATAAACTGCAGATGAAACCCATTCTTAACATGCGAATGACAGGACTTTTTTTTAACTATTCTATACTATCAACTAACAATTTAATAAATAACTTCATAAAAATTAGTATAAATTCTGGCAAAGCAGAAGTGTAAGCGACCCAAACAGAAATACTTTCATATCAGGAACTAAATCCAACCAAACACTGTTTGCTGCCATAGTCGGGTACTCTTCTGGTTTGCCGGGTTGATGTTTATATCATTTAGATTATTTGGACTACTGTTCTCATTTTGGTTGTTATATGCACAAAAATTCTGATTTTTATGATTTTCCGAAATAAATAAAAATAAAGAAATAAAATAAATAATTATCACTAACCACAGAGAAGGGTTTGAAATGGGAGATAATAGAATGCCATTCATGTTGCTGAAACTACAACTTTGACATGTACGTCATTTTTCTACAAGTAAAGAAACGAAACGATAATGTAACGATCTCGCAGCCAACTAGCTATAAATCTCTGTTTTTATTTATTTACTTTTTGTATAACAAAACTAAGTTGTTTGAGGATAATGCAGAAACTAAAAAATTTATATAACTACCATGGTGGTATTTATACTCACTGCCTTGAAATTTACGGCGCACGTCGTTATGGAAGCATTATCCCTTTCTGTCATTTTTTATTTTTCGTCTTTTTTTTATTCTTTGTTTTTTTTAACGAATTATCATCGAATGATCACTAATATACCAGATTATACCCCTCAAAATACAAACAACAAAAAAAAATTCAATATTCAAAATTTTTTAGGGGTGCTCCGTTTCTAATACAACATTCTAGTAAATCGATCCCCCATTTTGGAAGCATCGACTTTTTTGGCCAAATTTTGAGAATTTAGCCTTAAAAAAAATAGAAAAAAAAACTTTTTAAAGGCCAAACATCTTTTTAAAAAGGCTAAATTCGCTAAATTCAGCCGAAAAAGTCGATGATTTCAAAATGGGGGATCGATTTACTAGAACGTTGTATTAGAAGCTAAGAAGCGCCGCAAAAAAAAAAAAAAAAATGTTAAATACTGAATTAAAAACAAATGTTTTTTTTTATTATCAGGTAGATTAGTGACCATTAGATAATAATCCGCTGAAATAAATAAATAAAAAGCGAAAATAAAAAAATGACAGAGAGGGGTCGCGGGTACCGTCTTCGATTTAATACGTGAGCCAAATTTACCGATAAAAAAATCGAATTTGAGAAAAATTCCTTCACACATTAAAATTGGCTACTATCAATACAATTACATCATTTTATTATTTTCTTCGATAAAAATAATGCAATTAAAGTCTATTTTTACTTTTTAATCAAATTAGTGCGATGCATCGAGTGTAAGGACTAAGGAACCTTTTCCGTTTATTTCTTTTCGTCTGGCAAAAAAAAAGAAAAAATGAAAACGACAAAAATAGTTTTTTTTTACTGTATTGTCTCCCTTTTTGTTTACACAATTTTTAATTAATAATGTTTTGTCTGTGTTTTGTCTATGTAGTTTCATTTCACAACCTCAAGCCCAACTTTTTGTTTTATATCTGAAAAGGGGTGGTGCGCGTTACGTTCGGAAAAATGTCGATGACGTTGAATTCAAAAGGTGGGGGGGGGGAGATAGATAAGTAATAATAATAAAAAAAAGAACCTGTTTCGTTCGTCTGTCTGTGTGTCTATTTTCTCCTTATCCCCCCTTGCTTTATTTTCCCCCAAATATATTCTCTCGATAAATGTATTTATTTAGTATACGCTTTTATTTATAGAAAAATGTCTGGCTACACAGATCTCCATGTTTCAACTGTAGCAGAAAATGGCTAACTTTTCGTCAGGCCACAAATATTATCAAGAAAACTACACCTGGAATATCAGATATAAACTATGAACAAATGGGGACTTATGCTATGAATAAGGACATAATGAATGCGTTCACATTGGAAACTAAATATTAATAACAAAACAAAGAAAAAAAAAGAGAGAAATTATTTTTTGCAATGCAAAGGAGTAGATTTTCACGTGGGGTCACCGGACGCGTGTGTGCACGGGAGCGTCATTAAGGGACAGTTGAAATAAACGTACTAGTTTAAAAAAAAAAAATGGACCGTTGTCACTCATAAAAGTTTAACCTTTATTTATTTATTTATTTATTTATTTAAATCAAGTACAACAAAAAAAAAAAAAGGGAAAGGAAGAAAAAGAAAGAGGGCGAAAAGGAGTAAGGACTCTCCGAAAATAGTAACAATTAATTGAATTTCCCGTAGATCTATAATCTTTATTTATCTATTTTTATATGTGAAGAAATACATAATTTTTAGCCGTGAAACACACGTGAAATTACGAAAAGCATACGTGAATTAATCTCGCACAGTATAAATTTTTGTTTGTACAAATATTTGTGGCTACCTATATGCATACACGGTTGAACTAAACCCTAAGACAGACCTAAATTTCGTCACAGCAAAAGATTAAACACACACACACACACACACACACACACACACACATACATACATATATAAATATATTACATCTACATGTATATATGTGTACTACTATAAAGAATAGTATGCCTATATAGATCTATAAAGATTCAGATATATATAATATATGTTGATATCGCACCGTTTCATATATATTTACATACAATTACATATACTCGTACGTACATATATAAAAAAAAATAAATAAATAATAAAAAACAAAGCGGGATCTTAAAAAAGAATTTCAGTTCCGACTCTCTATGAAGCTGAAGCTCTTCTCCTTTGAGGAAGAGTATCAAAAAATGGTCCCTAAATCTTCCTGAATTCTAACTAATTTGACCATTTATCGTTTTGATTTTTTTAATCTCTCTTTTGAGTCTCTCAGCATTTTTTAAAGGCGATTCTTTTGCTACCAACCTTTTTTTTTATTAATTTATTTTTACTTAATGACAATCTTGGCAGACAAATCAACTCTTCATTTGAACATGTTTATTTTATTAGTTTGAAAGACTGGGGATTTTTGGACCCCTTTTACTTAGGGGCTTTTCCGTTTTGCCAACTAAAGGACTTTCAGAAAATATATATAAGTGCGTATTGGTTTAACCAGATTATTATATGGATTCACAAATCGCCAGGTCTGTATAATTTCTTATAATATTGGCGTGTGTATGTGTGTGTGTGTATATATATATATATATATATATATATATATATATATATATATATATATATATATATATATATATATATATATATATATATATATAAATTTCTTTCAGAAAATATAATTTTCCAAGCCAAAATATTCGCTCTATCTAGTATATTGAGCAATTTTATTTGGCTGGAATTGTTTTATATAAAAATACCAAAATATTACTCCCTAAAAATATTTTATAAGACTTGAAACCACAAATCTCTGATCTAATATTCATCTCATTCTGTGTGTGTGTGTGTGTGTGTGTATATATATATATATATATATATATATATATATATATATAAATAATTTTTCTTAAGTTAATTAAAAATTGCAATAGAAAACGAAATTTTAAAAATTCCATTAAAATTATTTAATTACGAACTTAAATCCACCGAAATGCATTTTGTTTTCTCCGCAAACAAGTTATTTGAAATGTTTGTTTACATATGAAAAAAAAAAAGAAATGTATTTTTTTGTAATCCCCCCCCCCCCGCAATTGTAAAAGAATTTGGAAGTATTTAAACTAGCTTTAAAATTTTCATTTAATTAAAAGATATCGAAAAATTACGAAAATTCATCCAGGAGAACAAGTTGTTCTCCTGGATGAATTTTCGTAATTTTTCGATATCTTGTTCTCAGAACAACTGCTATTATGTTTTTAGTAAAAAAATGTTTCTCGTGATGGTCTAAAACAAAAGGTATTACTATACTATCCCCGGCTTAACGTTTACACGAAACATGAGTTGAAACAGATACATCGAGAGTATTGCCAAGGATGCTGCGAAAAAGATGGGCTCTCTCTACCGTGCTAGAAAGTTATTTACGCCTGAAAGTATCATGTATTTCTATAAGGCCACCATTCGCCCATTTATGGAGTATTGTTGTCATATTTGGGCTGGTGCAATCTGCTACTGGTCTCTCACTCATGGACAGGGTTCAAAAGAGAGTCGCTAACATGATAGGTCCTGAACTGTCATCTAGTTTTCAACTTTTTCGAATCTATGTGTACAGTAATACAAACCCAATTCTGTCCCACCCCACCGACGAAATGTTGCAGTTGCACCCCTCTACAAGTATTTTAATGGTGGATGCTCCAGCGGACTACAAGCCCTTGTACCCCCCTCGACGTAAATACCCCCGACAAGCAGCAAAGTCCCACCCCTATACAGTAGAAATTCCTAGATGTAAGAAAGCCTTCTACTCTAATAGTTTCTTTCCCAGAATTGCTAGACTCTGGAATTCCCTTCCGGGTTCCAGCTTCCCCAACTGAACTGACATGCGGAAGTTCAAGTGCAATGTGAACAGACATCTTGCTGCTCAACTCCCTACATAGTATACCTGCAAGTTACATCCCTGATAGTAGCCCCCTACATCAAAGTGGGACTGTGCCTTGTTTGTGGTGAAAATGTAAAAAACAAAAAAACGTTGTCAAAAACCAAAAACGAATACATAGAAATAAATGCTACCAAAGGCAAGATAAGTTGTTTTTCTACCTAACTGGATAAGTTTTTAGTATTTTTATTTACTGTACAATGTTTATTCTGTTCGAAAAACGAGTAATGTTGAACGCTGCCGGAGACCAAGAAAAGTTGGCCGCAATGTCTTTGATGACCCGATAATCACTTCAAAATAAGAAATAAAACAAAATGATGATAGAAACCCACCCAATAAATGTTACTGTGACACTTATTGTTTTTTGTTTTCGGCAGCGTTCATCATTACTCGTTTTTCGAACCGAATAAACATTTTACATTAAATAAAAACACTGAAAACTTATCCAGTTAGATAGAAAAGCAACTTATCTTGCCTTTGGTAACATTTATTTGTTATATATATATATATATATATATATATATATATATATATATATATATATATTTTGTTTTTGGACAATTTTTTCGTACCTCTGTGTGTTATAATACAAACCCCAAATCGTCAGCTATAACATCAAAGTAGCGCAAAAGGGGGATAAGTATGTTCCCTGTATTCTTAATCTTCACGGTGTTTACCGCTAGGAAAATGCACCCACTGCAGTGCATTTCCCATAAAAATTACTTTTAATTGTAAATAATTTTCTACTCTATGAATTTTCGTAATTTTTGGATATATTATTATTTTCAACATAAGTAAGTACTATTGTTTTTGCTTAAAACCACATAGTTAAAAAAAATTGATCTGTTGACTTTTTTTTAATAAGCACCCAATTTGGTTCGATTAATAATATCATGACCAAACGATACTGTAATAATATTAAAGAATTCTATTAAAAAGTAAATAAATGAAAATTTGCTTTAGCTAAACAAAATAGTTGAAATAAAACAAAAGTGAAAATATAAGCAAAACAAAAAGTGAAAATATAAGGACTCCCGGACATCGTCAGATAAGGACACCACTTATCAAGGCCAGGAAGCCACTCAGGGATAAGGGTTATTGCAAGTACATACGTTAGTGTGGAGATTTGATGAAGTGTTTACTTAAGGGGGCGGTTCATTAGGAATTTGTTAACGTTGGACTTGAAGACATCCAAGTTGTAGTTAGGTGGGAAGCAGGCAGACGGAACAGAGTTCCACAGGCGTGCAGTTCTAAGAAAGAAGCTTCGTTCATGGAATCCACGTTTTGATTTAGGCACAGATAAAGAGTGGGGGAAATTTTTCACAGTGGTTTCAGCTAGACGGGTGTTTTTCGTGAAAGATTGGCGAGGGGGGGACCAGAGATTGGAGTTCAGACGAGCACTTGCCATGGAAATAACGATAAAACAAGGACAGGCTCGCAACGTCTCTTCTGTGGGAGAGAGGTTGTAGAGTAGAGAAAAGGGCATCCCCCACTAAGCCACGAAGTCTATTTTGTACTCTGTCAAGGCAGGATAGGCTGTTTTTAGCAGCTCCTGCCCAGATATGGCAACAGTATTCCATCCTTGGACGTATTTGGCTTTTATATAGATAGAGAATTGCATCAGTAGTGAGATATCTTCTGGAGCAGTAGAAGGATCCCACCATCTTTCCAGTGACCCTGGCAACAGACTTGATGTACGTGTTCCATTTCAGATCAGGAGTAAAGATCAAACCCAGAAGCTTATCAAAACACGGGGCCTCATCCAGACAAGAGCCATCCATCCCAATTGATGCCAGATGGGGATCAGAGCGTTGATGATGTAAGGATAGGAGTTTGGTTTTAGATGCATTAAAGGTAACCAGCCACGTCTTCCCCCACTGAACTACGCGCTTGAGATCAGAGGAGAGAGAATCAGAGAGAACTTTGTCATTTACAGCCTTTGATGTGTTGCCGTAGATGGTAGTGTCATCAGCATAGATGTCAACGAATGATTTAAGTATGTGTTTAGGGAGGTCATTGATGTAGATGAGGAAGAGAGTTGGGCCCAGGATTGACCCCTGAGGGACTCCAGCATTAATACTGCAGGCCTCCGATTTTTGTCCATCGACCACTACTCTTATGAGCCTATCGGAGAGAAATGATTTAATGATTGAGAAAACATTTCCAGTTATACTGTAGCTGGAAATCTTGTGAAGTAAACCCTTATGCCATACCTTGTCGAAGGCCTTTGATATGTCAAGAGCAATTGCCCTAGAAGGAAAGAAAACCTTTGTCAAGAGATTCACTAATTCGGTGAGATATAACCGTCAGCACATTTGCGGTAGATCTTGCAGAGCGGAAACCATATTGTGTGTCACTAAGAAGATTGTTTCTGCTGAGGTGGTTTATTATTTCTCTATTTAATATGGATTCCAGCAACTTACTCATAACACACAGGAGACTTATTGGTCTGTACTGAGAGGGAGATGACTTATCACCTGAATTCTTAAATACAGGGCAAACTGATGAGGTCTTCCAGGGAGTCGGAAAGCACTTCTCCTTAAGGCAGCGCTTAAACAGTTTCGTAAGTATGGGAGCAAGTTCTGGTTGAAGCTTTTTTAACACTATAATTGGGATGCCGTCGGGGCCAGATGCTTTACAGGAATCAAGGTTCTTGATTAGCTTGGCGACCTCATGCATGGATATTTGTATGTTACCTAGCGTGTTCTGTGTTATAGGAGGAAATATGCGGAGTTGATGGCCTTCGTCGCATAGGGTAGAATTAGCTGCAAAGTTCTTTGAAAATAGTTTGGCCTTGTCTGACGCTGACGAGATGACCTCTGGTCCATTGATAATGGTTGGGATAGAACGCACACTTTTGTTCAGGATCCTATTTGTTATTTGCCAAAACTGGTGGAAACCAAGCCGCTGATCAGCTACCTTGGATTTAACAGACTGGGCATATAGCTCTCTTGCATTTTTTATTACTCTTTTACAGTGGTTGCTGGCAGTCCTGAAAGCAGCTTTAGTCTCAGTGCATCTATTACGTTGGTAGCTATGAAAAAAGTGATTTCTGTGTGCGATAGCAGCAGCAGCACATTCTGGGGAGAACAATGGCTGGCTGTTAGGTTTTTGTTGGAATTTTTTAGATGGTATGAATTGGTCTATGCCTACAATTAACCATTCGGTCAGATCTGATACTATAGAGGACACTTCCTTTTTAAACATGGAGTGCAGAGGTAAATCAGATATGAATGTACGGAAGCTATCCCAGTCAGCCATAGAGTATCGGTATACAGTACGGTGGAGGGGTACGTCTGGGGACTTATTACATTTCGTTTTTATCTTAACTGATACGACGGAGTGGTCGGAGGATCCTAGAGGAGAATGAACGGAACATGAACATAGCTCAGGGGAAGTTGAGAGAAAAAGGTCTAGGAGGCTTGCATATTGACCAGGTGTATTGGGCACATGGGTGGGTTCGCGAACAATCTGAGTGAGGTCATAAGCAATGGCCAAATCATGACAACCCCCCCCCTCATCGTCTTCTTATTTGAATGGGTCAGCCATTCCACATTATGGACGTTGAAGTCACCACAGATGTGGATGTTAGCCGAGGGATGTGCAGACAGGATGTGGTCTATTTTCTCAGATATACTCTTAAAGATAGTAACTCCGCTGTTGTGGGTCCGATAGAGGGCAAATATAAATGCAGTGGTGTTAGCAAGTGCAACCCTGAAGCACATATAGGGTAAATTAGGATCTTCTCTAGAGATATACCTGCCACATGGGAAGCCATCTTTAATGTAGGCACATATTCCATGCCCATGGCGATCTTGGGGGACAGATTTAGCTGTTAAGTTAGAGTATCCGTTAATTATGAACTCATCTAGGGAAGTGGTCGGCCCTATTCCAGTTTCGCTTAGAAATAATATGTCCGGTTTCATCTCCTGTAATTGGGTTTCAACCTCTGGAAGGTTGGAACGTAGACCCCTGATGTTGGAGAAGGAGACCTGGTAGTAGAGGTCTACGTTGGAAGATGGGGTTCTAGGTTTATTTGAGTTTTTATTCTGGAGATATTTCATGTTGAGGTTTTGGGATTTGTGGAACAGGTCGGCATACTTGCTTAGAGCAGTACAGAGAGGGAAAGTAAGAGAGAAAAAGACAGGAAATATTTTTTTTTTTTTTTGTAGCACACGAAAAGGTAAAGCCGTAACAATTACCCACTAGTATGGCACCGAGAGGCCCCACCAGAGACTACTGCATGGTTCAGATCCACTCACCAAATGGCAATACAGCAGTCCCAGTACTTTGCGCCTGCTGATAGGACAGCCTCCTTAGTGGTTAATCCAAGGTTCGGGTCCCTGACTATCAGGCGGATAACGTCAGCCCAGACAAAACGTTTACCTCCAGCACCCTTACTAGTGACATGGCCACAAGGACAGACATAGAGACAGAAAAATTTCCGACGTCTCAGACTACTGTTCACCAAGTACTACCGACCTTTAAGCAGCTTTTTCTTCACCCTTTAGTCAGAAAAATCACTCATTGAATGAGGACTGAGGGACAAAAAAAGGAGAAGCGAGAGTTACTGGAGCTGCCGATAACACATCCACTGTATTATCTACTCTCCATTTAAAAAAAAAAAAAAAAAAAGGGGAGGAGGGGAATGGGTACAAGTGGCTTATTTATATCTAAGTAGTAAGGCCGGTGCTAAGTTAACAATTCAGGACACTTTTGATGATAATCTCCCCTCCCATATTAATGGGTGGAAGTTTGTCATTATCTATTGTTTGAATCATTGGAGCTTCACCTTATAATTAATTAAAATCCAATAATTAACTTTTATCAATTTGTAAAGTAAACTTTATAATGACGCACTTAAGTCAATTCATTCAAACCCATGATTTTTCCCCCATCCCTATTTTTGTAAAACTTTTTTGCTGCTTATTAGACGAAGATGTCATATTCCCCAAATCATGTAAATCGATCAAGTACTTTTTTAAATTAAGAAAATCAAATTTTATCACTAAGCAAAACAGTGAAACACTGTTTTGATCGGTCATGATTTGCAAATAAAAGAGACAATTCAATTCGAACTATCAAAATCAAAACCAGCTTTATTATAATGGATACGATTTACTATTAAAATCGTTAAAAATCATAAATTTTGATTGCTTTACTTTCAAAATTTTACTTGATCAATTTTATGTGCCAGATTACATTTGTTCATTTATTTTATTTTATTTTATATTTTTTTTGCAAGAGAGTCAGCATTTATCAATGTTCGAGGGCCATTCGAGGATAAGAGTTAATGTAGTTACTGACATAACAGTGCAGTGATCATTAATGGTGGAAATTGGGTAACATTTGATTATCTAAGAGGACGGATTGGACTTTTTTTTTTTTACAAAGAAATCCCCACTTATCAAGGCCAAAAGGCGACTCGAGGATAAGGGTTAAAGAGTGTGCAGTAGTCAATGGGACAATATAGGAATCATTAGTAATGTAAATTTGGTAAATTGGATTACTTAAGAGGAACGGCTCATCAAGAACTTGTTTACATTGGACTTGAAGACGACCATATTATAGTCATCTAGAAAGCAGGAAAATGGAAGACAGTTTCACAGGCGTGCAGTTCTAAGAAAGGAGCTTTGTTCATGAAATCTATCTTCAGGTTTTGGCACAGATAAAAAGTAGGAGAAATTATTGATAGTGCTTTCAGCTAGACGGGTGTTTCTCATGAATGTTTGGCGAGAGAGGACCATAAATTGGAGCTCAGACGAGCACCTGCCATGAAAATAACAATAAAGCAGAGACAGTGTCTCTTCTGTGAGAAAGAGTTTGCAGGGAAGAGAAAACGGCATCTCCTACTAGGCTACGAAGTCTATTTTGAATTCTGTCAAGGCAAACTAAGGTCTTTCTAGCAGCTCCTGCCCAGATGTGGCAACAATAATCCATCGTTGGACGTACCTGGCTCTTATATAGGTAGAGAATCGCATCAACAGGTAGATATCTACTGAATTAATGGAAGGATCTCACCTTTTTTCCAGCAACTTTGGCGACTGATCTTATGTATGTGTTCCAAGTCCAACAACCATGTTACAACAGAAAGCAGTTCAGGGGAACAGAGTTCCACAGGCAGGCAGTTCTAGGAAAGAATCTCTATTCATGGAATTTGCATTTAGAATTTGGTTTCTGCTATAGCAAAGTGTGGCACAAGGAAGGAGGAGGTGAGAAAGACTTGTTTTGGATGATTTGATCGGGTACAAAAGTAGCTGAGAACAACTCGGTATGCCTTCAAAGGAGGAGATAATGCCTGAAAAGGGTACACTTCCTAAGATCGAGCCGGACGGCTCGTCACTCCAACAAAGAAGGATCTCGTGATCCGGTAGTTCAAGTTTGACCCTAATTTTTACCAAGAATATTTTATAAAGATTGTCTCCCTACAAGGTCAGAATTGAACAGTAGACACAGAAATAAAAACAAAATTTTATATAGCAAAAATCCAGCTCCTTAAAAAGGGGTCTTTCTGGGTTGTTGAAACAAAAATAAAAATTTCCAAAGTCTAGAAGGATTTCTCCTCCAATGATCAAAGACAAAAAAAAAAAATGAAGTGTAGTAATAGAACAGATACTACACTTTGCTTGTAGCTAAAATATCAATTTATTCATCAGTACTCATGCACTTATGTAACCGGGCTGGAATAATGTTATTATTTAGAAAGTCATTCTTAACATGGAGAGGGGAGAGTGTTTTGTAACTACTCTGTACTTTCACCTAACAAATTAATAAAAAAAAAACATATAGTAAAAATTGGATTTAACTTGAAAAAACTATTTTAAAAAATAGCTCTTGACATATGAAAGGATTCTGATAGAGTATGGCATAAAGGTTTACTTCACAGGATTACCAACTATTTCATAGCTGGTAATGTCCTCTCAATTATTAAATCCTTTCTCTCTGATAGGCTTTTAAGAGTAGTTGTTAATGGACATAAATCAGAAACTCATAGTATTAATGCTGGCATCCTTCAAGGTTCCATCCTGCGCCCAACTCTCTTCCTGATCTTTATCAATGATCTCCCAAATCACATTTTTAGATCATTCGTAGACATTCATGCAGATAATACCACAATCTATGGCAACACTTCAAATGTCAGCAATGATCAAGGTCTGTCTGATTCTCTCTCTTCTGATCTTGAGCATGTGGTGCAATGAGGGAAAAGGTGGCTGGTTAATTTTAATGCATTGAAAACCAAGCTTCTCTTCTTTCATCATAATCGCTCTGATCGTAATCACACCCCAATTGAAATGAATGGCTCTTGTCTTGGAGAAGTTATACGTCTTAAGCTTCTGGGACTGACCTTCTCTCCTGATCTGAAATGGTATACATACATCAAATCTGTTACCAAGATGGCTAGAAAAATAGTTGGAACATTCTACCACGCCATATCTTTTTTTTTTTTTTATTAATTTGTTAGGTGAAAGTAAAGAATAGTTACAAAACACCCTCCCCTCTCCATGTTAAGAATTACTTTCTAAATAATGACATTATTCCAGCACGGTTACATAAGTGCATGAGTACTGATAAATAAATTGATATTTTAGCTACAAGCAAAGTGTAGTATCTGTTCTGCTACTACACTGTCAATGCAATCCTCTATCTGTATAAGAGCCAGATACGCGCTAAAATAGAGTAATTAGCACATCTGGGTAGGAGCTGCTTGGCGAGCCCTATCCAGTTTTGTTAGAGTTCAAAACTGGCTTCCAAACTTAGTAGTTGATGCCATTTTCTCTTCCCTACAATCTCTTTCCCACTGAAGAGATGTTGCGAGCCTGTCTCTGATCTATTGTTATTTTAATGGCAAGTACTCGACTGAACTCTACTCTATTGTTCCTCCTTGCCAAACTTTCACAAAAAAACACTCGACTAGCTACAACCACTATAAACTATTTCCCCCACTCTCTATCTGTGCCTAAATCAAAGCTCAGATTCCATGAACAAAGCTTCTTTCCGAAAACTGCCTGCTTGTAGAACACTGTTCCACTGTCCTGCTTCCCGGTTGAATACAACATGGTAGCCTTCAAATCCAATGTAAACAAGTTCTTATTGAGCCGTCCCCATAAAGCAAAAAAAAAAAAAAAAGAAATAGTATGGTAATGTACATGCATAACTACGTATTTATCCATGAATAATTTTTACAATGGGTTTTACAAAAATAAATTTTGAAAAAAATACAGACATAAATATGAAATAAATGTGGCACAAGGCCAAGTTCGGTAAGTGGGAGTTGCGTTGTGTGTTATCCTTTTTGTTTATTCTCTTAAATTACTTTCAGTCATCAAGATACCACATTCACACTATGGGTAATCCTACCCATCCTCGGGTTTTGACGTTTTTCTTATTTATAACATATATGTCAAATTCATACGTTGGTGGGAGGGTGGGGGTCTACAGAAAACATTATTGGCAGAAAAACAAAACAAAAACCTGAGTGTTTAGTAAGATCATTTTAAATCGATTTGGATAGAAATGAGCTACTCATTGTTTTCGGGGGGGGGGGGTCTTCTAACCGTCTAAAACAAGTGAATCAGTTTTTGAGTGGGGATTAATGAGGGTGTAAAAAAAAATAAAACTGGTTGGTGTATGTGGGCAAGGGTGATGTCTTTCGAGATGGTTGCGAGGTCAGGGAGAAAGCAAAAGTGAGTATATTGAAGGATCTCTAATAAAACAAAAAAGAATGAGAGACAGAGCCACGACCAATATTTATGTTCATCATGCCAGAGCTCATTTCACCACTAGGTAAGAGACTTTGCTAACAGGAGTATGATAAGACCTTAGGTCTCGGTGTACAACACCATGTCCAGGCAAGGAACACATATTCAAATTTGGTCTGTCCAAGCTGTAGCTAGTGGTGTGCATTCACCTTCTTTAGAGTAATGCAGAATATTTCCTCCTATCACATTTGATTTTAACTTTAAGCTAATGCTTAAAGTTCAAAATCAATCGTAATCAGAAAGTGGTTCACCCCTACTCTCTCTCTCTCTCTCTCTCTCTCTATCTCTCTCTCTCTCTCTCTATCTATCTCTCTCTCTCTAAGCACATGTCTACATTACTAGTCTAACTATGGCTAGGATCGTGAGGAACATCATCTGTTCCTCCTTAGGCCACAAAGACATTACATTGTACACTACAGATGTTACATGTAGGGTATCAACTGATCGGGGATGATGCGAGCCATTACCTCTTTGACATACATCCAGAACTCTCACAGCCTGCTGAACTTAAACAAGACATGTTCAGATGTTTCTTTTTTAACATCTAGCCAGCACAGATAAAATGGATTATTGCAAGTTTTAGTTTTGAAAAGTCTGTCATTAAGAGGTAGCACACCTTGGACCAATTGCTAGGTCCATGAAAACTCAGAGTAATTGTAATGACTCTGGTCTGGTGCACATCTCCACTGAGGGTGGGTTTCGTCCTCCAATAATCTAAGCCACTCCCCGAGCGGATCCAAAGCAGTCCTTGGCACTAGCTCCCAATATAGTATTTTCCTAGACTGTGTGAGTTTGCTGAACCCCAACAGCTCAGCATTTCAGTAAAGAACTCCCTCGGTTTATGCTATTCTTCAATCAAGATATTTGGGATGAAATTGGGAAAAGTTTTCCTAACCCCGGGACCTCACAAAGAATCTTTTGTCAAGGTTTAGCTCAGGAACGTCAGTCTCTCGACATGTCGGTAGTTGTCAAGTCAGGCACCCCAAACCCTCCTCGTTCGGATGTTGAGTTCAAACCTGTCTACAGACTAGCGGCTTTTTCCCTTGCCACAGAAGCAAGTAAGCTCTGCCATGCTATCCACACGCAGAGTTAGCATAGCCAATTCATTTATTTAGGGCATAAACTGACTTTCTCCAGTGATCATGAGACATTGAAACACAGAATCGGGCTGGGTTGAGCAGCTTTCTAAAAATACACCGTTCTAAAATTAAAAAGGGTGCCGATACTGTTAAAACTGTTAAAGTAAAAGTTTATTTATGTCCTCCCTGTAGTTTTATATGGCTTTGATTGTATCACGTGGACTAAACAATTAACCAATCGCATTGAGGTGTTTCAAAATCATGTAATGTGTTTCATTACAGGATATCGCCTGATCGAAAAAACTAAAATATCCACCCACCGTCAAACTTCTTCCCTACCCCTTCTATTTGATATAATCAAACGTAAAAGCCTTAAACGTTTTGGCCATGTCAAACGATCAACCACTAACCTGTAAAAGTTATGCTTTGAGAGTATGTTAGAAGTCAAAAGAGGCAGAGGAAAGCCAAGGTTTGTCTTCCATCAACCAACTGGATCGAAGGAATGGTGAAAAATAAGTCACGTGGGTTCGTACCAAGCGGAAGATGTGACTCATGATGATGCACCTATCGTCATCGAAATCTTTGACATGCCCGTCCGTTTTCTTATGTAATTCCTCTGAGAATTAACAGCAATTGTTAGTTTATTAAATCTTCGATAAATTTATAGATTAACATCCTCATTTATCCCCCCTTCCTCCAACAAAAATGAGATTCTACTTTTTTTTAGGCGATTATATGTGAACATCGTGAAAAACTTTGCAGAAAGAAGAAAACAAGAACAATTATTTTAGAATTTAGAGTGGGAACTCAGTATTGTATATAAATTTGACAGACATACAATGATTCCCCATTTCTGGGTCATTCTAACCTTTTGGAGCAGTTAACTTTTTTTTACCACTAAACCTAAGTTCGAACGGTAAAGTCGTATCGCCTACAAAAGTAAACTCCCCCCCCCCCAAAAAAAATCGTTAACTGTTCTAAAACGCTTGAATGGCGCGGAAATGGAAGATGATTTTATGTAAGATTTATGTACGAAACTGATCTCCCATTCTAAATTTTAAAATAGTTTTTGTGTTTGTTTATTTATGGCAAATTTTTCGGTAAAACTATACAAACACCGTGACAGCGAATTAACCCTACCCCTAACCCTAACCCCTAAACCTAACCCTAACCCTAACCCTAAACCCTAACCCTAACCCTAATCCTAACCCTAACCCTAACGCTGTCACGGTGTTTGTATAATAATACCAATTTTTCAAAGTGTTCACGTCTAATCGCCTAAAAGAAGTAGAATCTCAATTTTTTTTTTTTTTTAGCGGATAGCTGAGGATATTGATACAAGAATAATACCAATTACTTATATTTGAAATTAAGCACAGGGCCAATAAATTTGGGGGGGGGGATAAATGGAATCCCTTCAGCATAATACCGCATTTACTCTTTGGGACTTGACAACTAGGAAACCCCACTTATTTATTTAGATTGAAATTTTGAAACCCTGGAAGTGAAAAAGCAGTTATTTTTATTTCTTTATTTCCATTTAAATTATTAAATAAATTAAAAAAAAAAAAGAAAGACTGTTTTACCTTCTTTGAACCCCTTTATTTTTAGTTTTAAGGCTTTTATTTAAATATATTACAGTGCAAATGCGACCATGAAAGCTGCGGCCGCTCATCTAATAAACACGTTGGTACTTCAAAAATCGCTAATCGCTTGGATTCACCTTGTTTTTAATACGGAAAGAGAAAAAAAAAAAAGGTTTTAAACAAGTCTTACACTAAACGCCATTCCGATTTTTCCATAATCCATAACTTTTATTTTCGGCAGAAATTATCACGGTGCACGGCACGGCGGAATTTATAGCTCATTCGGTGATGACGTTGTCTCTCTGGATATTTCATTTAGTCATTATATGACTAAATATATAAATAAATAAATATATAAATAAATAATATATACATAGATTTTTATTTTTCTCTTTTGCTTTTTAACATAGAAGTATCCGTTGTAAAAAATAAAAAGTGAAATCTTAATTTCGTAATAAACCAAAAGTACTGTTAAAACCGACGATTATTCGGGCCATGTTACAAGAACCTGTCTTTTTTTAGACTACATTTTTTTTTATTTTTATCCAACTGTTTCATATTTTCATTCAATGACGTTTTCCTGGGTGTCGTAGATATTTCAGAAAAGAAGTCATGATCGACGTATTCGAATTTGTACTTTGCTCGCCTCTAGAACAACTATAATGATATTAATTATCGAAACAATAACAATAATAATAATAATTGTTATTATTAGCTCAATAATTAATACCGGACTCTGACTTTTTTGTCAAAGGTTTTAAAAAGGAGAAAAGCGCATTTGGGGAATCTTTACAATATTTTCACATCGATTAAAAATGATTTACACAAATGGACCAAGGAAATATTATGGAGGTTAACTTCGTGTTAAAAAAAAAGAAAAAAAGTGTTGAAAACGTTGGTTTATCAATATATTTACTAAGTAAGTACTTTTGGTGTTTGTATGAAAGGCGACAGATCAAACAAGGGAGATAAATCGTGAAACAAGGAAGATTTTTTTATATAAAATTGTTAGGTGAAAGTACACAATAGTTACAAAACACCCTCCCTCCCCTCCCCATATTCAGAATGGTTTTCTAAATATTAACGTTATTATTTCAGCGCCGTCCAATAAGTACCAATTTAGAAACGGCAAAAAGAGTAGTTTAATTAAATTAATTAATATTTGAATAATTTCCAGTTCTATTTTCGTAAATTTATATCAAAAATATTATTTTTAAATAAAAAATAATTTAATTAAATAACAATAAGCTAAAATTGAAAGTAATCTAAAAATATGCTTTCTAAAATTAGCAATCTGAGTTATGTCCCCTGTTTCTGCAATCTTGTGGGTTTTTTTTTTAATTCGATCTGTCACCTTTCTTTGTACAAGCACCGTGATTTTATTATTATTATTATTATTTTATTTTATTTTTTAATTATTATCTGCATGGAATCTAAATTAAGCTTTATTTACATATTTTTCCCACGAAGAATGGAGGTGACTGATACGAAATTGGCTTAACGTGAAAGAATCTGCCCCCCCCTTCCAAAAAGGGGCTCTTATGATGTCTGCAAGAATTCCGTGGTCGAACTCGTTGGCATTTTTTGGGAGGGACGCCTTGGATCTCCTTCTCGAAGGAGGAGATAATGCTTGGGACAGTGGATTTATGTTTATTTACCTGTCTCCCACTTGAGGTCAGTAGGTACTTATACGGAACAAAATGGACTGTGCTAGTTTTTAAATAGAATTTTCAAGTTAAATTCAATATTTTACGGTATCTTTTGTTTATTAGGTGAAAGTAGTTTTTTAAAAAAGGCCCCTCTCCCCATATGAAGATTAGTTTTCTAAATAACGCTATTATTTCAGCACGGTCGGTATTCTGCATAGGTGCCGGTTGCCGGTCAATGTATAGAGTGGTTGGGGAATGACCCCCCCCCAGCCCCCTAAAAAAAATTTGGCCACTTTGGATGCCTGCATAGTTTGATGTAATTTTGGGGCTCTATCAGCATTTTTCATTAGGGGCATCTCCGACGATCAACAGTAAACCAATAAGTCTTCTGAAGGAGATAATGCATGGGAAGGTACCCTCTGAGAATTTACACCTGAGTAAAGGCAAAAAAAAAAAAAAAAAAAAAAAAAACTACTTTCACTTCGACCCTTTTCTTCAACGTTTTTCGGTTTTTCAGGAATTTGCTTGGAAGAAATGGCTGAAGTAAGAACTACATTCAAGTTTGTTTATTAATTGGCAGGACATTTGTTTAAAAAATCGATAGAGTTTAGTGTTTAACAGTAAAAACATCCGATTCAATTATAGAATTATCTTGCCTTTGGTAACATTTATGTGTTATATATTTGTTTTTTCAACCACTTTTTCACTTTGTTTTCTAAACTGATGTAATTAAATAACTCAAGTGTTATTTATTCTACACTTCAAATCACCAATTTCTCAGTTAAATTCGACACTGTTGTCAAAACTTCCGACTTCCAAACGCAACAATCTTTCCAGCTGACTTCCACACGTCTACTTAAGTAACACGCCTTCTCTCAACTCGCCTCATGCTCGCTTCACGTCCACTTTTATAGACCAGTCTCATTTGCATAAACATTCACAGTCACGTGATTATTCACTATAAAACAAACTCTCTCCCCATGTTTTTCCTTTCTTTCTCTTTCATTTTGTTCTATGACCGACCCTTTGAATCATGTACACGTGTTAGTCAAGTAAGTCACGCGTTTCCCTACACTCCCCCCTGATCTCATGATCACAAACAGGGTAGAAGGGCAGTCATCTTTGTCGGGCACTTCTTTGAAGAATCGGGGCATCACTTCCTTGTTGTCATCTTCCTCATTACCACCGTTATTGCAACCAGTATGTTCCATTATCACCTCTCATGGTTCCATAGGCGGTGTTTCACAATTAGGGCGGGGGGGGCAGTATCCATCTTTGTCTGTTACTTCTTTGAAGAATCGGAGGCATCACCACCTTGTTTCCATCTTCCTCAGTATGTTCCATTATCCTCTCTCGTGGTTTTGTAGGTAGTGTTCTTATGCTCACCTGAAAGGGTAGCAGGCGATCAGGATCATCCCTGAACTGTATGTGATCCTCCACATCGTCCTCAGAATCAGAAGAGGCATGACAGGGGCGAATATCTTTTACATGACGTGGTACACCATCAATCAACATGGTCTGAGGACTTATGATTTTATCTATTTGTCCTTTGCAAAATTTTGCAGTGCACCCAGCATTTGGGGATTTTACCCAAACACGGTCTCCCACTTTATATCGTGTATTGACAACTCTAACCACTGATGGTGTGACGTCTATTCCTTTTATACATTGTTCATAGCAGTAAATCCCATTGGCTGGTGCAGTTGATGGTGTTGCATTGTCCGTGGGTGTCACATTATACCAGTACACAGCTTCTGGAATTGAGCACTGTGTCCTGGCTGCAATTCTTTTGACGGTGCGGTGACACCACTCCGCTATACTATTATCTTCAGGAAAATATGCACATTGGTAACGCGTTCTAATCCCCCATCTGTGTGTGAATTTCTGAAGTTCTTGACATCGAAAATATCAGTCAGGATTTCAAGCAGGGCACCACGTTCAAGAAAAACGGCTCTCAACAGTCGTATAATGCGAGATGCATCCTGTTGTATCAACAATCGCCATATCGCGAAACGTGTAGGGCCACAATCTGTTAAGATCAAAAAATGCTTGCGCTCGGATGCGTAACATCAATCCCTACCTGACACCAGTTGACCTCCACCTTAAGCTTCCCTTTTTGCCATTGGGATGGTGCCAGATCAATTTGCTGACACACTTTGCATAATCATATGGCTGCTTTGTGTGGTCCTCCCGCCCAAGCCAGCAGATGGCTTTTGACCCTGCTGAACTGGTCTGGCCGTTGATCGTCTATCTTTTGAGAGAAATCAACATAAATTCTCAGCGTCTCAGGCTTCGTGTGGATTTCTGCTGAAAATCAAAGTTTCGCATGCATGCCAAAAAGAAAACAGACTCAGAGGTTTTTAACTACTGAAAAGTTAATTCACGAAAAATACAAGTTTTTACATATGTACATCGTTCAGTGCGATTACACCAGAAACATCAAGATTTTCCAAAATCTTATTTTTCTGTTCTCCACGATGGCGGTCAGGATGGATGGAAGGGGTGGTGGCGTTCTTGGGAGCGTGTGTTTTTCTCAAGATTCGGCTTCAATCTGCTAAAATCGGACTGGGCATTTGCTTATATTGGGAGGTGATGGTATGGTTGGGGCAATCTGCTAAACCAGTCAGGGTACAACACGTCTTTTGAGGGATCCCTAAAGTCTTTTGCGTGTATGCACCTCAGCAGGTTGTCCATAGCCTGCTAATCTGGGACCAAAACTAAATTTCTCTTCACACGCCCCAAAAGGTCAATCACTGTCACTTTCCTACTCAGAAAGTCAGAACGTCTGAGCAGGTGTTCCTCAGGCCAAACAAATGTATGATTTCATTCCACCTTATTCTGACATTTCCTGCCGTTTTTTAAACAATAAAATATCTGTCTGTTTTTACAAAACACAATATATTCATCCCTTTTGATAGGTCACCCGCCGCTGTCCGAGATTCAATCAATGTTTAACAAACAATCTCAGCATAATTGCCCGGCCTTACTCAGGGTTTTAGGGGATCTTAATCTCCCCAATGGGGAGCAATATCACTCCTTTAGATGGTCACGTCATACTTGATTGATGCTCTTGTAGTAGCAGGACACACTCTTTGTACAAAATATGTGGTCCTCTGAATTCCGGGATGTCCACTCTGCTGATGTATTATATGGATCTGATCAGGTGTTAATTGATCTGTTATGGTGCACATGTCAGTTGCAGAGAATCAGATCCCTGCCTGATTACATCAATCCACCTCTTTGGTTAATGAGTAAAGCTATCAGCCAAATTCTGCACCGACGAAATCAAGGTAATGTCCACCTGTAAGCTGTATTCGTCAACTAGATGCTTTATTATCGCCAGTCTCCTTTGTACTAACATCTCACTTGCGGCTTTAGTCTTTACTTGAGCCTTCCCAGTCAAGATGTCGGTCAACCAGTGCTAAACACACAATGAGTCAGCATGGAGATGCACAACCTTGGCTTGCCATTGCAATGCAAGATTAAGACCTTTTAGCGTGGCATCAAGTTCTGCCAAATTTATATGCTGGGCATCATTTTTCAGAAAAGCCAACACGCATCTTCTACAAGAGTACTCAATTGTTACAACACGACACCTGTAGCCAATGAACTTGCATCAACCCATGCATTCAGTTCATTTCCAGATACTTATCACTAACCCCGGGCAGGGTCGTTCCTATATACTTTAGTCAACGTTTTGGCCATCATTTGCTGGAGAGAATCATCATCGACCATGTTGTCTCATCATTTGGTTACTGCAGTTACTCGTCTTTTTAATACTCCTGTTGCCGATCGGAGCCTTACACAGACAGGTAGATGTCCTACTAATTTGCTGCAAATAGAAAACACAATGCACTTTGTCAATACACTGGGTAACTCTGTAATTGGGCTCCCTTGCTTCCATCGCAAAATATTGCCCTCCTCCCAGACCTCAAGGCCTAACATGGGCATCCCATCCTTTAGGTGCTTAGGGTTTTTGCTTATTAAACCAAAAGATTCCAGTTTCATTCGAACCACATCTGCAGACATTTTGTCCTCATTAACGCAGATGTCGTCAATGTAAGCTGAAGCAGCTTTTGCTGTGGTCTCATCCTGCATCAAAACAGTTTTAATAATAGTTGTCATTATTAAGGGTGCTACGTTTAGGCCAAAACCTAAACATGTCAAACAGTATCCTTTTCCCTTGATTATCACTGTTTGAAATGGCTATAATGACTCATGGACATGTATCTGCAGGTAGGCTCTCTGCAAATCCAACAGTGCTACATACTTCCTTTCTGATGCCACTCTCTTAGTTTAGCAGAGCACACATCTGCATTTCCGGTGAAAGCATTAACATGTTGATTCAGTTCTCGGTAATCCATTACGGGTCGAATTTTGTGTTTAGTAGATTGTTCAACAGCCATCAGCGGAATTAATTCTTTGGGTGGTCCCAGACATTCCTGTGGGTATGGTATAAACAAACTGTTATCAATCCACATCTGAAGTTCTTCTTCATATGCAGCCTTATTCTTGGTAGAAACTGCATACTCTGGAATAGTGCTGCACAGTTGATCTGGTGCCTGGCTCATGGTCTACTTCCACTTCGCAGTCCACGCCCTTTCATTGTCATCAAACATAGCATAGAAGTCCTTTTCTTCAATAGACATAACTGCACAGACTTCTTTCCCTCCATCTCCAGCCGCTGTGATCATGATGCCTCCTAGTGTATTGCATCAATTCCAATGAACATGTTGTAGCCAAGGGGTTTTTCTTGCATCACCAGAACGTCAACTTCAGCTGTATCACCCTTCTCAGTACAGATCGTGACAGTCCCTACACAACATGTTGGGGATAAGCCATTGATGGTCATAATGCCAACTGGTTGCTTCTCTGACAGCGATGTGCACTAACTATAAACTGGTAACACCCCGTGTCTACGAGTGCCGAACACTGCACATCATCAATTTTGACGACAACGACAGGCAATCCTATGTTTATTCGTTGGCAGGTGGCAAGGGTGGTGATAGTACCTTGTCCCCAACTTCATTTCCCGAACGGTTGCAAGATATGTACCCAAACTTTTTGCAGTGATAGAATTGTACTGTTCTCTGTGCTCGTGAATACACACCCCTCATATCACTTCGACTCCAGCACTCCTTAGCAAAATGATTGGCCTCCCCACATTTGTAGCACACCGGGCTCTCGTACTTATTGTAACCTAGGAGAGAATCTACATTGCCTCCATCCGGTTCGAATGCTGCATGTCGAATACTAGCTGCTGCTGTAATTGGTTCCTGTTCCTTACAGATGTTTTGAGCTCGGGCCAATAACTCGTCTGTTGTCAATTCATCAATTCGTGACAATGCCCACAACAGTTTACTGATCTCCTCAGGTAAGCCTACTAAAAAGACACAGCTTAATATTTTGTTGTTGACCCCACCAAACAGTACAGATAACTTCCGTAAATCGGTTAGGTATACGTCAACCGTTTCCTTGGGGTGAATTCGCCGGCTCATGAACTGTTGCCGTACAAAAATGGATCTGTACCAAATGCTGTATACAGGCTCTGCTTGATTTCACCCGCATCTGGTTCATCCTCGAGTTGCTGATAGACTGCATAGGTTAACCTTAATGGAATGACTGTGGCTGGTTCTTTAATTTTGCAGTTTGCAGATTTTCTCAGCCTTCCCAACCACTTTGACAAAACAGACGGTCCAGTGGTAGATCAATCAAACACGGGTAACAAGCGAAAGTCGAATCTGTCCATATTTTTATTTTTTTATTTTTGAGTTAGCACTTATCAAGGGCCAAAATAGCTTATAATTAAATAACTCAAGTGTTATTTATTCTGCACTTCAAATCACCAATTTCTTGGTTAAGTTCCACACTGTTGTCAAAACTTCTGACTTCCAAACAATCTTTCCAGTAGACTTCCACACATCTGCGTAAAAAACACGCCTGCTTTTATAGACCAGTCTTATTTGCATAAACATTCACAGTCACATGATTATTCACTACAAAACAAACTGTCTCTTCATGTTAGTTTTTCCTTTCTTTCTCTTTCATTTCATTCCACGACCGACCCTTTGAATCATGCACACGTGTTAAAGTAAGTTACATGTTTCCCTACAACTACAAAATGCCCTAGAATAGGGACCTTTGATAAATGATTTATCATAAATTTAGCCTTTTTTTTTTGCACATACTTTTAGGGTAAAATTGTATTTTTAGTCCTGAAATAAAAGTAAAAATTTCCCGAATAAACGTAATTTTAATTTAAAATTAAATCACTCGTAGCCATGTTTTGTTGACGATTCTTGTCGAATATTATCAATTTAAAGAAAAAAAAATAAAGAGATTAAAACTTACTAGTCCGTCCCTATTTACTTACCTCCCCACAAGGGCAGAGCTATACACAAGGTCCATTTTTAATATGGGGAAAGTCCAGCTCCCCATAAACGGCCAATCTGGATTGAAACAAAAATTAAAACAGCTTCAGTTTAGAAGGATTTCTGTTTCATTGACCAAGGATTGAAAAAATGAAATAAGTATCAGAACAGATATTACATTTTGATCTTAGTTCAAACATACTAATCAATTATTTAAGAATAACAAATTATTTTTTTTTTAAAATGATATTGTAAAACCTTTAATAAAGTAGACAAGATTGCCATAAAAGTTCATTTTTAGTTAAAAAAGTTTATGTAAACATTTACTTTGTTTAAATAATTTTTTTCACCTGCTAAATTAAAAAAAAAAAATCTTTATGGATATATCCGGAACATCGGAAAGTTTCATCAGATGTTATACTTGGTTGGCAGGCTGAGAGCAGGCTTGAAGCATGTGTCACAACTTGATGGTTGAAGCAGTCCCGCCAGTAGAAACCAATCATTCTACTTGTGTCGACAGTGATTTGTTAGAATATGAATTTGCGTCAGAATAATTAATCGAAAATCGGAAAAATAAGTTTATTAGGGAGTATTGAAATCGGTATCAGAATCGGAAAAATTTGTGCCTATTTTGCGATCTCAAAAACGATTCTTTTAATTGTCCTTGTTATTTGATTTGGTTTAAAACATTATTTTTTATTGCTGGTAAAAAATAATAAAATAATAAATAAATAAAGTGCATTTTCATGTTTGAGAAAATACCTGCACGTTTAACATGTGTTTTTACGATAATCAGGAAAAAATAACAACTGCCAATCAGAATTGGGAATTTAGTACAGAATCTGTAATTGTATCGGAATCGGGAAAAATATTGGAATCATCCCATCACTAATATGAATCTGTCGAGAAGATCGGCATATTTTAATCACTTGCAGTCTTCGACTGGCACTGCTGTTATATAGTTAGGATATATGGTGAGTGTATCTAAACAAATGGACCATTATCAATGCCTCCGTTCAGTCTCGAAAGACAAGGGATACTCCCTGTAGGGGCAGCTGCGTGTGTAATTGTGAGGCAAGGGTTGCGTAGTCGCCAACTATACCTCTCCTGTGTCGGCACTGTTTGAGTCCAGTGGCAAGGAGAAGTCTAGGACGACTGGAAACAATGCCGAGATAAACGGAAAACACATGCAGCAACTGGAAGTCCAAATAGTCACCCATCTGGCACTGGCCAGACTTATCGTTGCTTAACTTCAGTGATCTGAGGGAATCAATGTGTCAAATGTGATTATGCTGTATGACCATTATGAACTGTATGGACATATGCACATGTTGTATTTTTGTCTAGATAATGTTGCATATATGTGTATGTCTGTTTCATCACTAATGATCGTGGATGTGCACGTGTATTTACTTGGTGAAATTCTGTTGTAAGTTACTTTCTCCTGAAGGTTGAAAGTTCAATCCTCAATGCGGGCAATGGAAAATACAATTGTGAATCACATAAGAACTGTACCCAGTCATGGATGAGGGAACCAGAGCATGCTACCCTCATGGATTAAATAAAGTGTTCTGTTCGAAATTCCGTGCGGAGTCCCGAGTTCGACAAGAAACACCTGAAGAAGTCTGGAGGTTACATTGATCAAAATGTTATAAAAATAGCACCCAAGATGAGAACAGTAGTCCAAAAATTCCAAATAATACGAATAATTAATCCTCATCTCAAAAATTCAGAAACGTACATAAAATGGTTTTCACTTTTAAGTCGATGACGACAATGACAGGATTCTATTAGGTTATTGCATAAGTTGCCCTGTTTTTTTTTTAAAGAAAATCAAAGAATTTTAATGGCAAAAGTAAGTTAGTGTGGGACCCAAGCTCCAAGTTTTTGTGTGGATTCCATTGACTGAAGGTGGCGTGAAATATTTAGCAAAATCACACGTCATCTTTTCACCCAATCCTCTACATGATGACCTTCTTCCTTCAAAAGAATCCTGAGTTAGTCTTGGTCTATCTTGATTGGTCTTCCGGAACGAGGAGCACATTGAGGTCAAAATTACCATGTTTGAATCTGGTAAACCAATCTCAAGCAGTTCTCTCAGCTATAGCGTTTTCTCCATATACGGCACAAATATCCTTGGTCACTGCACTCACTTTTTGACCTCGATTAAAGGCGAAAAGAAGAAGCTGTTGAAAATGTGATTTTTTATCTACTTGACAATCCATTTGACAGTTCTGAAAAACAAGAAAAAAATTATATGAACAAAAAACGATGACCATTATCTTGTAGAACAGAATACGTGCTTTCTAATGATATATAACAGTTTGCCAAATATCAAAACATGTTTTAGAACAAAAATTTTTTATGAAATGGCGGGAACTTATGCAACAACCTAATATTTGTTATGTTATATTCGATTTTGGAACAATTCATTTCAAAATGGATAAAGTTAAAATTTTTTACACGTAACGATACTAGATAATCTGGAATTATATTGCTACATTTAATCTTTGGTGATTGGACGATCTCATTTGTTAAAATGGGAATGGAAAACGATTAACATGTTCAAACGAAGGCTGCCATATATTATTTTACAGATTATTGACTAAATATGTTTTAATTCCATGAACAAAGTTTCTTTCAGAGGACTTCCCATCTGTGGAACACAGTACTACTGCACTACTTTCCTGCTGACTACAACAGTCATCTTCAAGTCTAATGTCAACAAATACTTGTCGAACTACCCTTTTAAGTTAGCAAATTCTTCCCTTTTTCTTCCTAATCATTGTTTTTTTTTTTTTTCTGCTTTGTTTTGTTTAATGGAAATCGCTCCAGACAAGGTATGCAGTCACTTGATGTAAGGAGCAAGCAAGAATGAAGGATGATTATCAAAAAGGCAGGAGATACCTATTGGCCTTGGTCTTAGTAAACAAGTTCTTGATGATCCGTTCTCCTTAAGTAATCCAATTTACCAAATCTGCACTTCTAACGATTACTATATTGTTCTTTTGACTACTGTACAATCTTTAATCCTTATCCTCGAGTGGCCTCAGGGCCTTGAGAAGTAGTGATTCTCTTGTAAAAATTTTTGGTAAATGTTACTTTAACTACAACAGAACACCGACCAATAAAATTTGGTTTTTGTATAGGTTTTTGGGGTCGCTGACAACGAATCTGATATTCAAACCCGTCGCAAATTTACCATTTGCATGGTATTAACCCCTGAACCCTCGCACTATTTTGTGCCAACTCACCGCCATCGTTTATGCTATTCTTACATGATGCGTTCGCGCATGTACGCGCGTAGTAAGGTGACTTGCCACATCGCGGAAGAATTTTTTTTCTGTGTTACGTAGTTTTTGATGCTTTTTAATTGATCTAAAAAAAAAAAATTAAGTTTCCACGGGCGGTTTACAAAAGCATTTTCTTTTTCTTTTTTTTTGCTTTTGGAGGGAGGGTTATTCAATGATAAAACTTGTACAACATTTAAGAGGTGCTTCTGCAGTTTAATTTACTGTTTTTTCCGCCTCTCCCCACCATTTTACCGTAAGTAACACGCCGACATACACCGAGCAGAAGAACTTTTTTCTTTTTTTTTTTTTTACATGGGGTTCACCACTTATCAAGGCCCGAAGGCCACTCAGGGATAAGGGTTATTGCGTGTGCAGTAATCAATGAGATAGTATTGTAGTAATCATTAGTATTGGGTGTTTAGATAGAGTGTCATACTTAAGGGGGCGGTTTGTCAGGAGTTTATTTATGTTGGACTTGAAGACGTCCAAGTTGTAGTCAAGTGGGAAACAGGCAAGCGGTAGAGAGTTCCACAGGCGAGCACTTCTAAGAAAGAAGCTTTGCTCATGGAATCTACGTTTGGATTTAGGCACAGATAAAGAGTGGGGAAAATTATTGACAGTAGTTTCAGCCAGATGAGTGTTTCTCGTGAAAGATTGTTTAATTTTTCACAAAAATTCTGTTTACATTGGCGGGGGGCAGTGAGGGGAAGGGGGGGACGGAGGTGTCATGAAAAATTAAACAGTTCTTCTGCTCAGTGTATGTCGGCGCGTTACGGTAAAACGGTAAATTAAACTGCAGAAGCACCTCTTAAATGTTGTACAAGTTCTATAATTGAATACCCCCCTGCAAAAATAAAAAAACGAAAAATAAAAATGTTTTAGTAAATCGCTTGTGAAAACTTAATTTTTTTTAGATCAATTAAAAAGCATCAAAACCTACGTAACACAGAAAAATTAACCAGATTTTGTTTTTGAAAACTTTCTTGTTATTTAAAATGTCTGCTTAAAAATTCTTCCGCCATGTGACAAGACACCTCACTATGCGCGTACATGCGCGAACGCATCATGTAAGAATAGCATAAACGATGGCGGTGAGTTGGCACAAAATAGTGCAAGGGTTCAGGGGTTAATACCATGCAAACGGTAAATTTGCGACGGGTTTGAATATCAGATTCGTTGTCAGCGACCCCGAAAACCTAGAAAAAACAAATTTTATTGGTCGGTGTTCTGTTGTAGTTAAAGTAAACATTTACCAAATTTTTTTTTAAATTCCAAAGTTTTAATTGATGGCATCCATGTTTCAGAAATTCAGAAACGTAAATAAAACGGTTGTCACTTTGAAAAAAACTAAGGCTATAGGTATGAGGAAAACAGTAAGCAGGAAGAGAGTTCCACAAGCATGCAGCTCTTGGAAAGAAGCTACTGAGATAGAAATCCGCTCATAGTACTGTTCCTTTATCCAATCAGCAATCTCATCAACCTCTATCCTCGAGTGGCTTTTGGCCTTGTTAAGTGATGATTTATTAGGATAAAAAAAAAAAATTAAAAACCTGCCGTTTAAATTTAAGGAATTTAACACATCAAGCTAAAATGACATTTCAAAAAATGGTTAAGACACCAGGTAATAATCAGCGAGAATAGTTATTGAAACGTGGATAGCATCAATTAAAACTTTGGATTTCATTTTTTTTTTTTTTTTTACGAGGGAATCGCCACTTATCAAGGCCCAGAGGCCACTTAAGGATAAGAGTTAAAGAGTGTACAGTGGTGAAAAGGACAATATAGTAATCTTTAGAAGTGTAAATTTGGTAAATTGGATTACCTAAGGGGAATGGATCATCAAGAATTTGTTTACATTGGACTTGAAGACGGTCATGTATGTATGTTTGTATGTCTGCCTAAAACTTTTGACAGAGGTGACGGATTTTCACGAGATTGGTATAGTTTTGAAACACGATCCTTCGGACAACAAATATCGAAAAATTGGCTAAAAACATTGATTTCTTCATCCTCAACTGGCCACTTTTCTACAGGGAGGGGTCACTTTTTCGCGAATATTTGTAAAAGTCATTCCCTCTTTTTGATTTACTAGCCTTAATTTAAACCTTCGTCACTTCCGGTTTGACGATGGACGCAACAGAAAAGATTTCATTTTTTTTTTTTTTTTTTTCTTCACGTTCTTTTCCGCCTTCGCTGTACGAGTTTAATCCTGCCTGCCTACTACCAATTTTTTTTTTTCCCCCAACACACACCTCCAAACACCCTGGCTAGTTCAATATAATAATTATTTATCTATATCTCGATATATAAGTGTAAAAATGTCTGTCTAAACAAAACTAATGGCATATTAAGAATCGGCAGGTTCTTTTGAATATTTTAGCATGTTTTTTTTTAATGTTTCTGGTGTAAAGAGTAAGTACATCCGGATCCTCCCTCCTTACAGGATTATGATTGGCTAAATAAGCCATAATTACTGATTAGTAGAGTCACCTGGACAGACATAAAAAGCCTCACACTGTTCTTTCAGGTTGATGTTCCAGGACTTGCTGCTACACTGGATGTTTAATGTAAAAAATTAAACATCCAGTGTAGCAGCAAGTCCTGGAAACATCAACCTGAAAGAACAGTTGGAAATGACTTATATACCATACATTACGACCATGTAATACCTACAGCCATCTACCTTGAAAATGCTGCTGTTAAACCTGACATAGTTATATGGAATAAGTCAGAGAGAGTGGCAACCTTGGTTGAAGTGAGTGTCCCTAATGATGTGTGAGCAGAGCTGAAAGAGAGAAACAGACAAGGTCTCATGTATGATATGAAAAGAAACTGGAATCTTAGGGAGATATCAATCTTACCAGTTATCATAGGTGCCACAAGGTTTATGAAGAAGAACCTGAAGTCCTACTTAACTAATATTCCTGGTGAATCAAGTGCAAGAGAGAACCAGACAATTACACTTAAGGGAACAACAAGGATACTAAAAAGAGCTCTCAGTTGGTTCACTACAATAACAAAGAAGAACCAGCGAATGCTGATAATATTATTAATTTATTATTGATCGATTTCTTTTTATTCCGGTGTCACCGCTACAGAAATCCAGGGAACACAGAAGAATGTCATTAATGATTAATCAGCCTTTTAAGAAGAAAGAAAAAAAGAAAGTATTGAAATGGGAGCGATTTAACAGGCCACAAAGGAAGTCCTACCTAAGTAATATTCCTGGCAAACCAAGTGCAAAAGAAATCCAGACAATTGCACTTCAGGGAACAATGCGGATACTAATAAATACTCTTGGTTGGTTTCACTAAAAAGCAGGGGAATTTTGGCAACTGGTTAAGCTGCCCCATAGCCAGCATTACAATCTTCCAAGAAATAAAATGAAAAAAAAAAAGGGATATCAACTCCGACTACAAACATCTGTTTAGTACGGTGATCTGTCAAATTATTACTCAAAATGATCAGCTATTTCAAACGATATATATTCCTTTTGCGGAACATATCAGTTTCAATGTTTTCACTTTACTATTATAATGTAAGAAAAACCCCATTATTGTTTTTTTTTAGAAACTCAAATCCTTAGCCAAACACAAATTCCGACATGCGCATAGTTGCTATGACAACTTCTCTGCTTGACATTATGATGAGTGTTGGCCATTAATTAGAGGAAACTTGATTGTTTTATGTGAAAATTGTCATGGATTAAATGAACACTTTTCTTTCATGGTGAGCGATAATGACATTTTTTTTTTATTAATAGCTAGCAAGGTTTTCCCCATTTACTATTGTTTCACAATTTAATTCCTATTCACTACTTGAAATCATCTAAATGAAACTAATCAAAAAGAAAAAGACAAAATTCCTTTCTCTCTCTTTATCAATAAGAAAACAAAACTAACCAACAAGAAAAACTAAATAAAATTAATCGATGAGAAAAAGACAAAACTCTCTTTCTCCATATTAATAAGAAAACACAAAACTAACCGGTCCTGGATATGACCTTAAACTATATCCAATGGTGAGGCCCCAGCTTGCGGGCTTTATGGAGTGTGGAGCCATCCTTTAATTGCCATTGCTCCCAGGTCCACTTTGACCCGGACTGGTAGGTACCTGTTAGGGTCCTAACTATGGGTTAAATAGAAACTGACTTAAAAAAAACAAACAAATATACTCTATTAAAAAATGTTTCTTCAAAATCACTGGATTCTGCATTAAATAACCTGAAAAGGGTTGATATGCCGTGAAACAACCAACCAAAAAAACTAACCAACAAGAAAAACTAAATAAAATTAATCGATGAGAAAAGGACAAAGCTCCCTTTCTCTCTCCATATCAACAAGAAAACACAAAACTAACCAACAAGACAAACTAAATAAAACAAATAAAAACTAAATAAACAAGTTCTTGATGAGCCGTTCCCCTTAAGTAATCCAATTTACTAAATTTCCACTAACAATTATTACAACATTGAACACTATATGCTTATTAACCCTTATCCTCGAGTGACCTCTTGGCCTTGATGTGGTGACTCCTTTGTAAAAAAAAATATCAATAAGAAAACACAAAACTAATCAATGAGAAAAAGAATACAAAACTCCCTTTCTCTCCTTTTATTCGATTTTGATAATAATGGAATATTTTTGTGTATTAAGTGAAAGAAATTCTTTCCCTTCTTTTTTATTACTATCAGATATTATGAAGATTAAGCCTCTATTTCTTTGCTCATAAATTTAAATTTGCATATGTGGTTATTTTCCTTTCTTTTTTATTATTATAAGTTAGTATTAAGATTAAGCATCCCTTTTTTTTTATCATAAAAAAACATTTGTGCACCTGATTATTGAAGTGAGCCATATATGCTCACTTTTATTATATAATTTTTCGTTTTTTTTTTTACATTTTCATTATTTTTTTTTTCAATCATTTTTTGCATAATTTTGTTTTTCTCGTTTTGATAAATTTGTGTTCTTTGATGAGTTCACTTTTTAATACTTTTTATGAATTTAATATTTAAAAAAATTTTTTTTTTGTCTTTTCCAGGTTTCTAATCACATTTTTGGCAAGAATGCTTATCGATCAACAATGTCAGCTGATTTCATGGGACATAATCAAAGACTGTACAACTATTTCTAACTCATTCTTACCATTCCCTTCTTGACCACAGGCGACCAACATAAATTTCACGGATTATTTGGACATTGTCTTCCTTTTTGTTACATTCAAGATTTTATGAACAACACAAGTTAACGAGTCATTCTGTTCCATCAATTGGTAAACAGCAATAGAAATGGCATCAGTTTGTCAAGTGAAAAGCATATACACATGGAGATAGCATCTTTTGTACTGTGGACTAAACAAAAAAACTTATAGGAAGTAGTGAACTATATTTTATGATTTTTATAGGAAGTAATGTACAATATTTAAGAATTTTATTTGAAAGAGTAATTTATATTTAAGAATTTATAGGAAGTAGTGATTTATATTTAAGAATTTTATAGGAGTACTGAGCTATATTTAAAATTTTATAGGGAGCAGTGAACTTTATTTTATAATTTTTATGGATACTAAACTATATTGGAGAATATTATAGGAATTAATGAACTATATTGAAGATTATTATAGGAATTAATGAATTATATTAAAGATTATTATAGGAAGTAGTAAACTGTATTAAAAAATTTTATTGGAAGTAGTGAACTTTATTTTATAATTTTCATGAGAAGTAGTGAACTATATTGAAGGACCTTATTGAATTTATAAGCAAAATAAAAAAATGTTTTCTTGACCAACAAAACGAATCTTTTTCAAACAAAATAATAGATTGGAAGACAAAGCAACAAATTCATTTTCTAGCAAATATTTTCTTCCATTTTCCTGTCTGTGATTACTGATTATTAATTTTTTAATGTCTAATTAATTATTCTTCTGACTATTTTTAAAATTACGTAGTGTTAAAATAAGGCAATTTCCCCCTTTTTTATAAAAAATAGTCTTTTCTTTTAACAGTTTTCTATTATCTATAATTATATTTATTAAAACTATATTTTAGATATTGTAGATGTTTATATTGTTTTTTTAGCATGCAACACAAACCAATAGTCAAATGTGCAAAGAAATGTCAGGATTTGAACTTTGTATTTAAAAGAAAAGGAGGGATTTTTACTAAAGATTGAGGAAAATAACCAAAATATGAATTTTAAAATGGAAAGTCACAAACATTTAAAATTGTTTTATATTTCTTTTCCATATCGTTTGGTATAATATCAAGTGTGCTTGGTTTGATTGACAGTAACTGATGATGGATAAAAAGTTTACATTTATTGAATCATAAAATATTAAAAGATAGGATATAAAATAGATATTATTAATTATTATTTAGTAATGATCTATCTAGCATATTGAGCATCCCTTTCAAGATAGGATTTATATGATAATATACATAATTTCAAATATCTTTTTTTCTTTATATATATATGTATATAAATTTCGTTTGCATCTAAGCTTTTTTAAATTGTAGTGAAAATAGCTTAATATTTAAAAAAAAAAACAATAAAAACAGAGCAATCATAAAAATTCTAATAATATTACTGCTCCAATATGATGTTGCAAATAGTTTCTATACAAATACAAAACTTGAAATGAGTCTTTTTAAAATTTAAGCCGACTAAAATCACACAATCATGACATAATTTATTTCACTGATAATGGCTAATAATCTTGATTAATGTGTAGTTATGATCAGAAAAAATATATTATATTTTATTTTTAAACAAATATATTTAAATTGTATATTTATTATTTTTTAAAAATTGTTATAATAGAAATTTGTTTTTCCAGTAATTAATATTGTATTTTTGCCAATTATTATTTCTAACTTTCTATAAGCAATAGTTAAATTATATAGTTACTATTTTTAAAACGAAAATTTATAATTACATTTTCATTGTATTTATTTTATAATTTATAAGCGATATTAGTTTGAGTTTTCGATGTTAGGAACGTTTTTCAGTTAATATTTTATTATATATGTTTTTTATATAAGAGATTATACAGAAATTATCAATCATGTATCCAGTTCAATCAACTTACCCTAGCATGGGTAACCATTCAAATATGTACGACCAACCCATATATCAGAACCCAAATCGAAACAATGCCATGAAAGGTCCAGATAAAAACTCTGCAAACACTACCACCCCTAGCCACACTACAGGGGGTAAGAATTTCCGACAGCCTGACATTGCCCGGAAGCACTTTTCAAATCCAACAGAGAATGTCTCTCTGGTGGTCAGCAGCAATCACCAGGAAAATGTTGACCCTCCACCATTGAATAACACCTCCAATGTACCCACCACGACATCATCGGTTAACAATATTAGCAGCAACCAGGAGAAAGCATTGTCATGCGCATTTTGCAAAAAGGTTTTCCCAAACTCCTTCATCCTTCGTACGCACGAACGAATCCATATGGGTGTTAGGCCTTTCAATTGCTCGTTTTGCTACAAGGAATTTTTTCAGTTGGTCGACCTGAAAAATCATTATTGCCTTCACAATCATGCAACGAACAATATGGGCATTTCCGAACAGAAGGCGTACAGTTGCACCATCTGCAGCAAGAGTTTTGCCCACCGCGGAAATCTCAAGCTGCATGTAAGAATTCATTCTGGTGACAAGCCGTTTGCCTGCGAGATCTGCGGCAAGACTTTCTCGCAAAAGAACAGCCTCACCGACCACAAGCGGATCCACACAGGCGATCTGTTCTTTTGTCGATTCTGCCAAAAGCCATTCTGCAACGAATTCTTTCTTCACAACCATGAGCGTGCCCATACAGGTGAAAAGCCATTCCAGTGCGACTTTTGCGACAAGCGGTTCGCACAACGGGGTAACTTGAAAACACATCTGCGAACACACACGGGCGAAAAAAACTTTGTGTGTGACGTTTGTGGGAAGGCGTTCTCGCAGAAGAACTGCCTCAATGATCACAAACGTCTGCACACAGGTGACCTGTTCTACTGCACATACTGCAAGAAGGGCTTCTGCAATCAGTTCTTTTTGAAGATCCACGAGAAGGTGCACACTGGCGACCTGTTCTATTGCACATACTGCAAGAAGGGCTTTCCAAATCGGTTCTTCTTGGAGAACCATACACGGTCTCATACTGGGGAGAAGCCGTTTAACTGTCTTTTCTGCAATCAGACATTCGCACAACGAGGCAACCTGAAGACGCATCTCAGAACACACACAGGAGAAAAACCATTTCAGTGCGAAGTATGCGGCAAAGGTTTCGCGCAAAAGACAAACCTGAACGACCACAAACGGCTGCATACAGGTGAGCTATACTACTGCAATTATTGCAAGAAGCCATTTTGTAATAAATTCTTCCTCAAGATACATGAACGCATCCACACAGGTGATCTTTTTTACTGCAGCTATTGCAAGAAAGGCTTCACGAATGAGTTCTTTCTAAAGAATCACCTACGGGTCCATACGGGAGAGAGACCCTTCCAGTGCGAATTCTGTAACCAGACTTTTGCTCAGCGTGGAAACCTGAAGCAGCATCTACGGAAGCACACAGGCGAGCGTCCGTTTGGCTGCGACGTCTGCGGCAAATGTTTCTCGCAGAGGAATAATCTGAATGACCACAAGAGACTCCACACGGGAGAGCTGTTCTACTGCAGCTTCTGCAAGAAGCCGTTCTGCAATGAGTTCTTCCTCAAGAACCATGAACGATCGCATACAGGCGAACGTCCGTTCCAGTGCAGCTATTGCAAGAAAAACTTCTCGCAACGCGGAAACCTCAAACTACATTTGCGAACACACACTGGTGAGAAACCATATACATGCAATTTGTGTGAGAAGTCGTTCTCACAGCGAAACAGCCTCATTGACCATCAGCGTGTGCACAGCGGCGATCTCTATTTCTGTGGTGTTTGTAAAAAAGGCTTCTGCAACCAGTTCTTTCTTCGCACCCATGAGAAGAGTCATGCGACGACGGTCGCTGTAACAGAAAATATAAATATAGGACCGCCGAAACAGATCAGTTGTGAATTTTGCGGCGAGGTCTTTTCTCAGCTGACTGAATTAAAGGAGCATGTTGACTCGCATCCTCCGGAGGAAAGACGCTACAGCTGTCAAATGTGTGGCGAAACATTCCTCCACAAGACAAATTTAACAACTCATAAGTGCCCTGCAGCGACGACGACGACTGGTAGTAATGGAGATGACTGTGAGCTGTTCTCAAAACTGCCTCTAATCTCGAATGCAGGATCCAGCAATATGGTCGCTGATAAGCCATCATATAATTCATCAGTTATGAGCAAAGACATAGCTCCCTCGTCACAAAAATCGTCTAATCTGAAGAACAACAGCAGCAACAACAATGCTAATGGTAACAACAGCAACAACAATGAACGAGACAATTCGTTTGTGCCACAGGAAGCTCGAGATTCACAAGCGCCGCCAATTCGGCCCCAACCTTCAAATGCCTCATCTGGTTCAGCCTCTTCATCCCATTTGAACTCTTCATATATTCACGGTATGCCTCCCATTTGGGAAAATAACTACCTCTGGTCGCGAGGCTATCCTATGCCTCCATTGATTGGATCTGGCTGGCCCAATGTATCCAGCGGAGTCTCTTGCGGGTCTAAACAAAACAAATAGAATTCTCAGATTTGGTGTCTTATCATCTTCATCAAAAGATCAAAGAATTTTAAAGGATCTGAAAACAAAAAAAAAATTTTTAAGAAAACGTTTTTCTATCACAAATTCTAATAAAAGATATATATATATATATATATATATATATATATAATATATAAAAATAAAAGATATATATATATATTAAATATATATATATATCTTTTATTTTTATATATTATTTATATATATATATATATATATATATATATATATATATATAAATAATATATAAAAATAAAAGATATATATATATATATAAATAATATATAAAAATAAAAGATATATATATATATATATATAAATAATATATAAAAAAAAGATATATATATATATATATACATATATATATAAATAATATAAAAATAAAAGATATATATATAATATATAAAAATAAAAGATATATATATATATATATATATATATATATATATATATATATATATCTGTTTTAAGTGTGTAAGAAAGAACCCCAGCAAAGTGCTCGATTATAAAGAAATTATCACTATAAGAGTGTAAATTTATTTATATTTGTGTTAAAGTATATCGGAAAAACATTGATATTGTTGGTTTCAAATCCTACATAAAAGGTGACCAACCTCTGGTCGTCTATTTTGGACTTTCTTCAGCCTCTGTTTGCATCTATCTCCCTGGAAATAGTATCCTGTAGAAATGTTTTTCTGATCTTCTGTTACACAAATATAAATAAATAAATATATCTGTGTACCATAATTGAGAGCGACCCAAAAGCACCCTTTTTATTGGCTACAGCACTTAGATGTAGGGGAGTAACTCCACTTACCCTTGATCGTCATTTTGTAATGTTGAGTTGTTAGCGAAATGGTGTCAAGTATGAGTTTTTGGTATGATTCGATTGAGGATTGAACATTGGTCTCCCGGCCCATTATGCCAAATTGATGTAAAAAATGGTTTTTATATATTTTTTTAAAACAAAGTTTCTAATCATAAACTGTGAGATTTCTAATTGTGTTGAAATTAGAATGCACTTTCTAGACGGAAAGTTTGGATATTCGATTGGGTTTCCACTTTTCTCTGTAGTGCTTCAGTTTCAACAATTAGAGAACAATTGCAATTAATGATCAAAAATTCTGTTTTAAATAAATATTTTGGTATTCATACAAAATAAGGACTGTGCTATCGTCGGAATTTTCCGGGAACTTTACGTAAAACACCTGAACATGCCGAATGAAAGTTTTGTATATTATTTTTTTATTGGAATCCTTTCAGATGAGTAATTTGTATATTTATTTTTTTATGTGCAGACTGTTATCCTCATTTTCATAGTTGTTGTTTCATGACATTTCAATCAATTATTTCTCTGGCCTTCATTAGGTGGTTAACAGCGACGGGATAGGAATACTGAGTCTCTTAACTATATCTTCAGTAATAACTGCCTTACATAGTTATTGTTGTCACACCACATTTTGGCCAACTAATCCTCTGGCTGGCTTTGGGTAGGATTGAAACGGCTATTTTCAGACAATGCTCACCTGAAATCTTAGAGATTCAACGCCTCTGTTCACTGCGCCATGAGCCCCGAAGGGCAATCAATTTTGGATTTTTTGGTCTTATAAATCCAAGTTTTTCATTCTTATTTGGTCTTCCATCATTGGGTCCGTACCAAATGGTATATTATTTTTTATTATTGGAATCCTTTCAGGCAGTAATTACTGAGAATACAATTAAGAGACTCAGCATTCCTATCCTGTCGTGGTTAACCATCTAGCCGAAACGTGAAACAACAACTATGAAGAAAGTTTTGTAATTTCTTTTTTTTTTTTTCATGCAAATGCTAGTCAATTGTTTTTCAATGAAAAATATTATTTCTGTTATTACAGAAGATAATTCAATTAAAAATTAATTGAAAAAAAGCAAAGCAATATTCTTTTCTTTTTTTTTGTGGTTGCTATGAAGAAAGTAGAATGAATTGGACAATTTTTACAAAACTTTTAAGGAAATCAGTCAATTTTTACGAAACTTAAAGAAAATTCAAATTCAAATAAAAATACTCATTGAAAGTTTCATGAATAAATATTTATTTTTTTAATAACAAACAACTGAAAGCAAAAAAAAAAGAAATGATTTAATGATTGTTTTTGTTCAAAACAAGATAACTATTTATTCTTTTTATAATAAACCTATGATTGCAAATTTATGTTTTCTTAAATGTTGTTGGCTGCTGCGATTTCAATGTTTATCATTTTGGCACTTTTCGGCGTTAAACATAAAATGCCTGGAATATTCTGACTATAACACAGTCCTTATTTTGCATAAGTACCAATATTTTATATAGCTACATGTTTGTTCATTGATTGTTGAACTTCAAATCCTTTCTATGTCACATGACTAACCTTAACCAATCAGAACTGTTACTTTATATATGGAGCAATAGTGAAACACAGACTAACTACACTTCACTCTAAAAGCATTTTATTACCTAAACATTCTGAAATAAAAAAATGATATTTTTACATTCATTTACATATATATATATTTACTATAATAATTATTAAATACCTACAGACACTAGTGTTTCATCCTTTCGGGAATCATCAGTGCATAGATTCGAATCCGGCAACAGAAGTCATCTCTGGCTTCATTAGCAAGGACCTAATCCATTCAGCTACCATTAACTGCGAGAAATATTGTTGAAATTTATACATTTATTTTTAAAATGCTTTTTAACGTTTGTCAGAGTGATCTAATCATTATATGATGGTCTGCGCATAAAAGCTAAATTGACTGATTTTTTATTTCAACTGAAAGTGCTCAACGATAAGAAATGAGTTTCCTAAAGGGGCTGGCATACATATATTTATATATATATATATATATATATATATATATATATCGTTTCTTGTCATTGAGCAATTTCAGTTGAAATAAAAGTCGATCAATTTAGCTCATATGTGTAGATCATCATATAATAATTAAATCACTCTGGCAGACGTTAAAAAGCATTTACAAAAATAAATGTTTAAATTTCAACAGAATTTCTCGCAGTTAACGGTAGCCGAATGGATTAGGTCTTTGCTAATGAAGCCATCTATCGACTGGTGTTAATCGTGACATTCATTTCTTATCGTTGAGCACTTTCAGTTGAAATAAAAAGTCATTGAGCACTTTCAATTGAAATAAAAAATCGGTCAGTCGATAAATATTGGTGTACCATAATTGAAAGTGACCCCGAAGCTAACCCTAACCCGACCCCAAAGCTCCCTTATATATATATGTCAGCCCCTTTTTATTGGCTATGACACTTAGATGTAGGGGAGTGACTCTCTCTCTCTCTCTCTCTCTCTATATATATATATATATATATATATATATATATATATATATATATATATATATATATATGTATGTATATGTATGTATATATATAAATGAATGTAAAAATAATCTTAATAATGAAAAGCATTCAACTTTGAAATGCCATAGTCTAAAGAGGCCCTTCCCCCATTTTTCCCCTTACTTTAACCTTTTTTAACCTTATTGACATGACTGCCTGATATTTCAAAATGGTTGCCCATCTGGTATTGGCCAGCCTTAATGTTGCTTAACTTCAATGATTTAACGAAAACTGAGGTATCAATGTAATTAAAAAGTCTATATGATGAATATAAATATCCATTTTCTGCTAAGAGTTTTTGTCTTTCGAGGGAGCACAAGGAATCTAAATGTCTGTAACTATCAGGAACTTATATCACTTGTTTTTTGGGTTTTTTTTTATTACATTTTCACCCCAAACAAGGCACATTGCCACTTTGATGTAGGGGGCTACTATTAGGGACACAGGCTACAGGGGTACTAGGTGGGGAGTTGGGCAGCAAGATTTCGGTTTACGTTACACTTGAACTTCTGCATGTCAGTACAGTTGGGGAAGCAGGAACCTGGCAGGGAGTTCCAAAGTCTAGCGGTTCTGGGAAAGAAACTACTGGAGTAGAAGGCTCTCTTACATCTAGGGATCGCTACTGTGAAGGGGTGGAATTGTACTGTTTGTCAGGTTTGTCGGGGGTATTTACATAGAGGGGGTACAAGTGCTTGCAGCTCGTTGGAACATACACTGTTAAAGTACTTGTAGAACAGGCAGAGGGATGCTACCTCAATAATTCAGACTGCAACTAATTGTTCCACTTCAAATCCCTTCTATGTCACATGACTAAACTACCAAATTAGATCTACTATTATCTTTCACTTGAAGGCATATTATTATTATCAATAATGTATAATAATAAATGTTACCATGTCAAAAGTCTGTCCTTTTAAGGCTAGCATAATTGAAGATGCTGAAGCGATACAAAGTCCAAAAGACCGATTTAAAATTTTGGTTGCAAATTAGTGTTTTGAAGAACTTTTAATGTTTTGTAGATTCCAGTGTAAAATATTACTTGCAATATACGTACATGCCTATATATCTGTATGTATAAGGAGAATATTGTAGTTTGCTTAAAGCATTGTGTGTAGTGTATAAAGGGCTTGTCTTTAAAAGCTATCACAATGCAGTCTGGTAGAAAAACACTGCATACAAGACAAGGTAAAAAAAATAATAATAATAATATTGCAAAATTTCGATCATGTTTAATAAATTCTGGAGCACAAAAGGTCGCTTGTTATAATGGTACTATTCCCATGTTTGTAGCTCTTCAACTTTTTTTGGATAAAAAAAACTAGGAAACTTTGCTTTTGAAACAACCCTCCCCCACACACGTACATATGCACGCACACACACACACACACACATACATATATGTGTGTGTGTGTGTGTGTGTGTGTGCTACTATAAAACATGGAAACATAGAATCGGAAAAACAATAATTGAACTATTCATCATTGGGTGTTTCAATTTGGGGTACCTCAACACTGTTCGTATGAATGTTAATCAATTTGTATAAAATCTGTCGTTTGGAGTAACTTGAAATGGTAGTGAATGATAATTGTATTATATTGAACTATGGAATTGGCTATGTGGAGTTCAAATCTCATCAGCCATTTTGTGTTCCGTTATGAACAAATATATTAGAAAGATATGAATCCACAATGTACATATGCTAAAACGGCCTCAAATGCCATAAAGTAGAAAAAAAAACTTTTTTTTTTTTTTTGTGTAAATAACTAAATTCCGTAGAAATGGAAATTTCTGAAAATCAATTAAAAAAGTTTTGAATTTGTACATTGTATAAAAAATGTTTGTGACAGTATAAATCTGTAAATGCTCTATTGTCGAAAAAGGAACTTAAAAAATATTGATATGCAATTGATACACAAAACAAAACAAAAAAATGAGAGACAGCCATTTTGGTTTGATTAAACTCATTCCTCAAAATCCTGTGTCAATTCTTCATTTTCTTTTTTCTGTTTTATACAAGTAGAGTCAAAAGTAATCGGTCAATCAAAACATAGTTCAGATTTTGGAGTTTTGTCCAGAATTCCCCTCATATTGAAAACAAAAATAAAAAAAATCTATATGTACACATGACAAAACGAAAATATTATATTCCAAAAATTATATAAATCAATCAAGTAGTTTATTTTCATAATGAAAATCATTTTTACGTGATTAATGGAAATTCATAGGCATTATAACATAAATCTTGCAAATGTGAATTGAATTATGTCCCTTTGTTTTTTTTTTAAGTTTATTTTTTTTTCTTCAGAATGGCAGACTAGACATTTCAGAATGGCAGACGAGACCGTTCTTCAGTTACTCATAAAATTTGATTTTCTTATAGAAAAATAAAATTACTTGATCACTTTATATGATTTTTGGAATACAGTAGAACACCGGGATACAGCATAGTACATATTAAAAATTAGTAACAAAATACAATACAGTATATAATACAAATGTATATAATCAAATAACACTATAAATAATACTGTAAGATGGGGCAAATACTGTAACCAGGGGCTGGAAAAACATTGTATTCCACATTGTAACTTGAAAAAAAAAACGAATCCTGGGGTTCTACTGCATGCTCATTTTGTCACAGGTATGTATATCATAGAGATTTTTCTTTATTTTTGTTTGTTAAAATAGGGAGAATTCTGGACGAAAACTAAACTTTTTATATATACGTAATACACTGTGAAATGTGCATGAAACTAGTGCACTATTAGAGTAAGTGCTCGAAATGCTGGATGCACTCTCTGATGCATTTATACCTTCTATCAAGTTGGCATCATCTTCTGTATGAAAAATTTGTAATCCTTTGTGTATGTTGAATATTCCTTGGTTCTTCAGCTTAGAGCACATCCAAAAGGAAAAAATCCAAATGAGCAAGGAGGATACTACATAGAAACACAATGTCCAAGTGATCATGTGTGGACTAGTCATGAAACGAATCATACACCAGTGTGGAAACCAAATCGCTATATATATATATGAGGTGCCTTCAGTAAGTTTCCAGTCTGTTTTTGTACAGACATTTAAAATTGTTGTAGACTTTTGAAAATTCAGTATGTTATTGTTATACATCCTATGAGATGACTGACCAATTTTTATGATTTCAGGTTCAAATGAACAGCTACAGCAGGAATTGGTACACCCTACTAAAATCTGATCGTCACAACTGGTGAATTAAACAAAATGCAATCTGGATGTAAGGACACTTTAGAAGAGCGATATGCAATAAAATTCTGTTTTAAACTTGGAAAAAATTGCCACAGAAACGTATAGAATGCTTCAAACTGCTTTCGGACCATCTTGCATGAATCGAGCATCAGTTTTTGAGTGGCCTAAGAGATTCAAGGAAAGCAGGAAGTCTATGAGGGATAATGAGAGGTGTGAGAGAAGTAATTAAGTCAGAGTTTATTATCTAAATAAAGAATTTCATGAATAAAGACTGTTGTGTGTCTATAGAGACAATAAGTGCATAATTTGATGTCAGTGTGGGAACTGTACATACAGTTATTTGTGAGGAACTGAAGATGCAGAAGATTTGCACAAATGCATCAGTTCTCAACTCCATCCTCGTCACAGACTATTTAACCAAGATAAGCATCAAGGTAGTTTCTCATCCTCCCTATAATCCAGACCTTGCTCCCTGTGACTTTTGGTTATTCCCTAAGCTCAAGGAAAACCTTAAAGACTGTCGTTATGAGACGATTGGGGAGATGAAAGAGGCTGTGACGAGGATCATTGACACACTCACTCAAAAGGACTTCCATGGGGCCTTCCAGAATTTATTGGTTGGTTGGTTGGTTGTTTTTGTTTTACGGCATATCAACCCTTTTCGGGTTATTTAATGCCGAATCCAAAGATTTTGAAGAAAATGTTTTTAATAGAATATATTTGTTGTTTTCAAGTCGATTTCTATTTAATCCATAGTTGGAACCCTAACAGGTACTACTACTCCGGGTCAGAGTGGACCTGGGAGCAATGGTAATTAAAGGGTGGCTCCACACTCCCCAAAGCCTACAAGCTGGGGCCTCACCACTGGATATAGTTTATCCAGGATCCCCATTGAGGGACTTTTACCCTCTGCAGGGAGGCAGTCGGTGTATTCTAATGCCCCACCGACAGGGCCCAGAATTTATTGGAAGGTACAAATGCATTGCAACCAGAGGAGATTACTTTGAAGGGGAGTAGAGTTTCATATGTGTATTATCAATAAAAGTGACCATACGACAAAAAATCTGGAAACTTATTGAAGGCATTTTGAATCAATAAGACAATGACTGCTAGGTTAATTCTGACTCTGTGTATTCTAATCATGGATTTTTAAAAAAAATTTTCTCTTTTATTAATCTCTATGCATATTATTAAATTTTTTAATCTCTATGCATATTATTAATTAATCTTTATAGTATAAGCATGTACATTAATGAGTCTAATGAATGTTATCACAGACTTTTGGTGTTTATATACATTTTTTCGCCTTTTGTTCACCCCAAGCAATGCATATTGCCATTGAGACATAAGGAGCTACTGTGATCCGGAGGGGGCCAGATTTATAAGGGGCATTCTAAGCAGGGAGTTTCTGTGTGTTGATACCATCAGTGGTAGGGGGAGGGGCAGGGAGCAGAGAGGTAGTTCCAAAATCAAGTGGTGGGAGGAAAGAAGCTCTCAGAGTAGGAAATCTTTCAGCATCTGGGATCTCTACACTGAAGGTGCGGGATTTTGCTAGTCGGATGATGGCAGTATTTAGGTTGAGAGAACACGTGCAGTTGTAGTACTCATAAAACAAGCACAATAATGCAACATTGCAGTGATGTGACAGAGATTGAGCTTAGTAGACAGTACGGGACCTATTAGGTTAAAGGCTTTTTTTTTTTTAGCACTCTGAACAAGACAGAAATAGTAGCTAGTGTGTGCAACCACGTACTCCCTCTTGACAACAATCGCTGACCCCATCACAGTTTCCATAGTATTCTTCATCTTCTCTACTTCCAATTCTCTTCATTACAGAAAGTTGCTGAAAGGCGTGTACAGTTGTTCACAATTAAAAAAAATAAACAATGCAGATAAAATACAGAAAATACAAACTCCGACAAATTCAGTATCAGTTGAGATCTAGGTGCATGTGTGACACTATCGTGAGAAACAATTCTAAGCACCAACATCTACATCTTAGTTGTCTGTCAAGACCTCTTTGTTTTTGGTGGATGTCAGCTCATTTCAATGACCTAAAGCTCTCTCGATCAGGTCCAAGCTGCAACCTGGATTCAGCTATCCCAAACTGGCAACTGTCGCAAACTCAACTGTCACAACCTTAAGACAGTTCCTACCTGTTTTAAACTGTCCATAAACTAAATCGAAATATATTGACCTCTATGTTCGGTTCTTTGTCTGAGTCAGCGTCACACCTTAATTAACAACCCTAGGTCAGCTTTCCTTTGTGTAACTTGGTGAATCATTTCCTCACCATTGTCTTGTTACTAACCTCTCTGGTGGGCTCTCTTGACTGTGCTAGAAAGTTACTTATGCCTGAAAGTATCCTGTACCTCTAGATACATGTATCCTCATATATAGAGTGTTGTCACATTTGGGCTGGTACATCTGCTACTAGTCTTTTGCTCCTGGGCAGGGTTCAAAAGATACTTGCTCACCTGATAGGTCCTGAACTGTCATCTAAGCTTCAACCTTTGTCTCCTCAACGAAATGTCACATCCCTCTGCCTGTTCTATAAGTATTTTAATAGATGTTCTGACGAACTACAAGCCCTTGTACCTCCTCAACATAAATATCCCCGACAAACCCAACAAGCAGCAAAATCCCACCCCTTCACAGTAGAAATCCCGAGATGTAAGAAGGCCTTCTACTCCAATAGTTTCTTCCTCAGAACTGCTAGACTTTGGAACTCTCTTCCAAATTCCTGCTTTCCCAACTGTACTGACATGCAGAAGTTCAAGTGTAATGTGAACAGACATCTTGCTGCTCAACTCTCTACATAGTACTCCTGCAAGTTATGTCCCCCGATAGAAGTCCCTACATCAAAGTGGCACTGTGCTTTGGTTAGGGTGAAATTGTAATTAAAAAAAAACTAAAAAACGTCACTTCCCATATAATTGTTTACTGTTTAACAAAGAAAATCGCTTATTGTTTAAACCAATTCTTTCAGTCCCTTTCTGACATCATTTACACATGGGACCCACATGTTGTAGCAGGCCATGTCGCAAAGAAGACCAAGGCAAGAAATAACTCAACTCCTTTTTCGTAACGAGATTTATTTTCTCATTCTCCTGCCACACGTGACTTCTCATTATAGCTGTGATGCCAACCACGTCTCTAATGTGTTTGTGAACGGCATTCACATCTCTAATTTCCATTGTGGTGGTGTAGATCAAGAGGGAATTCAGAAAGTCTCTAAATTCCATCTGATCACCCTTGATAGAACGCTGTCCTATCAGAGGCACTTTAGGCGATATGCAAATAAGATTGCCAAAAGAAACAACCTCCTAAAGAAAGTAGCCGGAACATGATGAGGAGCTTCCCAAAGAGTCCTCAGAACAACAGCAGTTTCACTCTGCTACAGTGCTGCAGAATACTGCGGACCGGCATGGTCTCTGAGCCAATACACAAGATCAATTGACAAAACAATTCCAAGAAATCATGCGTATTACCTCAGGATATCTGAAGTCAACCCCAACACAATGGCTACAAATAGCAAACTCCATCGCACCACCCCACATAAGGAGGAGAGAGGCAACTCAAAAATTGATTCCAGATGTCGAGGAGGATACCAGGCACTTATCAATCCAACAAATTTTAAAAAATGCCTCAGATACTTCCAGACTCAAGTCCTAAAAGCCCTTCTACACTTCAAAAGTCAAAAATTTCAACCCTGTTGAGAGATAAAAGAAGGAATGGAGAAACAATACTCCTAAAGGAGGGGACATCATTGAAGATCCAAGTTTGCGCCTCCCAGGTTCTGCTACAAATAGTAGGAAGCAGTGGGTAACCGCAAGCCGGATCAGAACAAGACACTGCAGGACTGCAGTAAACAAACGCAGGTGGAGACAAATAGACTCTCCAATCTGCCCAGTGGGAGGAAGCCCCCAACACACAGACAACCTGATCATACACTGTCCAGTCACGAGACTGGGAGGAGGCTATGCGACAGCCCATCTATCTGAAGATAATTTCTCAGACTGGCTAAAAATAGCGGTATAGAGGTCTAACCCATACGATACTACTACTACTACTACTACTACTACTACTACTATGTCTCTAATCTGATCGTCCTTTTTATAGTCTTTCTTTTCCCTATCAATGACACCATTTTGGATCCATTTGCATGACACGTGCGCCCACACTCTGTTACAATCCAAATTATTTCTTATTCTCATATCAAAGCTTTCTGTGAGATGGTCTATTGCTGACATGAATTTTTTTTTTTTTTTTTGTACATGGAAGTCACCACTTATCAAGGCCTGGAAGTCACTCGGGGATAAGGGTTATTACGTGTACAGTAATCAATGGGATAGTATCGTAGTAATTGTTAGTATTGGGGATTTGATAAAGTGTCTTACTTAAGGGGGCGGTTCATCAGGAATTTGTTTATGTTGGACTTGAAGACATCCAAATTATAGTCAGGTGGGAAACAGGCAAACGGAATAGTTCCACAGGCGTGCACTTCTCAGAAAGAAGCTTTGTTCATGGAATCTACGTTTTGGTTTTTCATATTCAACAGATGGCTATAAACGGCGATTTCTCAGATCTTTTTCATCTGCACCTGTCAAGTCTGTTTATTTATTGAAAGATTTTATTTTCTGAATCTTCCACGCAAGAAAATATTCTATCATCTGGATTCCTTCAACCACACGTCAAACAACCTGACCATCCACCGCTGGAGTTTTTGACTAACAAGGTTCGCTGCTGTCACCCGGGATATGAATAGTGTTAGATTCAACCTCACTTCCCATAACTTTGTTTTCTAATCAATTTATTTCCTCTTTTTATAGTTTTTCTTCTTTTTTTCTTTCTAACACATTTTTTTTCCTGATAATATCACAAGTACACCAACCCAGATGTGGCACTAATACTTCATCCATAAGTGAATGGTGACTTTATACAGATTGATATGTTTTGTGGAAGGGATATATATTCGTTTGAAGTAGATGAGTGTGCTTTGCTACAGTTTCGATTAATAATCTGGTGTATTTTTTTCTTTTTTTTTAATTCCATTTTCATTCCAAACAAGGCTCGGTGCCACTTTGATGTAGGGGCTACTATCTGGGACAAAATTGCAGAGATACTATCTAGGGAGTTGAGCTGCAAAATGTCTGTTTATATTACACTTGAACTTTTGCATATCAGTACAATCGGGGAAGCAGAAACCCAGGAGGAAATACCAAAGTCTAGCAGTTCTGGCGAAGAAACTATTAGAGTAGAAGGTTTTCTGGCATCTGGAGATTTCTACCGTGTACAGGTGGCTATTTACGTTGAGGGGGTACAACGGCTTGTAGTTCGTCTGAGCATATACCATTAAAATACTTGTAAAACAGGCAGAGGGATGCAACATTTCATCGGTAGGAGAGAAGCTGAAGCCTAGCTGATAATTTGGGGCCTATTAGGTTGGCAACTCTCCTTTGAACCCTTCCCATAACTTTGTTTGCTAATGAATTTATTTCCTCTTTTTATCTTTTTTTTTTTTTTTCCACTTTCTAACACATTTTTTTGTCGATAATATCACAAGTACACCAACCCAGATGTGGCACTAATATCTCATTCATAAGTGAACGGTGACTTTATACAGATTGATATGTTTTGTGGAAGGGATATATATTCGCTTGAAGTAGGTGTGGGTGTTGCCTTAATGAACATGTGTGGTCAAAGCTGGTATTCCTAGCATAAAATTTGTGACGTACCATCCAATGTTTGTTCCAGATGGTTCTACCAGCTAATCATATTTTTGTGAGGAGAAAAAAATTGCTGATTGTGATTGTAGCTAGTTGGGTGTCTTTTATGAAAGTTTGTCAAGAGGGGCATCATAGATTGACACTCAAACGAGCACTTATCATGAAAATAAACGATAAAGCAGAGACATGCTCGCAACTTCTCTTCTGTTGGAAAGAAGTTGCAGAGAAGCGAAAAGGGCATCACCTACTAGGTTTCGAAACTGTTTTGAAGGATGTGCAAACAGTACTCCATTTTAGGATGTATCTGCCTCTTATGCTGGTAGAGGATTGCGTCAGGAATGAGATACCTTCTGGAGTGATAGAATGATGCATCCATTTTTCCAGCAACCTTGGCAACAGATTTGATGTAAGTCTTTCATTTTAGGTCAAGAGTGATGGTCAGATTCAGAGAAAGCTTCTTTTAGATGAGAGCCATTCATATCGATTGGCGCCAAGTGGGGATCAGAGCATTTATGGTGAAAACTTTGAAGCTTTGTTTTGATGCGTTAAATTAACCAGCCACCTTTTGCCTCATTGCATTAGGTGAAGCGAGAGCTGAACTGCTGGAGAAGCCAGAATCAAATTTCTCACGAAAACTGTTCATAGTTGAACAAAATTTCATCATGGTGCTTGAGATGAATGAAAATCAACTCCAATATTTTTAGTGGTTGAAAAACTGGTATTTCGTCTGCGAACACTAGATGTTTATTTTTTATTTGCACTTTACTTTTTGTGAGGTACGAATGATTGGTGTACCAAAGAGAATTGAAGGTAAGAATTCCATGTATTTTAATAAGTGCATTATCGATCCATAGATTCCTCTGTCTCATCGTCACAATGTTGCATCCCTGTGCCTGTTTAACAAGTACTTTAATAGAACATGCTCTAATAAACTCATAGCAATTGTGCCCACTTGACGTACATACTCACGATTAACCTGACAAGTAGCAAAATCTCACCCCTTCACTGTTGAGGTCCCTACTCTAATAGTTTTGTAGAAGCACCATGCCTATTTGTTTGCAAGCATCACAGGCACACCTGTCAACAGAAGCATACATGTGAAAGAGATGCCCCAATCACATATGATAAAAATAGTTACGACTCCTTTTGCTTATTTTGATAACAAAAAAAACGACTAAAATTTCCCCTTTTCTCAAATTTAACAAAAAAAAACCGACTTCAAGATTAATATATACATCTATATAATTATAAAACTCAAATGACCTTGTAACGAGTGATGTAACCCACTTTCCGGTTTACGACATCTGCTTGCGCATGCGCACATAAACATTAACTCATAACGTAAACAAATGAACACAAATCGCTTCTTTCGCAGATTTTGACCTGCGCACTGAAATATTAACGTTATTATTTCAAAATTATTATTTAACATGGGAAGAGTGGGGGTGTTTTGCAACTATTCTTTATTACAACTATACTGTCGCTATTTTCTTACAACTAAACAAATTTAACCCGTTGACAACCATAAGAACAATTGTAGTAAAGCCAAGACTACTACTACTACTACTCTCTATCCATCCCTTTTCTTTCCTTCCTTCCTTCCTTCTTTTTTTATTTTTTGTCTACATTTCTAGATACAAAATAGTTGTGTGAGAACGGTGAATTTGTTGACAAATTTACTAATCTGTTTCAATATTAGTTTTATTTTATTTGATTTATTTAGGTTTTATTTTTTTGCTTCAGGTTTTATTATTTTTTTTTAGATTTTAAGTTTCTATAACTTAGTTGAAGGATTCCAATATGGGTTTTTCATTCTTATATTTCTTATCGGTAGGTTCATCTGCGTTTTTGCTGCTAAATGACTTTCGTCAGCGTTCGATTTGTAGGAAAATCATGTTTAATTTTCGATTTTTGAGCGATTATTTGGTAAAATAGGTAACTTTACATGAATAGGGAGGATTTTTTTTTTCATGTTTGAGTGATCCGTCCAAATGCCATTAACCTGGAATAATCAACACAGCCATAAAACGTATTGTTTTACTGTGTATGTTTTCAGCGTCCCAATTGTTCTTTTGTTTTGTTTTTTTCCCCGTTTAAATCATCCAAATATAGAATTGTTAATACTGTCTGCTTTTTTTTTTACATTGTTCATTTCTGTATTACATTTAAGTTATTTTAACGCAATTATTTTTTTTTTACAAATAATCTACTTTAACCCGTTGACAGCCATAAAATAAGTTATGTTGTCATTGTAAAAAAAGATATATCAAAATTTGAATTTAACTATAATAATTAATATGGAATCTGTTCAGTGCACATTTACCTATAAGTATGGCCAACCACTTATAATTCAGTAACTGTAATTTTTTTTTTTCAAAAATAATTAATTATAATAAACAGAACGACTCGTAGAAATCTATCTATATTCTTTTTTCATTTTAATATACATTCATAGAAATGTTTCTGTTATGTCAAAAAAAAAATATTTTCTTTACGTCACAAGTGTCACGCTCATACATGAATTCCATAGCTAATATAACATACTGACCCAACGAGTCACGGGTAGTCTAGTATATTTATATATATCAATAAATACACCGGACATTTTTGGCTATAAGAAATCTGGTCAGAAATTAATTATAGTCATTTGTATATTTACTAAGCTCACCTTCTCATAAAAGCCAGTGGGATTTGAGAGCTTAGCAAGGATTTTTATACTCTGGCCCCAAAATCAACTGACTGGACCATTCCTGTAATGACCTGTTTCCTATTGATTGTAGTGTACTTGTTCTGTGCAGTTCTAGGAGGTCCACCCTTTCAGGTTTTGTCTTCTCTCTTTGAGAAAGGGTTAGTTTATTGCTTATCGTGTGCTAGAAATGTACAGGTATCTTTTGTAGTGTCAGAGTGCTCCTCCTTTGGGACATTGACTTTTCAATCTCACTTTCCGACCCGAGTGTCACATTTCTTGCAGTGAGAGAGAAATAAATACCAGCTCAAGGCGATTCTCAAATCCTAACTTAGATAGACTCTGTCAAGTTGTTGAGCCCAGCAGCTGAAGGAACCAGCAGTCATACCCAAAGAATCTTTTTAGGACTAACTACCAAACTAATAATGCAATTCGGACCGTCTTTTTAAGTTTACAAACTATAGTGGAATTTATAATGTTATTTGATTATATACATGTATATTATATACTCTACTGTATTTTGTTACTAATTTTTAATGCTGAATGCAACACACTTCACTCTCTAGTGCTGTCTGCCTTCTGAAACTCCCTTCTTAGTCTGCCACTCCAGTTCCTGTTTCAACTTCTCCTTCCTGAATCATCAGCTCCAGTGTTTGTCAATGTTCGCCTTCTTGTTCCAGTGCCCATCGACATCCAGTTACCAGTTCTAGGGCCCACTGACGTCCAATTATCAGTTCCAATGCCTGTCAATGTCCAGTTATCTGTTCCAGCATGAGATCTCTTCTACGTGATATGCCATAGTCTTGATGTGGTTCATTCCCAGTAATTGATTGAATTCCGCAAAGAGTGTCAATTAGAACTGCAAACCTCTGTCTGTCGTAATGACTGTGGATACTCCAAAAATGGCTATCCAGTCCTGAAGTATGGCTCTGGCTATTACTGAAGCTGAAGTATCTTTAACGGCTATGGCAGTAGGCCATCTGCTGAATCTATCGACGATCAGGATGTGGGTGTGTCCCTTTGAAGTGGGTAACGGTCCTACCAAATCGATGTGGATGTTGGTGAATCTAGCATCGGGTGTGCTAAAAGAACTCAGTGGTGATTTTGTGTGTCTGTGAATTTTGTGCTTTTGACAAGGTATGCACGTCTTAGTCCAATTTCGAATATCTGTGTTCATATTCGGCCACACGAAACGTTGCGTTATTAGCTTTAGAGTAGCTTTTTTTCCTGGATGAGATAAATTGTGAAGATGTTGGAAAACTTGTCGTCTGAGGCTAGGTGGTATGTACGGTCGTGGTTGTTTCTTTGCCATGTCGCAATAAACAATCGCTGTACTGAAGGGTACGGACGTTTTTTCGAGTTGTAAGGATGTGTTTTCCTGAACATCTTTAAGTGTTGTGTCTGATTCCTGTTCTCGTGCTATCAATTTAATGCCTAGCGAGCTGGAATTTGGAGAAGTGATCATGGTTCTGGATAAGGTGTCTGCTACAATGTTCTCCTGGCCCTTCATGTATCTTATATCCATGGAATACTGTGCAATGTAATCGAGATGTCTGATTTCTCGTGGGCCATATTTGTCCACATGTGTGTGTAGCGCATAAGTTAACGGCTTGTGATCTGTGTAGATTGTGAAATTTCTGCCTTCCAAGATGTGTTTGAAATGTTCAATCGCCAGGTAAATTGCCAACAATTCCCTTGAAAATGTGCTGTATTTTCTTTGTGCTTTGTTTAGCCGAAAAAGTGATCTAGGGGTCATCTCATCATTGATCAGCTGGTGTATGACTGCCCCTATGGCTACATCTGATGCATCCATTATAAGTGTGAGTCTGGTATCTTCCTTGTCATATATGTAAGTCAGCTTTGTGAAGTTTACTAGGGCTTTCTTCGCTTGAGTAAAAGCTGCTAAAGCTGGTCCATCTAATGTCACCTGTTGGTTCTTGGTCTTGTTCTGCAACAGCGATATTAGTGGCACGAGAATTTTAGAGCAGTTGTGTAAGAATCGTCTGTAATAGTTGATTATCCCTATAAATCGACGGACTTGTCTAACAGATGTGGGCTGTGAAAAATTAGCGATGGCATTCGGTTTTTCAGGTAGTGGTGATATTCCGCCTATGTTGATCATTTGTCCGAGGAAGTTGACTTTTGATTGGCCGAAGATGCATTTTTCAACGTTTACTTTTAGGCCATAGTGAGATAATCTTTGGAAAGCTTGATCCAGGTGCTGTTTATGTTCATCAAGGTTTTTACTAGCAATCAGGACATCATCCACAAATCCAAATATGAATAGCAATTCTCTGAAAACCTTGTCTATTAAACGTTGGAAAGTTTGACTAGCGTTTCAAAGTCCAAAGGGCATGCGAGTGAATTTGTCAAGTCTAAATGGTGTGGTCAAGGCTGTGGATATCCTTTGCTACGGGAACTTGGTAGTATGCCTTCACTAGATCCAACTTCGAAAATGTTATTGCGTTCTGTAATCCAATCGCAAAATCATGAATGTGAGGAATAGGGTATCTGTCCGGTGCAATTTGTGCATTTAGTCTTCTGAAATCGCCACATGAGCGCCAGAATGTACTGTCCGATGTCTGCAGCATGTGTAAGGGAGAAGACCATGCGCTTTTTGAGGGTTGGATAATTCCCTGTTGTAGCATGTGCTAAAATTCTTCCTTCGCTATTCGGTATTTATCCGGTTTTAAACATCTGGGGGTGGTGTGGACTGGTTGTCCGGTTGTTTTAATGTAGTGTTTAGCACTATGCTTGACCGTGTCCATGTCCTTGAATGGCTGAAACAGCTGCGGATATTTTTGGAGTAGATGGGTCCTCAGGTAGGGCTGAGCTGATACCTGTTGACTGGTAAAGAGTGGAGACTCCTCTGACCACTAATTTCGTTTGGTTGTTTGTTAATGTGTGGTTGGTCATGTCCACAAACAAGTTGAATTTTGCCAGGAAATCCACTCCTATTATGGGCGTTGTTACATCGGCTATGGTAAAAATCCATGTGACAGTTCGCCTCAAGCCGATGTTGATAGTTAGTGATTTATCCCCAAATGTGGATATCTTGGTACTGTTAGCTGCTTGCAAGTGATACAATTGGGTCGTAATCTTCTGACTGGTCAGCGGTGGGATTACGCTTACTTCGGCGCCAGTGTCTATTAGAAAATTATATCTCTGGGTGCTGTCACAGATATAGAATAGATGACCTTTTACAGAGGGTCCAGCGACAGTCGTCGTCTTTACTGGTTAGCATCCTTGTTTCCGTTTCGTTCTGTTACTGAAAGTCACGTGTTACTGCCAAATTTACTATGGTACAAACAGTGTCCACCTGCTTTGTCGTGTTCCACGATTTGACTTCTGCTGGTATCTTTCGTCTATAGGGTGACCTGCTGTGATGTGAGCGCTGGCGATCTGCCTTCAGTAAATCCTGTATTTGTTTGGACAGCTTCTTGACCATTGCTTTAAGCTCGGCTAACTCTTTGTCTCTTCGTTGCATCGGCTGTTGTTGTAGCGAGTTTACTCGGTGTGCCCGGAGGTTCTCATGAATCCAGTCTGCTATTTCTGCCAGTTTGTCAGGCTCTGTTCCTTCTGCCGTTAGTGCGAGGATTTGCACTGTTGATGTTGGTAGTTTATCCAGCCACAAACTCCTCATGATGTTCTCCGACATCTTGTTATCTCCCAAAAGGGTGCGCATGTAACGTAACAACTGCGATGGAGTGCGGTCTCCAAGTTCGACCTGCGTAAAGAGGTTGCATAGCATCGACTCATTCGATAAGCCAGTTCATTTTAGAATTGCTTCCTTCAGCACGATAGGGTGGCTGGAGATATTTCTGAATGTGACAAATCCATGCTCTTGTTTCGCTTGATTTAATCCCGAAAATAATTTGGAAGCCTTTAAATTGCCAGTCTCTATTCTTTGCGTAGACAAGGAGTCGGTATAGACGGACGTCTACGGTCCCAGTTTAAATGGGAAAATAGCGTGATGTTGAACTGTAGGATTGTAGAAGGAAGTGCATGTTTTATTTCATGGTCGAGTGTCACTTGTAGGAGACAAAATGTTTAAGTGAAATTAAATCTCTTTGCCCCAAACAAAATAATAAACACAAAGGAATAAAACAAAACAACACTTCCTTCTGGTTTAAAATGCACCGCATTTATTTTTTAACAAAAACTACAAGATGAATAAGCAAAGGTCCGATCGGTGAAAGTTCTTGCGAAGTCATTATGATTAGAATGTTAGATGAAAGTCCTTCGCGGAATTAATAAGATTAGAAGGTAAAAGTCTTGTGTTAAAATAATATCCTTATTTTAAGGTTGGTGTTTTAACTGGTGAAGTTCGCCTTATTCAAAAGTCCTATGAGGAAAGTAATTCGCGAGGAAAGTAATTCGTTGTTATTAATAAGAAAACGTGTGGAATGGGTGCGTGTGTGCATAATTGTGATATTTGAGTGCCCGCGTGGCGTGTGTAATTATGGTGTTGACGGCTTTGACAGCGACAATGTTATGAAAACGAGAGGCATGTTCTCGTGTGACATCGAAGCGAGAAGAAGGGGAAAAAGAAGGGAAGAAAGAATGTTTGATGCGTCTTTATACATTTTGGACCGGCTCCAAAACAAGATTGCTACTGCTATTTTGTTTTTTGGAAAAACGTTAAAAAAACAATTTTCTCTTTGTCGCTTGTGTCACGTGATGCTGTCGTCAACTACGTCCGCCAGAAATATGTTCATTTTATTTTTGTTGTTGTGAGAAAAAGTGTGTGGGCGTATTTGTATTTGAAATTATGCCGTTGCTAGAAGAACTTATTTTTGTGCAAAATGCGCGGGGAAATTGAAATGAATAAACGTTCGTTTATTTCCGCGCGCGCGCGTGTCTGTGTGTGTGTGTGTGTGTGTGTGTGTGTGTGTGTGAGAGAGAGTGAGTGCACACGTTAAATTGTGTTCATTTTACTTTGATTCCCCGCCAAATAGGTGACCATAAAGTGGATACTCATTTTACGTAAAATTAATATAAAAAAGTGATCCCCCACTTTTTGAAACTATAATTTCTTCACATCTTGGAAACTACTTGTTCCCTGGAATTTCCACGTTATTTTCCTTTTCAGCACCCGGTGGTAATTTTAAAGGATTTTTTTAGGGTGGAAAGATGCTGCATATTTGCTTTTTTTTATTATTAAAAAATATAATTTAAAATAAGTTTAAACACACAAAAAAAAACTTATTCAGGTAGGTAGAATTGTAACTTAGCTTGCCTTTGGTAATATTTATTTGTTGTATATTTATTTGTTCACCTTTTTTGTTTTGTTTTATTTGGTTTTGTTGACTATTTTGGAAAAATGATCAAAATCTCATATTTGATAGATGTGCTTGTTTGGAAGTGATGATTATCAAGGTGTTCCGTACGGGACGTGCTTCCTATCATCACCGTTTGTGGTTGTCTGTCTGTGCGTCGAGGCTTTTCGACCTGATAAACTTTATATATATATATATATATATATATATATATATATATATATATATATATATATATATCTATATATATATATATCCCAGATTATGTCGAAATAAAAGGAAAAAAAAAAAGGGAAGGATTTAAATCTGCCTAAATTGAAATAAAAAATAATAAAAAAAAAGATTTTCCGAAATTCGAAAAACCAAAAAACAGAAATCGTTTCTGTGCAAATAGGAAATCTCCCGTCTCTTCTCCCGCTCCCTTTTTTGTTTGTGTGTGTTTGACGCCAGCAATTTATCTCTTTTTTCCTTTTTAATTTTATTTTCAAAACAAAAGAAAAGAAAATCGAGTACCTATATAGATCAACACCCATGGGTGTCCATATTGGTCGGGTAAAATCACGAACACCGAGATATAGTGCCGAAACGCAATCAAATCGTACAAAATTAAACCAGGGTTTCTGAAACGAAAACCGAAAAAACTTTTTTACAGATACATTGTTGCATTTAAATTTTTTATTTTTACATATTGTCGCTTTTAATTGATTTATTTTGAGTGAAATTTTGGTTGAAATCAAGTTTCATCCCTCTTTGTTTATACACTGTCAGCTGAGCTGATCTGATCTTATATAGATGAATGTCCTGGAAAAGTCATTTTTGATTAATGTTTACCAGTTTTAAAATATGCAAACGGGACTTTAATACTAGTAAACATTAATCAGAAATTACTTTTCCGGGACATTCATCAGCTGACGAAGAGTGTATACAAAAACGAACCGAACTTGATTTTAACCAATGAATTCATTCATAATAATATCGGGCACTTCATTAGTGTGAAGGTACAACTTTTTTTTTGGTTTTCATTTTGGGACATTTGAAGAGGGGGAAACAGGGCCAGACAAATGCAATTTCAGGACCGAATCGAAAATTGCACAAAAAAGAAAAAATAACAATAAAAATAAATAATACATGCGTGCTTTTTTATTTTTTTATTTTTTTAATAAATTTAAGAAAGTTATGATGACACAAAATACAGTCGAATTCTAAGAACCAACAGTTTTTATTCTTTTAAAAATTACTTTGACGATTTCTGAGAGACGTGAAGAAGAAAAAAAAAAGAAAGAAAGAAAAAAGTCACCTCCTGCACTATGCAGTGTTTTCAGTAAATGTGTAGATTAGTACACTCACAGTCCCGATCGTAAAATGCTACTTTTTTGGGCGATTACTTGAAAACATCTTCCCAAACTTGAGGCAAAGAAGCAAAAGAAAATTTTAGAATTTATAGTGGGGGATAAGTTTTATATATAAATGTAGCGTAAAATAATTCCCTATTTCGGGGCCAATCTAAAATTTCAGGGTAATTAATTAAATTAGCCAATTATTACTTTTTATCATTTATTTATTATTATTATTTTTTTGTTAACTCTAAGTTCAGCTGTCCATGTAGTATAACCATAATCGCTTAAAAAGATAGACCTCCCCCCCCACCGAAAAAAAGAACAACAACAAAAAAAAAAACAACGCACGAAATTTACCTCCCATAGTAAAAAAATGGTTAATGCCTTCTTTAAAACGTTAGAATGACTCTAAAATCTGAGATTATTTTACGTTAAGTTTATCTACGAAAATATAAATTCTAAAATATATATTCTTTTCTTTTTTCTTTTCACCAAGTTTTTCAGGATGTGAGCGAGCATGTTACTTTCTAAAAAGTACCTCTTTTTTTTTGGAGGGGTGGGGTTAGCTGAGGTTATCAAATCTCATATTAAATCTTTTTTAAAGTTCATATTCATCTATATAATATTCTGTTTCTTCCTTCCTTAGTTAGTCCGTACGTTACGCTTTGAAAAAGGTCAAACACAATTTTTGAAAGCTAATGGCCTTTCTTTAAAAAGGCTTATCTGGCAACCCTGGGCAGCAGTTCTTTATAGAAGAAAGAAGTCACCGGAACGTTACGCAAAAAAGGGAACATTTGAAAGAAACAGGCAATGAATAAATAAATAAATAAATAAATAAATAAAAGAAAATTCAGCCAAGGAGGTGCTGACCAAGTGCTGAATTGAAGGAGTAAATTAAAGATTGTATCTTACAATGTGATTTTATTTTTTTTATTGAACTATGTAGCACAATATTACTTCCGAGTATTTATTAATATATCTCATTTGGGTTTAGTTTTATATTTAAAATACAATGAACATTATTTTTATAGAAATGTTAGTAAACTCATATTTGCTGCGTGTTATTAGTTTTTTTGGACAGAATTTCTTTTCTTTTTTTCTTTTTTTTTTGGTATTATTATACAAACACCGTGACAGCGTTAGGGTTAGGGTTAGGGGTAGGGTTTAGGGTTAGGGTTAGGGTTAGGGTTAGGGTTAATTCGCTGTCACGGTGTTTGTATAAATTTACCTTTTTTTTGCATTATCCAGAAAAAATATCAGCTTTAAATATAATTGCTTACACACGAAAGCCAAATGTGACACAAGGTCATTTTTAATGTGGAGAGAAAACTAGCCCCCCCCCCCAGTCCCCCACCCCAAGGGACATTCTGGAAGTAGGCAAAAATAAAAATTGCCTTAGTATAGTAGAAAGGTTTCCCCTCCATTTACCAAGGACAAATTAATGTAGCATCAGAACAAATACTACACTGTAATCTTGGCCCGAAGGCCAGATTTGTTGATTCAACATGTTACCCACTCTGTGGAGTTTCCACGGGCTCTAGTAGAGCCCGGCTCTACTAGTAAATATATTATTTTTTCAAATGCAAATAAATGCAAACGGAGCGGGGGGGGGGGGATACGAAGGCGTAAAAGCAACAGCGTATTTAGCATGCAACGTTGTTTCGTGTTAGCATGCAACACTCGGGGCAGTTAGCATACAAAACTCGCCTGACATGCATTCATCTTAGCCTTCTTTTTGTGGCGAGAGGAGGAGGAGGAGGCGGTGGAAGAGGAGAAGAAGGAAGAGTAGGTAAAAACGTGAATAAGAGCATACATATACATATACATTAAAATGCGGCGGATATTATTCCTGTAAATTTAAGAGTGCGTGTGAACGTTCTGGACCCCATCTTTTCCACAATGAAATATTGGATTTATTTGAATGGAATACCGACACTCTTTACCTGGTATTATTAAAAACCTCCGAGTGAGGTTATTTTTTTAAAAATTGTGTTTGTTGCTGTATAACAGTACAACGTGACTCTAGTCTTGTTACCTACCTACGTATGTATATATGTATCGTCCACCGCACTTATATTACGGCGTTTCAGTGTAAGTAATAACGATGGAAAATAGACATGTACTTATTTTTATTTATCTATATATTTTAGAAATCTTTATTTAAAAAAAAAAAAAACTAGAAAAACTGAAATATCTTAAAAGGTAACGTAAAGGTAACGTTTACGTTAAATACACATCAACTCTAAATTCAAATTTTTACTTAAATAATTTCCTTTTCTCGCACACACAAGCACATAAATTTCTGAGATATGATTTCAAATTGTTTTGGTTTGTGAATTCAACAATATTGAAATGTCGGTTAAATATATATATATTTTTTAATTTTATTTTAATTTTTTTTTTATTAGTTTCATTTTACATTTTTTAAAATCCAGTAAAATAATAATAATATGAGGCGGGGGGGGGAGCATTTATTTTTGCACGTTAGATGTAAAACGCTTCAACAGGGCGGTCCCATAAAGCCATCATTCTAGGCATTATCTCCTCTTCGGGAGAGGGCTTAGTTCATTATAGGCCCTTTGAGGTTCCACTACCTGAGAATACTAACGGGTCCACTGATCTCGGGGATTTTTTTGCAACAATCCAGAGTGGCCGTTTTTGAGGAAGAAGGCTAGATTTACTATAAACTGACCTGAGGTCAGTGACCTCATAAGCTTGTTTCAGTGGGAGGTAGGTCATAGCGTTCGGGTTGTGATCATTAAAATGCCTTTTTCTTACTCAGGGAAGGGAAAAGGGGACCAGCTCCCGAGAGGTGGGAAATGGGAGCTGGATAGTGACTGATTTGCCAACTGGCCCATGTAGGGGCAAAACCCTACATGGACCAGAAGATTGTCACAAGGGCAATGGTCTTTGATTGCAGCAGCCAGACTACACTTTGATCTTGGTCCGAAGGCCACAAAGGTCCTCCCCTGCGGGGGAGGTGGGCCTAATATGATAAGGGGGAACCGTAGTCGTCTATAAAAATAGCTATGTTCAAACCCATCGACGCCTCAAGGGACAGGCAGAAAAACTATTCTTCGTCCTCCTTCAATATATATATATATATAGGATGATCTTTATGAATAATGAAAATAGTCCAAAAATCACGTAAATTGATCATTCAAGTAGGGTTGTTTTTTTAAACTTAGAAACTCAAATTTTTAAGGGAGAAAGAACTGTATATCACTCCGACTCCGCCATATTTAAAATTCATCACTGGTTAATTTATCCGTAGCAACCTCTCCAGAAATACACCAGAAACAGCCTTGTAGTGACTACGATTTGCTATTATTAATAGGTTTGAACGTGGCCATTTTAATATCCCTCCAGTGTGCCCCCCACCCCTCTTTGGGGAGGAAGTCTAACCTCCTCCCTCCCCCCGTTGAACCTGAACCGACCTTAGTGGGAAGGGAAAATAAATATTACCTTCACCTACAGATGTTACTCTCCCACGATTTACCTCTCTGAGAAGAGTTTTTTTTTTTATTGCTAAGGCACCTCCTCTACCTAAGAATTGCAACAGGACTGTGCTCCACTGCTCCACTGCTCCACCGCTCCGGCATTTTTGTAGGTCACAATGCACTAGATGGAGATGCACGCTCCCAAGCGTTACCTCCTTACTCGTTAGGAGAACGTTAGCTTTGCCGATCGTCCGAAGCCTCTCTCCACCGGAGAATGCATGGGTCTGTTCATGGCTATTTAGTGCCAAAGTCTATGACATGTGTATGCAGTGTGATGGTGTATGGAAGTGAAAGCTGACCACGAGAGTTGTAGATATGCATTGCATGGAGAGCAATTGGCGCTTCTTTGTAATAACAAAAATCGAAAGCTATAAAATTCAATTTTTATTACAAACCAATGTTTATTTACTTAATTTTTATGTCAATTTCAACTAAAAGCAACTGTTATCTACCTAATTGTCATGTCGCAATTATTACTGCATTATGTACTTTTACAATTTCACGATCCATTTGGCCACCATCATTTTGTGAGGGAAAATGTAACATGACAGACTGCAGTTACCTCCTCTGTTCTGTTTATTATTTTCAATTTATTCGAAAACTGTTTTCATTAATAACGCATCAACAACAAATTTGTTACCCGCGTTTTGTCAGCTGATTTAGGACAAATCTAATGCACTGTGAATCCAACTGTCTTTGTTTTATCGTTATTTCCATGGCAAGTACTCGTCCGAGCTCCAATCTCTGGTCTCCCCCTCCTCCACACCAATTTTTCACGATAAACACTCGTCTAGCTAAAACCACTGTCAGTAAATTCCCCCCACTCTTTATCTGTGCCTAAATAAAAACGTAGATTCCATGAACAAAGCTTCTTTCTGAGAAGTGCACGCCTGTGGAATTCTCTTCCGTTTGCCTGTTTCCCACCTGACTACAACTTAGATGTCTTCAAGTCCAACATAAACAAATTCCTGAATAATCGCCCCCTTAAGTAAGACACTTTTGTACACACAATAACCCTTAGCCCCGAGTGGCTTCCGGGCCTTAATAAGTAGTGGTCCCCCATGTAAAAAAAACAAAACAAAAAACATCACATTGGTTTTGCTCAATCAGATCAAGTTTTGAGCTATGGCCACATGTAATCATGTGTGGAACTGGAACATTTGAAGTTGTTGGTGACAAAATGCCATGTTTTGGTTGGAAATGATTATTTTAATGACAAGAAGTATTCAGATCCGATAGTTCTGGGGGGATTATGTCGACTTTGAAGTCACAAAACCTTGAAATCTTCCAAAAATTAGTGCTCTGCATACACAAAGAAGAACTGGCATGTCCAGGAGGAATTGGGGTCTTGCAAAGAAAGGAACATCCTCAACGACCCTCTGGTGGACAGAATACTTTTCCTACTACTGCACATCAAGCTCAGCTTAATGAAGCAGTTCACCAAAGGTCTAGACAAGAATGGTGACTGCTTTATTTATGTGTGTCAGGCTTTTCTAGGATTGATCATGAGGAAATTGGAATCTGTCATCTTTGACAGTCCTTAGATCACACAGAACATCAGAGATCCAGAGTGCAAAAACTCAATGGACAACGTGGAACTAGAAACATGGAAGGCATTAGTTCTGGTAATGAAGAACTTTCTTGCCAACAAAAAGGCCAAAATCTACGCAGAACTTTTCAACAACATGCTGACTTCTTTCAGAAACCTGGGCTGCAACATGAGCGTCAAGATGCACTACCTATTTTCACATATGGACCGGTTTATCAAGAACCTGGGTTCAATGAGTGACGAGCATGGGGAGAGATATCATCAGGACCTGAAAGAGATGGAGACCAGATATCAGGGTTGCTGGGATGCAGTCATGATGGGGGACTACTGTTGGAATCTGAAGAAAGACGTCCTTGCCGCTGAGCTTTCCAGGGTTCAAACAAGTGGAAGTTCAAGCTCTGAAGTTTGAACAATGGTGAAGCAACATGCAATTTACGTGTACTTAACCGTCATCAATTCTTACCATTCAATTTACAGGAATTGATGTTTCTATCTGGTCATCGATATATGTTTTTGGCAAAACATTTTTTTTTTCTTTTAAAAACATATTTAGGATGATATGTGTTGACAAAAATCAACTGATAATGCCACAAAAATATAATCGATTTTGTCAAAAGATTTGATATTTTTCAAATCAACTTAGCACAAAAACCTGATGGAGAGAAACAAATACCATTTCCTGATTCAGCAGCACAAAAATACTCTAAATCAGTTGTAGAAATCTGGACAACATTCACAAAGTAAAAAAAAATTTTGCCCAAATTTTCTACTTTATCATTTTTCACAATTTTTGGATATGTTACTAATTTCGACATGACAATCAAGTAGATATGATTGGTTTAAATTGAAATTCAATATTTTGATTCTCGTCCTTATTCTGAAGAAGTACCGAGAAATTATATGAGATATGATGGATATGTAATGTAAGTTTTAAAGACGGGCTTAGATCTGATAACTTCAGAGGAATATTAAATCTGGACAGTATAGGGATATTTGTGCAGAACGGGAAACTTTGGTGGTATGGCCATCTTGAAATAATTGACAAGAGTTCTTTTGTTAGTAGATGTAGAGCAGAGTTCCCTTTTCCCTCCTAGCCATTATCTTCTTCCTCTCATTTTCTGACTTTGAGCCACATTTTTCTGGAAAGCGAGTAAATAAGTGTCTCACTATTTGCAAAATAAAATATAAAATAAATGGCACAAATGCACTTTAACTCACCTGAAGTTTTGATTTTCGGAAGAATTATATTAGCGGAAAGAGAATTCCATCCAAAGTTAATACTTGTAAATAAATAAATTTGTTGCTTATTCAGATTGGCACTTATGACAGCAATTAAAAGTAAAGAAAATACAGAAAAGTTTGTATGATGTACGTAGTCGTTACAGAACGAAGATGTCATATTCCAAAAATCACGTAATTTGATCAAATATTTTTTTATTCAAGTAAATCAAATTTTATGACTAAGCAAGTCGTAGTGTTTTCATTAGGCATGATAAAATTCAACGAAATAATTAAAAGATACAACTCAAATCGAACTGTCGAGGTCAAAAATCAGCCTTATGTTCAATGCAGTTTAACAGTAAAATTGCTAAAAAATCATAAATTTTGATTCTCTTAGTTTTTAAAATAACTGCTTGATCGATTTATATGATTTTTGGAATATGACATCTTCATTCTATAATGATTATATACACTATACAAACTTTTCCGTATTTTCTTTACTTTTAATTGTTGCCATAACTGCCAATTTAAATAAGCACCATAAATTCGTACATATCAAAATATTCTAAAACTAGCAGGCCTCCTGGCATTACCTGGTCATAAAATACACTTAAATATATTTTGATTAATGCCGATTTCATATTTATTATTATATTATATTCGCCCCAATTATTAGTAATGATTTATAAAGTAAAAAAAAAAAATGACTCGTGTGCCATCAAGAATTGGAATCAAAACCTTTAGCTTATGATTTACTTTTTCCTGTGACGTTAATGCCTGACCTATGAGGACAGTTTTGCTGCACGGCTAAAAATTAAAACATGAACCAATAGCTATTACGTTACGCATGCATATTCATAATGCCGTTGTTTGACCTTCACCTGGCAAATTCCATTTCTTGAATTTTCGCACTTTTTCACCGATTTTCCCCACGTAAAACCCAAATATTAAGTTTGGGATGAGTTCGAATACCTTATATATTAAATTTCATGTCTGTAGACCGAAAACTAATAGAGGAGTTTGGTAGGCAAAATTTTTAAACAAATATATATATATATATATGGATATATAAATATATATAAAAAGAGGTTTGTGTTTACTATAACCTTTTTATACAAATATTACGTAAGTATAAATCATGTAGAATATCTACATGAATATAATTACATGTAGTAGTTAACTAAAGATGATTAATATCTGATAAGAAAACCGAAAAAAAAAAAAAAATAACAGGGAATTAATTCAAAATGAATGTTTAAAAGAATATGCAAATTAGCTAGATCTTTTGCAAATGAATGCAATTCCATGATCCATATATAACAAAGTTGTATTTTATTTTTAATAAATAGAAAAAAAGGTTTTTAATATGAATATCAATACACTAAAATAAAAACAAATTTAAAGGAGTATAGATGACTGTTACAATTCTTCAGACATTTATTTTGTTTTACTAGTGGGGGGGGGGTTGCTTGGTTATAAAATACATTTAAATATATTTTAATTCATGCAGATTTTGTATTTATTATTACAGAGTCAATTTTTTATTGAATATTATATATATATATATATATATATATATATATATATATAGAGAGAGAGAGAGAGAGAGAGTGCTGATTTCAAAAGTTAAAAAAAATGACTTCAATGCCATCAGCTAAAATTGAAACCAAAACATTTAGCACTCCAACCACTTTCCCTACCGTTTGAGCTATCGACAGATAGATAAGAAAGATTTAAAATTAAACCACTTCAAGCTATGAATGAATTTACAAAAGTAATAGAAATATTTTGGCAAGTTGAAATGAACATTTTGCATTTCAACTTGCTGATATATTTCTGTACTTGTTATTCATCCATCCAAACAAAGATTTTACTCGTTATAAACCAACCTTGGCATGCGATCACTACTTCCTGTTAATTCAGTGTCATGTGACCAGTAGTATAAGACTGTCAGTTAAATTGCTTAAATATGTTATTTCAGTTGTATGTAGATGTTATATCTATTATTACATAGCCAATTCTCTATTGATTATTATATTGTACCCAATGTATAGTAGTGATTTCCAAAGTTAAAAAAACAAAAAAAAACAAAGAATGACTTTGGTGCCATCTGTTAGAATCAAAATCCAAACAGATAGCTTTTCAGCCTTATTTGTTACCATCTGAACTAAGTCAATATGCATATAAAAACTTAGAAAATAACATTGTTAAATGTATAAATGTATATTTGCGCATTCATAGAAGTAACACGTTCAGCTGATTTACATTAGGAAAGTTCCAATTTTTTTCAGTTTTAACTCCATAGCAGTTATTTTTAGTGATTATTTATTGAAATCAAAGATGCAGGTGGAAGTCCTAGTTCAACAAATAATTGGTCCAAAATTCCAAATTCAGAATTCAAAATTCCAAAATCCAAAATTCCAAATTCCAAAATTCTATTAGGTTAAAAAACAAAAATAAAGAAAAATCTGTAATTTAATCAAGTAGTTTATTTTTATTTTTATAAAGAAAATCATTTTTAAGCAAATTTGAGTTTTTCCAATACCCCCCCCCACACCGGCGTTAAAAATGACCTTCTTAAATCTTGCAAGTTTGAATTATTTGGTGGTCTCTCTCTTGTTTTGAAGATGGCTTTGCAATATTGTCTCCATTTTTTGACCACAAAACAATTTATCAGTGTACGTGATTTTTGGTTCACGATATTTTCTTTCAATCACGGTTCGTACATCATACAGATTTTTCTCTATTTTTCTTTTTAATATGGGGGGGATTCTTTATAAGCACTGAATAATTTTATTAGAAAATCAAATCCACCAGAATGCATTTGTTTCTTCGTAAATCAGTCAACTATTAAAATTAATGAATGAGAAAAAAGGGCATCAATTCCTTCATGACCCTACAAAAATTTTAAGGAATTTGGAAGTTTTTAAACTGTTGAATAGTAGGATCTGGTCTTCAAGGTCTGAGTAGGATCTGGTCTTCATGCTGAGATCTAAGTATAGTATCTGTTCTGATACTACAATTAAGTTAAATTGTCCTTAGTCAATGTAGGGGAACCCCTTCTATATAGTAAGGCGATTTTTATTTTTGCCTACTTCCAAAGTGCCTATTTTTGGAGAGCTGGTTTTCCTTCACATTAAAAACGTATTTGTGTAACATTTTGCTCTTGTGGGGAAGCAAATAAATAGCAATAGGGACTAAACCTATTGGCTAGGAACAAAGTGTAGTGTCTGTTCTAATGCTACACTTCAACTGTTCTGTCTTCGCTCAGTGAAGAACTTCTAGACTGAGGCAATTTTTATTTTTTGTTCCAATCCTTAGGTGCTCGTTTTTGGATGCTGGATTTTCCCCACATTAAAAACCGACCTTTGGTCTAACTTTGCCCTCGTGGGGAGGCAAATAAATAGAAACTTGTATTAGTTTTATAACAGTTTGGTTCAATTAATTATAAATATGGCTAAACAATACCATAATAATCTTATTTATAAAAAAAATAAGAGAGTAAAAAAACGTAGTTTATAATTAAAGCAAAGAAAAAATGAAAAAGTAAAAATAAGAAGGCAGGTAGTGGGTGCATTCAGTTTATGCAACCAAAAGAGGACCCCGTTTTTCAATCAGAACCCTGGATCTTGGAATAGACTTCCAAGTGAGATAACAAATGCACCAACAACGCAATAATTCAAGGTACATTTGGACAGGTTAATGTATCCTCTTAATTTGTAAGTTTCTACCACTATGGCAATTGAAGCTCCATGGTTTTATTTTTGCCAAAAGGGTCTTCATGCATCTTCTATTTACAGTTCAAGGGAGATAACTTGACTTTTCTTAAAGAATGATTAACTTGACATATTGAATTTACTGTGAATATATTTTAATTTTTTTTAATTGTTATTCTACATCTAATAAGCCTAATTATTCAATTCAATGAATTTTGAAAAAAACAAAAAAAAACAAAACAAACAAAACAAAAAATGACAATCATGCTTCAGTTACTATGTAGAGAAAGTGAGGTAGAAATTTACACAATTGAAGAAATAATGGTCGAGCACTCATCCTTTTTCAACTTGGATTTCTGTGTTTACTCTACATCTGGAAATCCGTTCCAAGGTTCAGAGGTCCTGGTTGAGAAAGCAGTACACTAGTTTCTTGTATGTCGAGCAAACGTTTGTGCACATACTAAGTATTGACAATCAAATTAATTTCATCCATTGGCAAATCATGCTTAGAGAAGTATATAAAACTAGCAGGACCTGTATCCCCAGCATTGCCTGGGGAAAATATCAAATGCTTATTTGGATTTAAAGTAAATCGATAGTAGAGTATTAAAAAGAAAAAAAAAAAACAACAAAAAATATTAAAAAAAAAAAACGTAATTTTTTTCACTGCTTAATAAGTTAATTTGAACAGCAACCGAGCTGTATTACAAATGGTGATCTTTAGAGGTGTCAAAATTAAAATTAAAATAAATCACAGAAAAATATTTTTATTATACAAATATGTGGTTTATTCGAAAGATCAATTTTTGGCATTTATAATTTAAATACAATTTCAAGCATATGACCCCATGGCTTACGCATATATGGCATAATCTAAAGCTATAATTTTCACAAACTCTAAGCATTAAATGGGATTGTATTTGGTAATAACATGTCGAATGTTGTCTTCCAAGTGGTCTATTATGTCTGGTTTAATAGCACAGATATGGGACCTTACATATCCCCAAAGAAAATAATCTAATGAGGTTAGATCACACACATGAGGTGGCAAGTTAACGCGTTCATTTTGTGAAATTATTTGTTCATGAAACGTCAAAATAAATTTGCAAAATTTGCAAACGCTGCTCTCGTGTCAGTCTCTTCATGATGAATTGCCAAACAAAACAACCAATAGTTGCCAAATCTGCAATTAAAGAAAATAGTTATTAATTTAAAGCGCCGCCTCTAATAAAAACGCCCTTTATTATTTTCAGTACCTATTGATCATAAAATGTTTTGAATCGGTCGTAGATTTCAACGTAGTTCTACTAAAATAGTCACATTTTAAAAACCAAAGTCCTCAAAATACCACCATTTTGTTCCGAAATGAATATCCTTTCACATGTATTAATAAATAACAGGATATTTTTTTTAAAGAGATTTTAGCAAATTAAGTGATAAAAATCTTAACGTTGTAAAACTGATTCTGGTAACTTTTTTTTATGACCCCCCCCCCCCCCCACCCTGTGTCTCTAAAAGCTCGGCATTACGTTTGTATGAGGAGTTTCCTTATGAAATTTGGAAAACAATCAGAAAAAACTCCATAAATCTTATGTATTGTCAGGATACAAAGTAAACTCGTTCATTTGTTTTGTCGTTGTCTTAAAAAATTAGGCAGCAGCAGCATGAGAGGAGTATTGAACATTTTTTTCTAATTATTTTTCGTACCCAAACTAATAATGAAATGATAATTCTATGTTAATTTCTCTTTTGGTACAAGGTTAATACAGTTGTTGAAAGATGAACACTACTATGAAAGGATTGAGAATGATATTCGATTTATTCATTAATTAATAGAGAGAATCTGTCAGTGTCACGAGAATCCACACTGTTTAGAGTGACCTCCTGACTTTCTGACAGAAGAACTTAGTAGAATTTTCAGCACCAATCTCGCATAGTGTTTGAGACTTTTGCTTGTGGATGCTGGCAACCTTCATGTGATTCCTTCTGCAATAAAACCAACAGCAGAATCAATCCATTCAACAAAGTTGTACCATATTGATTTATATGTATTTACTTTTTATTACCAACTAGCTGGGGTACCCGGCATTGCGCGGGTGGAGAGAGGTGGCATACTAAGGCTATTAAGAAACCAACCCCTAGCCCTAAAAAAAAAAAAAAACAACTTTTCTTCAATCAAAATAGCAGCAAGTACCCCTGTGAGTGCAAAAAAAAAAAAAAATTTACCCGCAGTAGGCAGGATCAAACCTGTAACGTGAAAGAGAAAAAGAAAGTGAAAAAAGCAAATGCGCTAGCTGTCTCGGCCACAGCGACTTATGATGTCATGGGCTGTCGGAATAATGTTTTATAAACATACGTTGAGAATGGTAGATGTATGACTTGCAAAATTGTCGACTCAAAAACTGATCCCTACTTGCAAAAAAAAAAAAAAAAACGGCCCAGTTGACCAGGACAGAATTATTCTTTTTGGACAATTTTGAGATATTTTTCATCCGAGATATCGATCTTTCTAACGATACTGATTTTGTCATGGTCTGATGCATCTGTCAGAAGTTTTTGGCAGACATACAAACACACACAGATACACACACACACACACACACACAAACTAACATACATTTTGCCTTTTTATATATCAGACTAGCAGGGGTACCCGGTGTTCCCCGGGTGTGGAGAGGTGGTGTAGTAAGGATATTGAGCAACCCCCAGACGTAAAAAAAGAGCATGGATACCCGATCAAGTTGTTTGGATACAGCTGATAACTCTATGGCAAATAAAAGAATGGATAAAAACAGGAAACCCAGTTTAAGCAAACTCAATGTAGATGAAAACAAAAAAATGACATTATGTAAGCCTCGAAATAACCCCTTTAAAAAAGAAGACCACCGTTAAGTGGACTTGAACGTGAAAGCTGAAGCTTATGATGCGACCTCGATATCCACTTCCCCACGACGGCGTCATCAAAATAACATTGTTTTTTTTTTTTCTATTTAAACCAATTCAAGAAGGAACGCCAGATGCGCATGTGTGGTTGTCAAAGTCATTTATAAAGGAACAAATTTTGCGACGCTCCCTTGTTTTAAATGATCATTTCTATACGAAATAATTGACTTTTTTTTTTTTTTTAATTCTCACATATTATTTGACCGGTACCAGTTTTGAAAAGCAATGTAACATGGTTGTTATATTTTTTTACTCGAACCCGACGTTGTGTATAATAGTCTTGCAAAGAACACATTCCAACATTGCGGTGAAGCGACAGACGTCGGAGCTTAGTTGACAGTGCAGGACCTATTAGATTTGCGACTCTTTTTTTTTTTTTTGGGAACTTGATGAAGAGACAGTAAATGCAGCATCCCAGATGTGACAACAATACTCTATGCATACACAAATGGTGGCTTTATTACAGGTACAGGATACTCTCAGGTGTGATTAAGTGATTAATTTTCTAGCATAGTAGAGGGAAGCCACTTTCTTTGTAGCAACCTTTGCATTGTTCTTCATGTATTTGTTCCAATTCATGTTGCCTGTGAATGTTTAGCTGAAGAGTTTGAAGGAAGCGCTTTCAGGTAATCTATTATTAGAAAAAGCTGTTGAAAGAAAAAGGTATTTATTACCGGTTATTCACACATGAAGCCTCTGACACAGATTTTTAAAGCCAACAGAATATGGTTGCATTCTTGCATTTTCCTTTGCTGGATCAATTAACAATTTCTTGGTCTGCAGCTCTAACCAGTGTTATGTGTGTAATTCGTTCGACAATTCACGGTTGTCCGACAATCTTGTAAAGGTTCGAAGGATTAACGAGTCTTGCAGCATGAAGTTCCTTTCATGCCAACACGCACTTTTTCTCCCCTTCCTCTAATCCCAATATCTGTATATCCATTCACACTAGCGCCACGGCTTGGTCATTTGCATACGTGTCAGTGGCTTCAGTTATAGCAAGACTTTCGATCAGTTGTTATATTATTTATTGCTTTAACATTGTTGGGCTTAATTATTATTTTATTAATTGGTACTTTTGTTTTTTTCATTGTAGGTGACTCCAGTCATATAGTTGAGGGGTGAGTGATGTCACCATGGGATGTCATCACGTGGTTATGGCTGCTTCATTTGCTTTATTGATTTTCATCATTTAAAAAAAAGTCAAACATTTTTTTCTAGGTGAGCATTTCTCCATTTCTTAACTATTTGTTATTAAATTTAAATTCGATTATGGATTATTGATTACGGTGAATATATTGGGGTATTCAGCACTACATTTCCTATCGCAAACCAAAGTCAATGTGACTAGATTTGGGAGTTCTAAACAACCACCCACTGTGACGTCTACCACACTCACAGACTGCTTGCAATGATAGTCTATGTTATTTGTCAAGTCCTTCATGGAAGAAGATGGTACAATCGATATGTAACAGAGTAGGAGACTTTGTTAGTTTGGTCACATTAAAATAAAAATGGCTGAAAGTTTTTTAGTTAGTAGATTTAGAACAGTTGCGATGGTAAAATCAGTTGGAAGGGAAAAGCCAAGGAAAATGTGAGAGATTGATAAGGATGGACTTGAGGAAAAGAGGGTCTTGAGTATTAGGACAGATCAAAATGGGAGATAGATAGAGAGAGGGAGAAGGGAGAGAAAAAGAGAAAGATGGAGAGGGTGTTACACGAGATGCAGTTAAGTCTAAGTCATTTTAATCTTTTATTTGCACATGTTTTAAACTTATACAGAAATAGCAATGAAATTTTATTTATAAAGGAGACAATTCTGTTTATATTCTTCAATAGCAAATATTAGTTATTCCTCTTGCTGATGTTTATTTTGGGGTCTTAATTCAAAACTATTTCTGTATTACTACAGGGCTACATAATTAAATAATAATAAAAATAAATAAAATAAAGAAAAAACAACATTAAGTAGTTATGTATATCCTCTCACATTCAAAAAATCTAATTGTTGATTTAAATCAACTTTAAATTAATTCGCTTGATCTGTAATTGACTGCCATTTTAATTGTTTTATTGTTTTAATTTTACTTATAGGTGTTGATTATTTGTGTAATAAGGTTTAACGAAATGGTTACTCTGCATAAGGTGCGATATAATTATTCAACTTGAGTGTTGCGTGTTTGGTTGGGTTTTTTTTTTTGTTTTATGGCATATCAACTCTTTTTCAGATTATTTAATGGCAAATCTACTAATTTTTAAAAAAGTTTTTATTCTTCAAGTTCTTTATATCTTCAAATATTTATTCATGAAGTTTGGTTTGGTTGCTTTGTTTTATGGCATATCAACCTTTTTCAGGTTATTTGTTGTTTTTGTTTTTGGACTTTGCAAGACATGATTGAGTTTTGCAAAGGGAGCTGGAGTGCAACATAAACGTCCTTAAAAAGCATTACATTAAATACAGGGTTGAACGATAAAAATGTTGCCATAAAGCAAACAACACTACCACTTTATTTTAAAACGTTTATTAAAAAAATTAATTCAGGTAACTTGATTATGTAGTAAAGCTGATATCTATTCAATGTAGCCACCTTCAGCCTCAATCACTGCCTCGATACAAGTCCAGAAGTGGGAGCATGCTTTTTCCACAAGTGCCAGTGGGATCTCAGTGGATGGCGGCAATCAGGCTGGCTTTGGTGTTGTGGGAGGTTATGTAGGTGATGTTCTTGACATATGATCAAGGAAAGTAATGCTGCGGGCTCAGGTCAGAGGAGGAGTGGTGCCAGTGAGAAAAGGGTACAAAGTCGTAGCACTCCTTCTGAAACCAAACCTGAGTCCCTTTGGATTTGTGGGCCGGCGCTGAGTCCTGCTACCATACCTAGAGTCACCTAATTGCACCAGGGGATCACCACACTCTTCAGCACATCCAGGTACACTTTGGTGTTGACATTCAAGCCGACTTCGAAGATGTGAGGTGGCATGATGTGGCCCTCACTTGAAAGTGAAACCACACCAAAGACTATAACCGTGGCCGGAAATTTTGTTTTCATCACCCTGTGCATGTTCCTGTTATTTGTGGCAATCCAATGATGCATTTTGAGAGCTCTGGCAATGGTCCTGTAGTCATAACTTGGATCGGTAGAGAGCATGAGTTGTACAGTGGCACATCTCCAATCTCATTTGTTGAACATTGTGTCACTTTCAGACATGATAAAAGGCTCCTACACAACTGGCCAACCAGTAGATGGCCTGCAACAAAAAAGAAAACAAATTGAATCATGTTGTCTTTTTTAGGGGGACAATTTTATCGTTCCATCCAGTAATTACTTTTTTTGATTTTTGTTTAATCAAACAAATCAACTGCATAATTTATAAATTGATAGATTTAATCTTTTTTTTTTTTTTTTTTTTTTTTCAGAGTATTTACCTATTTATATAAAGTTTGGAGTGGTATCACGTCTGATTTTCATTCGGATTTCACCAACATTTATTGAAGCACAATGGAAAGGTCTGCCGGTGTCCCCTTTCATTATGATATGTACGGCATACCATTTCATCCTGCCCATTCCTTGCACACCCAAAGGATGCCACATATTACAGACAAATCCATCCATAATACTATCTCTTCAGTTGGTAAGCACTTCCCACAGAGTTCAACCGATCATAGCATCCTTGATGTGCCGTGTATACCTCCCGTGCTGGACAAAATCGACCACATCAACATCTCGGGAAAATACCTTCATCACAGAAATAGTTCATTGTCGTCATCAACTTCATCACAAAGGATGCTGTCACTCGTTGCAGACAGAGCTGTTCAAAATAACAGCAGCTCTGACAAACACTTTTCCCATAATCCATTGCAAGATACTGCCAGAATGTCGTATGCAGTGGAGAAATCTATCCATAATAAGAGTAGTACTGGTAGCGGAAGTTACGGCAAACATTACTCTCATGAGCAGCGGATGTCCTCCTCCCACCATCATCAAAGCAGTGGAGATGAGCAGCGGATGTCCTCCTCTCACCATCATCAAAGCAGTGGAGATGAGCAGCGGATGTCCTCCTCCCATCATCGCCAAAGCAGCAGAGATGAGCAGCAGATGTCCTCTTCCCACCATCATCAAAGCAGCGGAGATGATCAGCGGATGTCCTCCTCTCACCATCATCAAAGCAGTGGAGATGATCAGCAGATATCCTCCTCTCACCATCATCAAAGCAGTGGAGATGATCAGCGGATGTCCTCCTCCCACCATCACCCAGGCAGCGGAAATGATCAGCGGATATCCTCCTCCCACCATCTCCAAAGCAGTGATGATCAGCGGATGTCCTCCTCCCACCATCATCAAAGCAGTGGAGATGATCAGCGGATGTCCTCCTCCCACCATCATCAAAGCAGCGGAGATGATCAGCGGATGTCCTCCTCCCACCATCATCAAAGCTGCGGAGATGATCAGCGGTTGTCCTCCCATCACCATCACCAAAGCAGCAGAAGCAGCAGTAGTAGTCATGAAAAAGCGTCCCACCACAGCGTGTCTATGCCTGGTAAACAGTTTCCTCAGACAATTTGCCAGAGCACCTTGCAACTTGCGCAAGTACCTGAGAAATCGATGCATGTCAACAAAATGTCAACCCATGCTCATCACAGCTTAGAAAAAGAACGATTAAACATGAATACTGAGCGACCCAACAGCAACAACAGTAATATGTCTGGTAGTGGGGGTCAGTTCTCACCACAACCATCACCAAGCATGGAGTCACCCCCACAAATGCCATACCTCGGCCAGAATGTGTTTCCAGGAAATGTGTATTTGAGCAATCAGTATGGTCAGTCGTGCTATATGCCGATAACCGAGAGGACACAATCGAATGTCGACAGCCGACCACCATCCGAGGAAGAAAACATCATGAAGGGTGGTGTGATGACCGGGATCGAGAAGTCGTGCCAGAATAACAGTGGTGATGTCATTCAGAAGTCATACGTCCCGAACAAACCCTTACCGAAGCCACAGAAACGACAACCTCTTCGGCAGCTGTTTTGCGACTATTGCGGTAAGAAGTTTGCTCAGGAATACCTGATGCATATGCACCGACGAAAGCATACAGGTGAAAAACCTTTTCCATGTGATATCTGCCATAAATATTTCTCGCGGAAGGATGTCATGCAGCGGCATAAGAAGGGACATTTTGAAAAAAGCGAAACTCCAAAAACCTTGAGAAAAGGATCTGTGATGACTAACTCTGGAAACGCTGGTAACTATCGACCGATACCAACTGACGCCACAAACAGATCAATCATGGCTGATAATAATTTGCTGAAGAATAATGGAGACACTAACGATGATAGCGCTACAATGGGTGCTACTTACCAAAATGTATATTCTAAGAATGAACCGAAACATAATTTAATTCCACAGCTGCAGTCTTACGAAAATCAGCCTTCTCAGGAACCGCAGAAAATACAAGAAGAATCGGGGTCTTGTCAAGCACAGAACCCCGACAGCAATGACTACTGCCAAGATATGATATCTCCGGATATCCCCCGGTTTGAGGAACTCCACAACGTACCCACACGTAAGACGTACTATTGCGACATTTGCCACAAGCAATTTGCGCAACGTTACTACCTGGCAATCCACAAACGCTCACACACGGGTGAAAAACCCTACAAGTGTGATTTTTGCATCCAGAGGTTCTCGCGCCGGGACACGCTGAAGATTCACCGTCGCACGCACACGCGTGAGACGCCGTACCAGTGCGACATGTGTCCGGAAAAGTTTTCGCAGCGCATTAAGCTGCAGATCCATACAAAGCGGCACATGGGCAAGAAGCGGCACCAGTGTGATCTCTGCCCAAAGCAATTTGCGCAGCGCTACTATCTGCAGATCCATCGGCGTACACACACAGGCGAGCAGCCGAACCGGTGCGATGTGTGTGGGAAGCAATTTGTGCAGAAATATCACCTGCGGATCCACCAAAGAATCCACACCGGGGAGAAGCTGTTCCAGTGTGGGGTCTGCCTGAAGCAATTCACGCAGGCGTATTATCTCACGATCCATCTCAGGACACATACTGGTGAAAAACCCTTTCAGTGCGACCTGTGCATCCAGAAGTTTGCTCGAAAGACGACATTGCAAATCCATCGTAGGACTCACACTGGAGAGAAGCCATTTGAGTGCAGCGTATGTGCAAAGGCGTTCGCTCAGAGCAGCAAGCTGCGCGTGCACGAGCGGACTCACGGGCCAAAGCGCAAGTACGAGTGTGACATCTGTATGAAGCTGTTTGCGCAGCGGCATTACCTGCAGGTGCACCGGCGATCCCACACAGGCGAAAAGCCCTTTGGATGTGACGTCTGCTCAAAGCAATTTGCGCAACGGAACACGCTGCAGATCCATAAGAGGACCCACACTGGTGAGAAGCCCTACCAGTGCGATATCTGCCACAACAAGTTTGCTCATAGGCATTATCTCCACCTTCACAAGCGAACCCATACGGGTGAGCGTCCATTCCAGTGCGATTTCTGCTTTAAGCAATTCGCTCAGCGGAACTCTCTTGTCCTCCATCGCAGAACACACACTGGTGAAAAGCCCTTTCAATGTGACGTCTGTTTGAAATCTTTCGCCCAGCGGCATTACCTGCGACTACATAAGAGGACCCACACTGGGGAGAAGGCGTTCCAGTGCAAAATTTGCTCCAAGCAGTTCGCCCGAAGTGATACCTTGAACCGACACAAGAGAACCCATACAAAGGCGGCCAATAAGCCACTAAATCCAAAAGGAGAAGGTTCACGGTCAGGTTCAGGTACTAAAACCATTGAGGAATTTCCTCCTATGAGTAACTATCTTTGGCAGCTTTGATTGAAAAGGATTCCTCCGCAAAGAATCTTAAAGCAGCTTTGAAGGTTGCCAACATCCAAAGCGAAAGTGATTTCTGTGGAATTAACTGGATTCAAACTTGGGACACCCAGCTCATCAGACCATGTCGTTAACCAATGAACTACTATCCCTTCCCTTTTCACTTATAAAATATTAAAGCAGCTTTGAAGGTTGCCAACATCCAATGTGAAAGTGATTTATGGAACGGACTGAATTCAAACTTGGGACACCCAGCTCATCAGACCATGTCATTAATCAATGAACTACCGTCACCTCCCTTTTCACTTATAAAATATTAAAGCAGCTTTGAAGGTTGCCAACATCCAATGTGAAAGTGATTTATGGAACGGACTGAATTCAAACTTGGGACACCCAGCTCATCAGACCATGTCATTAATCAATGAACTACCGTCACCTCCCTTTTCACTTATAAAATATTAAAGCAGCTTTGACAGATGGGAAAGTGAATATTTTTGGCCCCAATTTTCAGGATGAGGTATTTCCATCATTATTGACATTATTTCTCTTCGGACTTTATCCCTCATCAATGGCTGGTATTTATATTTCTACTACATTCCGGCTGATGTACTCTTCAAGATTTAATCTGGACACAATAGGAAAATTCATTGTCGCACATACATGTGTGTGAGACACCATACCAGTGTGACGTGTGTCCGGAAAAAGTTTTCACAGCGCATTAAACTGCAGATCCATATGAAGCACCACATGGGTAAGAAGCGACACCAGTGTGATCTCTGCCTGAAGCAATTCACGTAACGCTACTATCTGCGGATCCATCGGCATACCCACAGGAGCAAACAGCCGAACCAGTGTGACATGTGCAGGAAGCAATTTGTACAGAAATATCACCTGCAGATCCACCAAGGAATCCACAATGAGAAGAAGCTGTTCCAGTTTGGGGTCTGCCTGAAGCAGTTGATGCAGGTGTACCATCGCACGATCCATATTAGGACACACACATGTTCACAGTGTAATGACGCATAGAAGTGAAACCTGGCCAGTGAGAGTTGAGGATATATGCGTTGCATGGATAAAAATAGAAGTCAGCATCCTATCGTATGAATTTGAAAATTCTATTGTTGGCATTGGTTTCCCCGATATTTTTATTGTCAGAGTTCTTTCTAGAAAGACATTGAGTTCTTATGTGAGGAAGCACATGAAGGTTACCAACATCTCAAGTGGAAGTTATTTTGTGGAACTTTCAATATAAGGCATTCCATTACAATACTATACGATGTATAATGCAAGTCAGGCTTAGATTCAATGACCTCAGAGAAAGATTTAATTTGGACAAGATAGGAATATACAATCCTGATCCAAAATTTAAGACCACTCAAAAATCTTTTTAAAAAAACTCTTTTAAGGATAGACCTTAAACTCCTCCCACTTAAGGTTACCAATAATACAACCTAAAAAGTTATGGAAAAAAAAGTTACATCCCAAACATTTAATTCAGAAATTTACATTTTTATAGAATGAGGGATTTTACACTTGATCAAAATTATAAAAGCAGGGGCATAAATTGTTTTTTTTTTTTTTTTAGTTCAGTTACAGATTAGCAATCACTGCGTAAAGGTTTATGTAAAGTGTAGAAGAGACTTCATTAGTGTTGTGGAGACGCCTACTAATTAACATAGGCGGGTGAGTGAGATATATAAAGGTATCAATCACCAATACCGGGGGAGTCTGGCAACGACCGTCAAATAGGCAAGACGCTTATGCTGCCTCCAGTAAGACATGCAACACGCCACCTGCCAGAATATCTCCAACTGAAGTATATCTGAAGACATGTAAATATGTATATAACTTTTCTTCCTAATATATTATTGTATACCTTTACTTCCGTGTTCTTGTTAATTATTTGTGCAGACACAATAATTAGTTTGATAACAACGAAAAAAAGTCAATGCACATTCTTGGGTTATTAAATCTAGAACAGTTGAGGTAGCAGGGTCAGAAATAAGTTAGATTGGATGTCAATTTCTAAAAGCTGTCGAACACAGGCCAGCATGTAGATTAAACATTAAATTTAATTGTTCACCCGCCGGAACGACAAAAGCCATCTGATCATCGTCGAGATGATGGATGACATGTGCTAGGAGTTTGTTTAAAGTGAAGTTGGTTTACCCAGAGCCAGCCTCACTCTCTTATCTCAATCAGCCTCATCCAGCGGCAAATCAGGGCCGAGACAGATGGAGGCCAGTTAGGATGCTGGAGCTGACGGAAGTGTAGACATCGGCTTATATACAGCGCCTGCTATTCCGTAATGCTCACTCATCTGGTACTGGCCATTGCTTTACTTCAGTGATCTAATGGGAATCAGTATGTCAATGTAATTATGCTGTAATACAATGATGGTGAAAGAAAGAATAATAGTGCTTGGGTTAGTACATGTAGAACAGTTGAGGTAGCAGGGTCAGTTGGCAGGAAAAGGCCAATGAAAAGCCAGCATGTAAAATGGATGTTAAATCGAATTGATTCTCGTCCAAAATTTACCTTATATTAAAATAAAGAAAAATCTGTATGATGTATACCCGTGACAAAACGAAAATATCATATTCTAAATATCACATGGATCAATCAAGTATAGTGGTTTCACTTTTAAATAAGAAAATCAAATTTTATTATCAAAGAAGTGACTGCCTTGCTTGCTATTTTGAAAAAAAAAATGTTAACAAAGGGAAGTAACTAAATAATAAATCACTAGGTTTATATTGTAATGCCTACGAATTCCCATTAATCATGTAAAAATGATTTTCTTTATAAAAATAGAACTACTTAATCAATTTACATAATTTTTGGAATATGATATTTTAGCTTAGTCACAAATATGTACATGATACAGGTTTTTCTTTATTTTTGTTTTCTAATATAGGGGGAATTCTAGACAAGAAATCTAATAGTGGATGTAGCCACAAGAAAAACTCACACGTGACATTTTATAATTTTAATTTGTCTCTTGTGGACATATTTTATGAAGGAGAGATGAAAAACGTTTTGTCTTGATATTTCTGTTACTACCATTTCAACAGAAGGAAGATCTTGTATGGAGTTCTCAGTGGACGGTCTGTAGAAGTTGAAAGTTGTCGACTCATTTTTGAGCTGTGCTGGTGAGAGTGTGAATTAAATTCAATCTCCTCTGTACGGACTGTGGAAGTTTCATGAGCAATTTCATTTTTACTTGTTACTCTGGGTCAAGTTTACGACAGCAATGTTCGTAATTTAGTTTTGGTTGACTTTACGACTGCTAGGTCTGTAATTTGGTATTGTTGAGTGTACGACAGTGATGCTCGTAATTTGGTCTTGTCAAGTTTGCAACAGTTTTACTGAGGATGCAGAGGAAGGACAGGGTCATGATTCAGTGGGTCTGTGGTATGCGTCTTGTTGATAGTTCTAACTGCCTGCTTTTTAGGTCGAATATGCCCAGACGGGACTTGTTTCTGCATTGCAATCACCTATGATAGTATGATCATGTTGAATGAGGCTCAGTTGGAGGTAACTGAGAAAAAGCCTAACTTGAAGTGGCTCAATCAATAATGGCCTTGAGCAATGACGCATCGAAATTAGCATAACTGATAGAATTTTGTGGAGAAAAATCACTTTGTAGTGCCGTGTCCCCTGAAAGCAACTCACATCTGGAAAAGGGATGCAAAACAGCAGCACGGAAGAAACATCAGCCTACACAGCAACCCTAACCCTAACACGACACGCAAATAATCAAAAACATTGAGGACGTTGAGAAGTAAAACATCCGAAAAAAAGGTTAGAGGTTTCATCAACTAAAAAATAATAATATATAATAATGATATTTTTAAACTCCAAAACTCTGGTTTCTTGTTATTTTCATGGCAAGTGCTCATCTGAGCTCCAATCTATGCCCCCCCCCCCAGCCTAATTTTCACAAAAAAACACTCGTCTAGCTAAAACCACTATCAATAATTTCCCCAATCTTTATCTGTACTTAATCATAACTGTAGATTCCATGATCTTTCCAGCTGACTACAATATGGTCGTCTTCAAGTCCAATGTAAACAAGTTTTTGATGAGCCGTCCCCTTAAGTAATCCAATTTACCAAATTTCCACTATTAATGATTACTACGATGTTGTCCCATTGACCACCGTACACTCATTAACCCTTATCCTCGAGTGACCTCTGGGCCTTGATAAGTAGTGACTCCTTTGTAAAAAAAAAAGTTATGACAAAAATTATGTTGAAAATGTTCATAGCTGCATATTTTTTTGTGTTGTTTTTTTTTTATTTTTTTTTGTTTTGTATTTAGATTGTGTGTATGGGAGGGGGTATATGTCGATGGACATATTTTCAACGCACATTTTCGAAAATGGTTCCAAGATACTCGGTGATGAAATTGATTGGTTGGAATTATTTGACGACCACTCGCTAATACGATCTTTTTGTAACGTGTGTACGTCTCGATGGAAGTCTAGCAGATGCAATTGATTCCTTTGCAAATCCACAAAATGTACAAATGTTCGTCTTCGTGTGCACTTTTCCATGTTTAATACAACGTGCATTTAAAATAAATAAATAAATAAATATGGGAAAATTCAAAAAGCGGTATTTTATCGTTATTTTTTGTGTTTGTATATGTAGGGGTGGGGGTGGTCGAAGATGAAACGAAATGTTTGTTTATGATGTCAAATGTGGGGAGAATGAGATGCTACCTCTTGCTGTATATGCTGCGCTTATGTCAACGGATCATTAAATCTAAGGGAGATAACCAGCGTAGACATAGCAAAAATAAGCATATTTTGCAAGATATAATTTGGGACGATTAAATAATCAGTAGAAAAATGAAAGAATGTTAAATGAAAAAAAAAAAAAAAATGATTACACGATTACTGTAGCCGAAATTGCTGAAGCAGTTTACGAAAAGGAAACATGTTAGTGAAGTTAGTCAACGAACTTAAAATATAACAATGTTAAGTAACAAAATAAACTTATTAATTAATGTACACAAAACAAAACTGTAACGATGTTAATTAATCCACAACAAAAATTAAATAAACTCGTTTGAAACGATGGTAATTAATCATAAACAAAAATTAAATAAACTTGTTAATTAACGAAAATGAAACTTTTTTGAAGGAGATTTTGAAGTATTTAAACAGTTATTTTAATTTTTTATTCGTGTAATCATATTTTTTTCATTTAACATTCTTTCATTGTTCTACTGATTATTTCAGCGTCCCAAATTATATCTTGCAAAATATTCTTATTTTTGCTATGTCTATGCTGGTTATCTCCCTTAGATTTAATGATCCCTTAACATAAGCATCAGAAATTATTAGCTAGGTGTGAGAAGGGGGTCTCTCTAGAGAAGGAAAACTCCCCGTTATTGGTAAGTATGTAGGTATGTACAAGGATCATTCCAAAAGTAAAGCCTCCTATTATTTTTTTTAACTCAAAAAGTTAAAGAGCTATGAAGACGGGTATAGTACCATTAAAACTAACAACCTTTTGTGTTCCAGAATTTATTTTTCTACATAGTTACCATAATTCTCAATGCACTTTTGACATTAATTAAATGACACAGCTCTGCTTTTGACGCACGTTCATGACAGATTGTTTTCTTAGAGTTTCACACCATCAATATCTGCGAGAGAGAGATGAAAGCTTCAGGTCATGAATGCATAAGTTCATCATCATAACAATGCAGTTTGCAATCTCTTCTGATTCATTCGGGCAGAATAAAAAAAAAATAGGAAGCATTACTTTTGGAACATCCGTCATAAATGTCTGAGATTGGCCACTTCAATCCATGAGCAAAACTCTGGTTCTTCACTTGCATTATTTTGTCTCCCAAAGTAACGAACGAACACAGGTGTGACACACAGCAAAGATAGCGGTGGAGTCTCGAATCAAGAATTTGACTTCAATAGGTTTTCATCTAAATTCTGTCGTTCATGACCCGTTTGAAGTTTTATTCATTCATAAAAATAAACACAAAAATTAAAGTAAAAATTGTTAACAGCACAAAAAGAAAACTATTACATAAAAAAAAATTGATGCAAGTCCAGAGTGTAACCTAATTTAAAAAGAAAACAAAAATACAGGACAATCTTTATGATGTACATACACATCATGAAACAAATTTTATATTCTAAAAATCACATAAATTGATCAAGTAGATTTTTTTTTTTTTTTTTTTTTTTTTTTATAAAAAAATAATTTTTTAGAAGTTTTTATAGTAAATCGTAGCCATTACGGGACTGATTTTGATCTCGGTAGTTTGAATTGAGTTATCTCCCTTTATTTATTAAATATGGTGGATCAAGACATGTTATCACTTATAAAACTTAAAAAAAAAATACTTTATCAATTTACGTCATTTTTTTAAATGTGACATTTTTTTATTCTATGACAAAGATTTTTCTTTCTTTTTTTATTTTTAATTAGGTTTAATTTTGAACTTGATTCCAAAAATTTGAAAGTTTGAAAAAAATATATTTTATGCAAGTTTTCATTAAGATTGTCTAATGAGGGTGACTCCCCTCCTCCCAAATATGATACTAGTGAAATCTAATTTATAAAACTGACTATGTCAGTCTGTCTGTCTGTCTCCCTATTTTCAAACTCTTTCACTTCCAAAATTAAAAATTGCAGAGTGGCACTAATGGCCTCAAATGATTGGATTTTTTATGGATGGTTCTTTTGTGGGTCTTTGAGCGGTAAAAATAGTTTTTAAAGGGTCAAAAGAGGTCTCAAAATTGAGAAAAATTGTATATTTTGTACATTCATCTTAGTTTATTTTTAATCAGTTCATATGTGTGTCACGTTGGTACAGTGGTAACATCATCAACTTTGAATGCTGCAGTTTTGCTTTTGGTTTCGATTCTAGCTGATGGCACCCAAATACTTTTTTTTTTTACTTTTTAAATCACGACTCTATAATAATATATATGAAATCTGAACAAATTAAAATATCATATTTAAGCATATTTTAAGACCGGGCAAAAGCCCCCTAAGTAGTTGTTGATAAAATTCAAAATCCTTTCTGCAATCCAACCATATTTGGTACAAATAAACTTCAGTTTATGAGTGACTTGTCCACCATATTTCAATCGTAAATGCCCAACAGTTCTTATTTTGGAAGGAAGTGGGGGGGGGCTTGTAGATCGTAAATTATGCTTAAATATATATTAATTCATGCAGATTTCATATTTATTATTACAGAGCCAATTCTCTATTGAATATTGTACCTAATATATAGTACTGATTTTAAAAGTAAAAAAAAAACAAAAAAAACTTGGGTGCCATTAGCACTCGAGCTGTGTTGCTTACCATTTGAGCTAACCTAACAGACAAATAAGAAAGTTTTAAAATTAAACCACTTTTAGCCATGATTAGTTTTACGCATGTGCAAAATAATACAAATATGTTGGCAAGTTGAGATGAACATTTTGTATTTCAACTAACCAACATATTTCTGTATACGTTATTCATCCATCCAAACAAAGATTTTATTAGTTATAGACCATTCTGGGTGTATGGTTACTATTTCCTGTTAATTTAAGTGCTATATAACCAGTAATTTAAGAGCTTATTGATTAAATATTTACACACAGACAGACACGTACGTCAATTTTTTTATTTTTTTATTTATATAGATTAGTCATAGCTTTTATTTATATAGATTAGTCATAACTTTTGAAAGCATTATTTTGTAAGAAAATTTGAAAATCAAGTAATTCTGCATAATTTTTATTAAATGAAAGATCATTTTTGTAATTTTTTATTTCTAAGACTTAATCATAGAAGAAAAACTTAGTATTTTTTTTTTTTTTCTTTCTTTTCTCGTTTTCTTGGTGATGTTAAGTTTGAGGGTTCGGTTTTCTAACATTTTCAATTTTAATCTTACGAAATAATGCTTTCCAAAGATGTGCAGCAGAAGAATTTGCAACAAACACAAGTAGAATCGAATTCTCGCGACTGGAGATTTTGAAATACACTTCCTCCCTGGTATGTCCAATCAAAAGCCAGTTCTCAGTCACGTGACCGAGTTTATAAAACATTGAACCAGCAACACACTCTCTCTCTCTCTTTCTTCTTGGCTTTTGCTGACAGCATACCCTTCTTTTGAAGCGTGACTTCACCTGGGCCTTTTGGCCTCAGGCTAGCATGGCTATCTCCACATGCAGTACACACACAGACTCTCTTTTTACTACAGGACTCTCTAATCTTTTGTCCCCGTCCATATATGGACGCACGCTCCAACTACCAACTTCAAAATGTATCCACTGAACACCTTTCTCTTTCAACAGACTTGTATAATCATCAACGTCTCTACACAGAAACTCTTCTAACGACTAACCCATTTCCTTATGAAGATAACTACTAAAGCCGTTTTTAAATGATAGAATGAGATTTCATGTCTCTATATTATACAGATGTGACTACCTCCGTCTGTTCAGTTTTCATGCTTCCCTGCAACCTCTTTCCCACAGATGGGGGATATTAAATCAGTCCCGAAAATGGCAGAAACCGTTTATGAGTTGACAGCATATTTTATGTATATTTTTAAGAGTGAGGTGATATTTTATCATTATTTTCATGCAAAGTACTCATCTGAGCTCCAATCTCTGGATTTTTTTTTTTTTTTTTACATAGGCATCACCACATTATCAAGGCCAAGAGGCCACTCAAGGATAAGGGTTAAAGAGTGTACAGTAGAAATTGGACATTATAGTAATCATTAGTAATGAAAATTTGTTAAATTTGATAACTTATATGGAACGGCTCATCAAGAACTTATTTACGTTAGACTTGAAGACAACCATATTGTAGTCAGCCGGAAAGCAGGAAAACGGAAGACAATTCCACAGGCGTGCAGTTCTAAGAAAAAAGCTTTGTTCATGGAATCTACGTTTAGGTTTAGGCACAGATAAAGAGTGGGGGGAATTATTGATAGTGTTTACAGCTAGACGAGTGTTTCTTGTGAAAGTTTTGCGAGGGGGGACCATAGATTGAAGCTCATTCGAACACTTTCCATGAAAATAACGATACATCAGAGACAAACTCGCAACATCTCTTCTGTGAGATAAAGGTTGCAAGGAAGAGAAAAGGACATCTCCTACGAGGCTACGAAGTCTATTTTGAACTCTATCAAGGCAGGCCAAGTCCTTTCTAGCAGCTCCTGCCCAGATGTGGCAACAGTATTCCATCCTTGGACGTACCTGGCTCTTATATAGATAGAGAATAGCATCAGCAGTGAGATATCTACTGGATCGATAGAAAGATCCCACCATTTTTCCAGCGGCCTTGGCAACAGATTTGATGTACGTGTTCCATTTAAGATCAGGAGTAATGGTCAAGCCAAGAAGTTTGTCAAAACTTGAGGCCTCCTGAAGACGAGAGCCATTCATTTCAATTGATGTCGGATGTGGATTCCCCCTTTGCCAAACTTTCACAAAAGACACTCATCTATTTGAAACCTCTATCAATAATTTCCCACACACCTTGGCTCTGCCTAAACCTAAACATAGATTCCATGAACAAAGCTTCTTCCTTAGAACTGCACGCCTGTGGAACTGTTCCGTTTCCCTGCTTTCCAGCTAATGTCAAGTCTGACGTTAACAAATTCTTGATGAACCGTCCCCTTAAGTAATCCAATTTTCCAAATTTTCATTACTAACGATTACTACGGTCCAAAAAAAAAAAAAAAAACATGCGGGATGCATTAGATCTGATCTTCATACAATTGGATGTACGATTTTTCTCTACTAGAGGGTGATAATCCCCTTCCACCCCGCAAAAAAAAAAAAAAAAAAAAAAAAAAAAAAAAATCCAAGAATTTTCTTCTATAATTGGCCAAAAAAGAGAACAAAAGCTAAATGGAGGCCATCTAGAACATATGCTGTAGAACGGAGAAAAAAAGGCCAAAGACCCTTGTGTTTTGATGTGATGTTTTGAATATAATAAACTAGTTATGACCAAAGTTTCATTTCATTCGGACAAAACACTAAGAAATGGGGCCTAATTAGTGTTGGGGGGACATTTTTTGGGGTCACCCTGTATTTCAGAAAAAAAAAATTCTAAAAGTAATTTTCTTTTTAATCTGTTTTCTAAAATTTTCAGTCTTTGTTTTACTGCCGTTCAGTTCCAAAATGATAGTCTAGGGCAGTCATTTTCAATCTTTCCTCTATCACTGACCCCTTGATTTGGCCAGATAGAGAGGATTTACAAAATTGAAAATTGAACTGGTCTCAAAATGCATAAGTTCTGGTCGACTATGGGAATTTCCATCTTTTACAGAAATCCAAAATCTATATGAAAAATTTTCTTCGATTTATTTCTGAGATTAATTCATATCTACTCAATTCTTTTTTTCTTTTAGGGGAGTAGTAAATACCGGCCATGAATTCTCTTTAGGCATTTGATGGCTACACGCCAGATTAAGCTCTCCTTTGGTAAGGAAGCAGGAAAATGCCTGCTCTCAATAAAGCTTTTCTTCCCAGCAACCTCTCTCCCACAGAAGGGATGTTGCAAGCCTGTTGTTGTTTTATTGTTATTTCCATGGCAAGTGTTCACCTGAGCTCCAATCTCTGGTCCCCCCTCGCCAATCTTTCATGAAAAACACCCGTCTAGCTGAAACCACTGTCAGTAATTTTCCCCACTCTTTATCTGTGCCTAAATCAAAATCTAGATTCCATGAACAAAGCTTCTTTCTTAAAGTGCACGCCTGTGGAACTCTCTTCCGTTTGCCTGTTTCCCACCTGACTACAACTTGGATGTCTTCAAGTCCAACATAAACAAATTCCTGATGAACCGCCCCCTTAAGTAAGACACTTTATCAGATCTCCATTACTAACAATTACTACGATATTGTCCCATTGATTACTGTACACGCAATAACCCTTATCCCGTGTGGCCTCCGAGCCTTGATAAGTGGTGACTTCCATGTAAAAAAATGAAAATAAAATAAAGCTATATTTAAATACCACTATAATACTTACTTTTGTTCATGAAGAGACACCCACTGTATGATACCATGTGACAGTTTAAAAAAATTAAAATTTGTACATCTGAATTTATAATTCATGGCTTATGGTAAAGAGATACATCAGATTTGACTGCATAATCAGAAAGAGCACACAATTTTACATAAGAGTGTCAAGTTTCATGAGAATAGCTTGAAAAATAAATAAATGGTAGCGAAATGACTGAATTTCTTGAAATGTTGAGGTCCATAATTTAGCCCACTTTTTCTAAAAAAAAAAAAAAAGTGTCCATGGAAAAGCATAAATTTTGTCACTTAAAATTCTCATAACTTTTGAACTACTGATGGTATTTGCACAATTCAAACGGGTTTAAGCATCTTTTACATAGCTCTTTTCATGCAAGTTGCTAAAATAAAAATTATCTAAAAAGAAAAAATCAACTTGTAATGTTACTAGTACAGTATTAATCTGTTTTCTGAAATTTTCAGTCTTTGTTTTACTGCCGTTCAGTCCCAAAATAATAGTCTAGGGCAGTCATTCTCAATTTTTCCTCTATCATTGACCTTTTTGCTTTATGTGTTTCTCCATTTGCTTCTTACTCCTATACAAAAAAATTCACAGCCATCATAAAATGGCCAAAAAACAAGAAGGTCAAAAAGAACCTTTTTATTGTTTAGGATTTTAAGTTTTGTATAAAAATAATATTATACATTCGTATCACAAAAATAAAGAAAATCAAAACTTTTTTAAATAGAAAAATTATGAAATTAATTTGTATTGCAAAAAACTAATAAATAGAAACACCAAAAGCATTATCACGTCTGGAGTCAATCAGTTTGTTTATGTGAGGAGTTGTTTCAGACAATGCTTCTCTCATATCATCATTGGCTTTCAGGCGGTTTCTGACCTTTGTATTTATTGCTACTAAACTGAAACAATTATCTTTAAATTATTAGATGCTTCAATTATTTACCCCCCCCCTCCCCCCGCCGACTATATAATAACAGTTAGTGATAGTTTACGACCGTTAGGAATAGTTTACAGGCAGTTTGAGCCAGTTGAACATAGGTTGTGCCCGAGAACAGATTGAGATGAGCTAACACCAATTGACAAACACGGCCTCGACAGAAGATGTAGATGCAGACCTTAGTGCTTAGAACAGCCAGTCTCAACCCCCCCCCCCGCTTTATGTATTTCTCCATTTACCCCCTACTTTCATACAAAATAATTCATAGCCATCATAAAGTGACAGAAAAATAAAAAGGTAAAAAAAAACAAAAAAAAACATTTTTATTGTTAAGGACCTTGTTTTGTATAAAAATAATATTATACATTCATAACATAAAAATAAAGAAAATCCAATTTTTTTCTAAATAAAAAAAAATTATGAAATTAATTTGTATTACGTTTCTTAGACATGAAACAATCTGAAAAGAAATAATTATTTTTAAATTATCAGATATTTCAATTAATTATATATACTAGCAGTTCAGCCCGACTTTGCTTGGACCCTATGTACTGTTCATAACTTTATGTACATATGTATATATATTAAAAAGTTTGATTAATGTTCAGGTAACCTACATCTTAAATTTCAAGTCTTTAGACCGAAAATTGGCAGAGGAGTTTGGTAGAGTCTGCAAAAGTCAACTCTTTCAACTTTGACCTCTTGGCAGCCAAATTTTCAACCCCAAAGCTGATTAAAAAGCTTGCTGCATGTCTGAATACCCTTTATGTAAAATTTCAAATGTTTAGACCCAAAATTGGCTGAATAGCTTGCTAGAGACTGCAAAAGTCAAATCTTGAATTTTGCCTACTTGGCAGCCAAATTTTTCTTAATACACTTTATGTAAAATTTCAAATGTTTAGACTAAAAATTGGCTGAGTAATTTGGTAGAGACTGCAAAGGTCAATTTTTTTTAACTTTGACCCCAATTTTGACCCCTTAAGATTTATTGTTTTGGGCTCAAATCAAATTACAAATTTTGATCCATGTCCAAGTAACCTACATCTAAAATTTCAAATGTTTAGACCTAAAATTGGCGAAGAGTTTGGTAGAATTTCGAGTCTGTAGATTGAAAATTGACAGAGTAGTTTGGTAGGGAAAATGTACACACATACACACACAATTTCATTTTTACAGATATATAGATAATGTTTTACCTTCTAGGGTTAAATTTACCCCTGGTTGAGAACCTTTGGACTAGAGATTGTTTTGATAGGCATTATTTTTAGCTAACCTCACAGATAAAAATGAGGGGGAGGGTATTAAGGTCCTGTGAGCGTAAAACACATTTAGTCACCACTCTTACCGATGAGATGAAAACCAAAGTGTCCCTCTGTATTATTGAATCGCGCTAAAACATTGGACATTCATTGCTAAAACTTGATGGACAAGTCAGGCATTAATTGAAAGTTTATTTGTACCAAATATGGTTGAATTGTAGAGAGGATAGTGAATGCTATTGAGAATGCCATACGTTACAGATTTTTTGTAGGAGGGAAGGGGTTGATCAAGAGACAAGGAACCCCACAGATAAATATCGTGGGAGAGATGTAAAAGTTTGGTGAGTGTGAAACCCATTTAGTGCCACCATTTGTGTTGATGAGACAACCACTAAAGTGGCCTCTCCCTAAAAAAAAAAAAATAAATAAATAAATCTATTGAAAATTCATGCCTGAAACTTAGTTAACAAATCAGTTATTGCAGAAAGAATTGAATTTAGGTAATTTTTCAGAATAGTCCACTAAGCAAAAAAAAAAAAAAGGAGAATGAAAAAAATAATATACAATAAGTAAACATTACCAAAGGCAAGATAAGTTACTCTTCTACCCATCTGGATAAGTTTGTTATGTTTTAATATGAAACTTAATTAACAAGTCAGTTATTGCAAAATGGTGATTTTCTAGAATAGTCAACAAAGCAAAAAAAAGGGGGAGGGGATGAAAATGATAAATATACAACAAATAAACGTTATCAAAGTTAAGATAAGTTACTCTTCTACCTACCTGGATAAGTTTGCTGTGTTTTAATATATTTTAAAATATTTTTTATTTAAAAATAAGGGTAGTGTAAAGTCTGTCAAGTTAGAATAGAAAACAAAATAATGGTCTCATTAGAGCCATAGTTGAATATTGATAATTGCTCAAAATTTGAAAATTAAACAAAATAGTTAAATAAACCCATGCAATAAATATCACCAATTGTGCAAAAATGTAATATTTATTGGAGACATTGACTTCTACTATGGTTGCTTCTTTTCCCTTTTTTTCCCATATTACTATGTTATGTTTAATAGATACATAACTGTGGGCATTCTGTAGTCATATTTAACGGTGTATGACTTATTTCCAACTGTTCTTTCTGGTATATCTTCGCAGGATGTGCTGCTGCGTTCAGTATTCAATTTCTTACAGATCGTCCAGTGGCGATATTTACACATTGTTGCACTGTATAGTAGCTGTCCCCCAGCAGAACCTTACAACTGGATATCCGGTGGCTTTGACACTCAACGCAAATACTTATGTGGATAAAAACACATTTTTTTTAATACAATAAAAAAAAAAAAATTCAGGTAAAAATTTGGTCATAGTCAGCAAACATACTTCCTAACTACCAGAAGTGGTGACAAGGCAAATCAATTTCTTTGCTTTTTTTCTCTCTCAAAAAAAAAAAAAAAAAAAAAAAAAAAAAATTTGTCTTTTTTTTTGTTTTTTTATAAGCAATAAAATAAATTTGTCTGGTTTTGAGTACTAGACTGGGTGCCCAGCGTTGCCCGGGTGTTTGGAGGTGTGTGTTGAGAAAAAAAAAAAATTGGTAGAAGGCAGGCAGGCTCGAATCCGTACCGCAAAGGAGGAAAAGAATGTGAAAAAAAAAATGTGACGTCTTTGCTGTTGCATCCATCACCAAACCGGAAGTGGCGAAGGTTTAAATTAAGGCTTGTCAATCAAAAAAAGCGACCCCTTCCTGTAGAAAAATGTCCAGTCGAGGGTGAAGGAATTAATGATTTTAGCCAATTTTTTTATATTTGTTGTCCGAAGGATCGACCTTCAAAACAATACCGATCTTGTGAAAATCCATCACCTCTGTCGAAAGTTTTAGGCAGACATACAAACATACATACATACATTTAAACAGATAAGTGAGATTTATATCATAGATGGCGGCTGCATACAAATGCCGAGCCATGTGCAAAGTGAAGACTATGAAAAGAACGTGTGCACAAACTGACGATGACGTTCGAGAGGACAGAGGTCAGAAAGAAGGAGCACGATCACATTTTATTCTGGAAAATATCGGGAAATAAATATCATTGTTATAAAAAATGACTAATAGAAAATAAAATTGAAGAATTTTAATTCCCAGAAAAATAAGCTTAAACAAAATATTAGCTGGCAAAATGGAAGGGTCATGAAAATTAGGTAAAGTGATTATAACAAGACACTGACAGTATCACAGTAATGAAAAGACCAAAAAAGGAGATGGAGACGTGAATTGAGTATGACAGTTTCATTCAACATTTGACAAAGCAAACTGGCTTGGCTTCCAAGATTATCTAGTTCCTAGCAGACCCTAAAATCTTTAACAGCTTCGCCAAATTTGTACTCAGCAGAACATCCCAAGATGCTGCTGCACTTAATATAAATCTGGACTTATTTCGTTTCATTTCCGGTTCACCTTTTTGTATTGACTCCATAACAAGTGATCCTTGTAAGATGCGTTAATTTTTCACATGATTAAAATTTCCAAACACCAAAAGCAGACAATAAAGACGGAGACAATTACTTTATGAATACAGACCCATAAACTTAAAATTTTGAGATTTCTTTATGTGAATAATTAAATTATACTCTGCCGTCTTTCTCCTAATACCATTTTCGTCCACTAGGTTTAGGGACCACATTGTTGGCTTAGGTAGATATATTTTTTTGTTTTTCATTTACGTTCAATAATTTTAGTTGTATGAGTTAAGTGAAGATTATATCCTTTTGTCCTATTATTTGTTTGTTATTTTATTTTTTAACTACTGTTCTTATCTTTAGTGTTATTTACACGATGTTTTATCCACTTGCACATATGAGGGTGCAGTGGACAGAGTACTTGGTGAAATTCAGTTATAAAAAGTTACATTCCTGGAGATTGAAGCTCCAATCCTCTATGCGGGCGACCCAAAAATACAATTGCAAATTACTTAGGACTTTTACTCAGTCATGACTGATGGAACGAGAGCATGCTACCTCTGTGGATTAAATGAAGGGTTCCATTCGAAATTCTGTGCAGATTCCTAAATTTGATAAAATATGCTTAAAGAAGGTTAGAGGTGACATTGACCGAAATATTGTGAAAATAACTTTCAAGATGAGAACAGTAGTCTGAAAAGGTACAGGATACTTTGAGGCATAAGTAAGACATAGAGAGATTATTTTAAAGATAACTGTTTTTAATCAAAACTGTTATCCCAAATTACATATTTATTCCAGAAATCCATTTTCCTTTCACGAAAATCATCATTGGAAAGATTTTGTTTGCGACATCCTAACTTACAGGACTATCTGGTACTGGCCAGGCTCATCGTTGCTTAACTTATATATATATTTACATATATATATATATATATGTGTGTGTGTGTGTGTGTGTGTGTGTGTGTGTGTGTGTGTGTTTTGCTATCTCTGGTGAAATCAGATTACGCAGTGATATGAGAATTCTCTTGACAGTTTTCTAAGCCTCACTATTTCCGTATGACAAATTGGAAACAATCGTTTTGCTTGTAACATCATAACTAGATTATCTTACAGGACTATCTGGTACTGGGCAGGCTCATCATTGCTTAACTTATATATATTATATATTAGTGTTGGGACGATTAATCGGAATCAGAAAAATCGAAAAATTTGGGGGTATCGGAATCGAAAAAATTGGTGCCTATTTTCTGATGCCAAAACGATTCTTTTAATTGTCTTTTTTATTTGATTTCGTTCAAAGCAAAATCTTCCATTGCTGTTAATAATGATAAAATAATAAATATTTATTGATTTTAAAATACCAGTAAAGCTAAAATCTATAAATCATTCTCCACAAGTGTATTCTTACGTTTAGGAAAATATCTGCACATTTAACATGTGTTTTTTTACATATATTGGCGAAAATAACAATCTTATAGTTAAATATTTAGAGATTTATAAAGAATCGGAATCGGTAATTGTATCAGAATCGGGGAAAATATTGGAATCGTCCCATCACTAATATATATATATGTTTCGCTATCTCTGGTGAAATCAGATTGCGCAGTGACATGAGCATTCTCATGACAGTTTTCTAAGCCTTACTACTTCTGTAAAATAGTCGTTTTGTTTGTGACACCACAACTAGATTATCTTACAGGACGAACGGACATTTTCTATCCAGTTTTGGTTTTTCAGCAGTTTTCTTCTCTTAGATGTATTGCCTCCAACATGGCTAGGGAACTTCATTTACCTCTTGTATAGTAACCCTTAGAAATATCAAAGGGAGGCTAATAGCTGCTACACCTTGTCCAAAGATGACTTGGAAGTGTGCAAGACAGACATTTATATCCATGACCTGAATACATACAGCATCTAGTACTCCCAAATGGTCACTCATCTGGTACTGGCTCGACTAAATGGCACTTAATTTTGGTAATTTAACAAGAATGCGTGTGTTGGCCTGATTATGCCATGTATTATATTAATTTGCATGCTTAAAATGCAGAGTATGACTGAGAGTGAAAGACGATTGTTGCTGAAAGTAGGCCTACACGCCAAGAGACGGGAAGACTAGAAATATTGCTAATCAACAGTTAAAAGTGGTATTATTAGGAAAAGATGGCGAAGAATCCATTGGAAATATAGCTAACAAATGAGAGAAGTCAATTTCTAAAAGCCGTCCAACATATGCCAGAATGTAAAATTGCTGTTCAACAGAATTTGTGTATATAAATATTTTTCAGATTCCAGAATTTTTTAGAATAAATTGTATATTGGTAAAACTGGTTCCTGTCCATCTATGTTACTGTGCTATTTTAAAAAAAATACTATTTTCATGTTAAATTCAATTTTTATAATATTTTTGTTTATTAAATTGTTAGGTGAAAGTATAGAATAGTTACAAAACACCCTCCCCTTCCCATGTTAAGAATGGCTTTCCAAATAATAGTTTATCATTTCAGCATGGTGACATAAATGCACAAGGACCGTAAAATTAAATGTTTTTGTGCTTCTACACTATTGGGATGAAATTTTGGAAATCGTAAAACTGAAGTTCACATGAAAACAATGGTATCTACGTATTCCTCGTATTTTTAAGATGATTATATCCCAAAATTACGAAAATCGATAGGGTAGAAAATTATTTATTAGACAAAATAAAAATAGAATTTGATGAAAACGATCATAAGACACAGGAGAGTTCAAAAGGGAGGTAATTTTCCGTCTCGATTTAAAGAAGATGGCGGCAATTTTTCATCTGCTACCACGATTAAAGTTTTTTTTTTTTTTTAATAATTCAATAATATTCAGATAATTCTGACTGCATAATTTGGAAGCTACATTGTAACTTATTAGAATTGACAAAAATCAGTTGAAACCATTTTTTTTTAAAAATCTGTAACCTGCATCTATTGACTACAAAATCGTGTAGAAGCGCCAATATTTTATTTTAATTTGTTTACCCCTTTTTTTTTGTGTGTGTGTTTTGTGCAATCTATGCTAAGCTGGTTTATTGCAGCTTTCTTTTATGCACATTATATAATAGATTAGCTTTACTTATACGGCGTTACCTTGTAACAGAGCGTGGACGTATGCAAATGACCGAGCCATGTGTGAGGTGACGTCGGGGCAAGGAAGAAAGAAAAAGATTATAAAAAGAAGAATGTGTGTGCAGACCGATGATCACGTTAAAGAGAGGCTAGAGATAGATTCAAAAGCGATAAGTTTGAACAAGAGACGAAGCGTTATTTGAGAAAGTACCTGTAAATAAATGTCTGTTGTTTTAATGAAGAAAAGTGAATAGAGCTATTCCTTGTCTTGATTTCCTTGCAACAATCTGCATACAATGTGTTGGTCCCAAAACATGTTACAACATGGAAGTCTTTTTATTTCCATTCTACGTTATATGTTTTGTTTTGTGACGATTGTAGAGAATGGGGACGACCTGTGAGACGGATAAAACAAAGCAGTACACTGGTTGTCATCTGGTGTTATAAATACAGTGTTGGTCTCCGACTTTATGTTATTAACTGGATATGTAGAATGATGGACGGCCTACTACACATTAAGAGAATAATCTTTACACAAATTAAAGTTGGCTTCAAAGAAACCGGACAGGTCATTTACATATCAGAGAACATTTTTTTTTTTTTTTTTTTTTTACACAGTTATCACCACTTATCAAGGCCCAGAAGCCACTCAGGGATAAGGGTTATTGCAAGTACATTACGTTAGTGAGGAGATTTGCTGAAGTGTTTACTTAAGGGGGCGGTTCATTAGGAATTTGTTAACATTGGACTTGAAGACATCCAAGTTGTAGTCCGGAGGGAAGCAGGCAGACGGAACAGAGTTCCACAGGCGTGCAGTTCTAAGAAAGAAGCTTTGTTCATGGAATCCGTGTTTTGATTTAGGCACAGATATATGCCGGGATTTTACTTATCCGAGTCGGCACTGAAAGATTTAGAATTAATGCCTCGCAACTTCCCACATCAGATATCAAAAGCTGACATGTCAACCTCAAATAATAGTATAGCATCATATGGATGTTGTCATTCTCTGCAATGATGATTATAACTGGACAGAATTTGACTATTTAAGAGGACAGCTCAACAAGAATTTGTTGACATTGAACTTGAAAACGACCATGCTGTAGTCAGCTGGGAAGCAGCCTTCTGATATCGTGTTCCTCATGCAGATACTTATTTTATAGCTAGACAAGTTTTTATTGTGAATGTTTTACGTGAGGGGAGAAATCAGAGATTGTAGCTGAGTGCCTACCGTGAAAATAAGGATAGAGTAAAGAAAGACTAGCAACCTCTTTTAGAATGGTAGAATGAGCCAACCATTTTTCCAGCTGTTTTTTTTTTTTTTCGTAAAAAATAGATCTAACACATTTTTACAATTTTTTTCATAATTTGTTGGAATTCATACTAATTTCGACATGACATGTAAGTGTATAATAGTGATTTTACCTGAAATGCAGTTATTTGAAATCGTATTATACTGCAGAAGCATTGTTTTTTTTTTTTTTACTGAACTAAAAATTGCAGTCATCGCTGTCTTGTGTATAACGAGCAAAAGCGGCTTTAGGTTGGGCGGGACACAATCCAAAACAGGTGGGATCATCTAAAAACGTGGCCTCAAAAACTCACAAGAAATTTTCCTGTGTTTTAATTAACATTGGAATACAAAATCTCTACAAGACCACTAACCTTATTTGAAGATTTTCTATTCAGGTGCATGCACCACGCAAATTGCCATACATTTTTACCCAGTTTTACAGAGCTTGGAGCTCGGTTAAGCACCTACCATGAAAATAACCACAGAACAGAGAAAAACTAGCAATCTCTTTTCTGTGGGGAAGAGGCTGCAAGGAAGAGATTTCGAAGTTGATTTTATACTTTATCAAGGCAGGAAAGTGTTCCGAATGGCACCTCATCAAATGTAGCAACAATACTCCATCTTAGGACATATTTGATTCATATGCAAATAGATGATTGCGTCAAGAGTAAGATACTTTCTCGAGTGGCAGAATGATCCAACCATTTTTCCAGCGACCTTAACAACAAATATGGGCAAAGTCAGTAAATCGTGGCATGATTTTATTGCATGAAAACAAAATTCGGTGTAGCTATTAAAAATTGAAAAAAACCTTTCTTTTTTTTTATATTATTACACTAGTTTGAGTGCCCGGCGTTGCCCGGGTGTTTGGAGGTGTGTATTGAGCAAAAAAAAAAAAGTGGTAGTAGGCAGGAAGGCAGGCAGGCTCGAACCTGTACTGCGAAGGAGGAAAAGAACATGAAAAAAAATATGTAACGTGCTTGCAGTTGCACCCATCGCCAAACTGGAAGTGACGTAGGTTTTAAATTAAAGCTAGACAATCGAAAAGAGGGGATGACTTTCGAAAATATCAGCAAAAAATAGCGACCCCCCCCCCCCTGTAGAAAAGTGCCTAGTTGAGGGTGAAAGAATTAATGTTTTTGGCTAATTTTTTGATATCTGTCGTCCGAAGGGTCAAATTTCAAGAAGATACCAATCTCGTGAAAATCCATCGCCTCTGTCGAAAGTTTTAAGCAAACATACAAACATACATACATTTAAACAGGTGAGATTTATATAATAGATGAGGAATGTTTTCATGTTAAAATCCATCGAGAAATACACATTTTGTATTGAGAAATATACACTTTATATATATATATATACCACTTCCACCAAGATGACCGTCTACAGAGCGTGCATCCTCAGTGTTCTACTGTATGGGAGTGAATCCTGGACTACATACTCAACACAAGAGAGGAAACTCCAGATCTTCCATATGAGGTGTATGCGTAGGATACTTGGTATCACATGGCAGGACAGAGTGAGTAATACTGATGTTCTGCAGAGAGCGGGCATCCCATCCATTTACTCCCTACTGCGTGAGCGACGTCTTCGCTGGCTGGGCCATGTACGCAGGATGAATGATGGGCACATCCCTAAAGACCTTCTCTATGGCGAGCTTGCCTCAGGCTCAAGAAAGAGGGGGCGACCCCATTTTCGCTACAGGGATGTCTGCAAGCGTGACATGAAGGCTTTCTCGTTGGACAGGAATACATGGGAAGCCTCTGCAGCTGACATAACTGCCTGGAGGAAAATGATACACCAGGGGATTATCATCAGCGAGAAGACCCTCCATGTTGAAAACGCTGCAAAGAGAGCTAGGAGAAGAGCGAGTGTACAGGCGGAACAGCCGGACGAAGTGGCAAATTGCATAACAACCTTCGTATGTCAAGGCTATGGCAGACTATGCAAATCAAGAATTGGTCTCTACAGTCACACAAAAGGATGCATACAGGCAACATCTTAATACGGCGCTGATCCATAGTCGTTTCGACTGACGGATGCCACATATATATATATATATATATATATACATATACATTGAGTAATGAATACCACGTTTTGGGGGTTACATCTTGTTGATGTAAAAAGGAAAACACAATGATATAAAATGGAAACCGAAATGAGGTACCATTTTCTAGAATAATGCAGAAAGTAATTGTTTCATTTTCTGGCTCATTTTTGGATCTCTACGTTTCGCTTTTTACATCAGCAACACGTAAGTCTAGAAAACGTGTTATTTATTACCTAATGTGTACATATTAAAAGTGTGTATTTCCCAATACAAAATGTGTATTTCTCAATAGATTTTAACTCAAAAATATTCCTCATGTAATAATATTTAACAAAAGACAAACATTTTTTTATGGTCACACAAAATTTTGTTTTCTGGCAATAAAGTCATAACATGATTCAGTGATTTTGCCCAAATATGATGGAAATCTTCCATTTCAGCTCTGGAGTGAAGGTCAGTCTTAGAAGCTTATCAAAGCAAGGTGCGTCCTCAAGGAGAGATCCATTCATTTTTAACTAGGGCAAAGTGAGAATTCTAGCACTTGTGGTGACCACAGAGAAGCTTAGTTTTAGATGTAATTTAAAAGTAAATAGCTACTTTTTACCCCATTACACTACATGCTCCAGATTAAAAGCGAAAGAATCAGAAAGAATTTGATCATTAATGCTCTCTGAAGTGCTGCCATAGATGGTTTATGTCGTCTGCATAAATGTCAATGACAGATCTTAAAAATGTGATCTGAGAGATAATTGATGAAGATCAAGAAGACAGTTGGGCCCAGGATGGATCATTGAGGCACACAGTCATTATTAATTAAACTGAAATTCTTATAAAGCTATAACTATTAGTCTTTAAAAATGTTTTTTCCTTTTTTTTTCAATCCTTTTGAGAGGCACTCTCACAATCTTCTAGAACCTTCTGGTTCTAATGTCTTTGCTTTCTTTTTTCTTTAAAATAAAAATGTCCTGATGAGAAGGGAATTTTCTGTAGAATAATCTTCTAAACGGTCTCTTTCCTTACTTCCTTTCATGGAGAACACACGAGCAGATCTCTTCTTCTCCTACTTGCTGGTAAATTAGATTTCTGTTTCTTACAGAGAAATATCTCAAAACCAAACGGTTCTTCCGTTAATCGTTTGACACTAATAGTTTATTAGGTGATAAGGCCTTATTGCCTTTAAATGAACTTTTTCCCCTAAAGGAGAAAAATACAAAACATAATATTTAACGTCAAAAACTTTTTCATTGACAGAGTTACGATCAACATGATCTTCACAGACCGGTAAAACCAGAAAGCTGAGGAAAACAGGCAAAAGCCCTTTCCCCCCACCCACCCACCTGCTCCTGACTGGGCAAGCGGAGGTAATTGTTGGAAAGGGATGATTATGCTGGTGATGATGATGATGATGATGATGCCGCCAGGTCCAGAAGTGTAGGCATTCTGCTTAACAAAGGCAAAAAGAAAAAAAAGGGGAAAAAAAAGAAAAAAAAAGGGCCGAACCCCACCCTGCCTCCTGGCACCGCATGATGCCTGCTTGCATTAAGAAAACTAAATTCTGAAAATTGATTTCGAAAACTATTTTCATTAATAATTAATTTTCTATCGTTTATTTTCAATAATTTTTGGATAGGTTACTAAATTCGACACAACAATTTAGTAGATCCTATTGGTTTAAGTGAAATTCAATATTTCGATTTTTGAATTTCGCTATTATAACGAAGAAGCGCAAATTTCTATTTATAAAATGCTTGGATGCAGAAAGCTTCCAAAGCTTTTAATCTTTTAAATTATATGAAGAATTTTAAAGTTAGCTTAAATTATTTTCTATTCGACAGTTTAAAAACTTCCAAATTCCAATCCAATTTCAAATTAAATTTTATTTATTTTAAGCCAATAATAATTAAAAAAAACAAAAAACGAAATGTATGTTGGTGGATTTAAATTCATCGTTTTTGTATTTCGTTTTATTGTTATCTTTACGATTACTGTCTCCACTTAACTTCCTGTTGCTCCTTCGTTTTTAATTGATTTTTTATGGTATCATTTGTTTACTAAATTGTTAGGTGAAAGTAGAAAATTAGTAAAGGAATCTCCTCTTATCCTCATCATGTTGAGCGCTTTTCTAAATAATAACGCTACTAAAAATAAAATTCTTAACATGCGAGAGGGGCAAAACGGAAGTGGAGTAGAAACAGTAATTTTCAAGATAGCCCGTTTTATTTTGTGCTGTTGCATTTTTGATATCAATAACTTTTCGATTAATAGTAAAAAAAAAAAGAAATAAATAAATAAATAATTAAAAGTTACGTTGGCGCGGGAATAATACACATATACACAAGAGGTGGTCACAATAGTGCAAGAATATACTTATTTTGCGCCGTCCAGCAGAGAGAGAGAGAGAGAGAGAGAGAGAGAGAGAGAGAGAGAGAGAGATCCCCCTTGCTTCCACGCTAATTGCAGTCAAATCCTATGCCTCCCACCTCCCGAATCGAACAGTGCGCTTATTTAACGGGTCCAGTGATCACTAAACTCTCTTCTCCCACCCAAAATAATTCCGAGCAAAATTAGGTTCTTTGATATGACTGAGGCGCTTGAGTAAAATTAATGTTTTTCCCTTTATTTAGAAACGCAACAAACGAGTAACTTGACGTTTTACCTTCTAATTGACTAATGGTTTTGAAGCTTCTTTTTTTTTTTTAAAGCTTCAAAATAATTTTCAAATTCCGAACGGTCACGATATAGAAAGCAAGTCAACCATATCAATTCACTATTAATAATTTGCAGGCGTGCATAATTGCATAACTGTTTGAAATTCGAAAGTGATTTTAAAGCCTTTAAAATTTCAAAAACAAAATTTATTCTTTACATTGAAGTTTAACGGCAAAACAGTTAATTTGTGATCTTAAATTGAAAAAAAAAAAATAATAATTTCATGACATGAACAATGACAATAAAATAAACAAAATCAATTTTGTCTCCCTATGGGCTTCCGTAGTTAATAAAATAAACGAAACGCCAACCGTTATTCATTTTAGTTGGGCTTGGATTCCGTTTAGAATTTGATGTTTTAAATCTGCTGTATTTTCATTTCGGATATAACACTTGTATTTTTTTTACATCTAAAATGTTAATTGCTAAACGAAAACTTAATAAACAAATCCTAAAATAGTTAATATTAAAACGAAGTTTCTTGTTCAGAATTTCGGTCACTCCTTCGCTGCCATTTTGTTGTCTATGGCAACACAACGGGGACAGAATATTAAAAAAAAAAATTTTTTTTTCGATTTCATTCGTCTCCATTGAAAATCTGCATATATAAAAAACTAAAAATTAAGCGTATTTTGTATTAATTTTATAGATCACGAAAGTAAATAAAAAAAATGCACGGAAAATTTTTTTTTTTCCGAAAGTTAACGATCTAATCTCGGTTCTTCCGCGAATTTCCGTATTTACTGCCGGTTTAACAATGGGGCTTGGAAGGTACTTTTGCTTGTGAGTACGCAATCACTTCGGCACTTGTTAATATTTTTTTCATTTCAGTATATTTTTATACTCGTTTTAATATATAATTTATTCGCTGTTGCTATTGTAGTATTCATTGCTTCCTGTTTAAGCTGCAAAGGGTTATTTTTTTTTTTTAAGTCTCTGAGCATTTCGTATAAAAATGTGTCATACCTCCCCCTCTTACCCCGCCTGTTTCCAAATTATATCATTTAACCATTAAACAACCTGTAATACGAGTCGAACAAGAGTTACGTCCCTTGATTATTGAATTATATTAGTCGAATTTATTGACACGGTGATGCCCGGGAGTGTTTTTTACTTTCAGTTTTCTGATATCCCCCCCTCTCCCGTTCTTTTTTTTTTTCCTTTATTTATTTTTTTTTTTCTAAACCAAATTGGTGCTTATTTAGAATTAAACCTATAAAAAGCTAAATTGAAGAAAAATCTTCATGGTGTACGTTACGTACCTGTTACGGGATAAATATGTCATATTCCAAAAATCACGTAAATTGATCAAGTAGTTTTTTAATATAGAAAATCATTTTTTTTTACGATGCTGGCGATTTTAATAGTAAATCGTAGCCATTACAAGACTGATTTTGATCTCAATAGTTCAAATTAAGTTGCCTCACCCTCATATATAAAATACGGCGGATCAAAACATAACATCTCCTTTCATCATAAAATTTGATTTTCTTAGTTAAAAAAAATAAAACAACTTGATCAATTTGTGATTTTTGGAATGCGAAATCTTTGTTCCGTAATGGGTACATGAGCGTCAGCGTCATGAAGTTTTTATTTTCAAGATTGTTCTGTATTTTTGTTTTGAAAACAGGTTTAATTCTAGAAAAGGACCCATTTGTTTTACTAAATTATTATTATTTCTCAAAATAGGATTTTTGCAGTTAAATTAAATTATTGCCACGGCGCATCGTTCGTTAATTAGATTATTAATGAAATCATTTTCTTAAAAAATAAACAAACACCAATTGCCAACATTCTTTTAAAAAGAGGTATACCATTGGGAAATGAGTCAAAAATTTTTAATTTGGTTTATTTACTAGTTCGTGACTTAATTTTGTTAAATATATTTAATATAATTTAGAAGCCGTTTGTTCCATAAATGTCGGATCTGAGCAAAGTAACCATTTTTGTGTAATGTAAACAAACTTTGTTTCAATGCGATATTTACCAAATTTAAAATGCGTATAATAAATTATATTGAAGATATTGGTCCATTGTGCATCTATGTTACCGCACTGTAATAATAACGTTATTATTTAGAAAGCCATTCTTAACATAAAGAGAGGAGGGTGTTTTGTAACTATAGTGTAACCCGGATATAAGATACCCGAATATAAGAAAAACGGATATAAGAGAGATTTCCTCTGGTCCCAAATTAGAACCTGTGTTAATGTACAGTATAATCCGGATATACAAATGATCCAAATATAAGGGATCTGTACCCCCCCCCTACCCAGAAGAAAGGAGGAAATCTCTTTTATCCGGTTTTACACCGTATTATATACTTTCACCTAGCAATTTAATAAACAAAAATATTGTAACTATTGAATTTAACTTGAAAATAAGGTGCTTGTTGAGAGAGAGAAGACGTAACGTTTTTTTTTAATGTTATTTTAAGCAAAACAATATTACTTAATTGCTATGTCGAAAATCCAAAAATTACGAATATTTATCGAGTAGAACGACTGCTATTTTGTTATTAGTAAATAAAGTCACTATAGGCTACACAAGTTGGACGCCATTTGCATTCTGAGTTATGTCCCCCTGTGTCTAAAAGTTTCGGTAAAATTTTACATTAAGGCCCGTCTCACGTTTGTATATAACAAAATATGTTTTTTGTAGATTTCAGTGTGCTAAAAACGAATCTGCAAACCGTTTCCGTTGCAAAAAAAAAAAAAAATAGTTTTCATGATAAGAAATTTCGAAAGTGGGTGATCACTTTTCCATGTAAATTTAACTTAAAATGAGCACCCACTTTCTGGCCACCTGAGAGAGGGGGCATTTTTTTTTGAGTGGGGTTTGTATTACTGTACATATAGATTCAAAAAAGTTGTCAAAAAACAAATATATAACAAATAAATGTTATCAAAGGCAAGATAAGTTACTTTTCTACCTAAATGGATATGTTTTTAGTTTTTTTTATTTAATGTAACATGTTTAGTCAGCTCGAAAAACATACAATGGTTTTATAAAAATTTGGGGTTTGTATTGTAGGCACCGCCAAAAATGGCCGCAAAATCAAGTTGTTGTTTTTTAAAACTAAATTACATTTATTAAAATCCATTATTTCTGAGTAACTTTTTTTTTTCCAGAAAGATAAAACCCTGAATTTTATCATATAGAAAACAGAATAATGTAAAACTTTTTCTACTATTTTTAATTAAATTTTAAATGTTAAATTTTCCCAAAAAGTTAACAATTGACATTTTTTGTCTTGCACAAAAAACGTACTTAAATATTTAAAAAAAAAAAAAGGTTTTTGAAATAATTTATTTATTTATTGTCTAACTAAGATTTAGGAAGATTTTCTAAGAGAATATGCACAAATATTATAATATAAGTACCTGAATTTCAAATAATTCCACTTATTTATATAGGTAACCAGATATTTCGCGTCGATGTAGAGTCTAGATCGACTCTGTTTACGTTTGCGTTTGATAAGGAGAAAACTATGGAAGACCAAACAGGCCAAAAAAACTTATTTTTCAGTGACGAAAATTTCAATGTATTATTAAACTGAGGCTGGCCAGTACCAGATGGGTGACCATATGTATGAGTTTGGTTTTTAATGTGTATGTGTGTGGGGGCCAGGCTCCCCAAAATGGGGGGGGGGGGCAATTTAAAGCAGAATAAAAAAAAATTATTTCAGCGCGTTTGGTCCACCGTAGTCGAAAGGCGGCAAACGTTTTCAAAGGGGATCGAAAAAAAATGATGCTATTTTTAACACAAAGGGCACAATATTTATCGAATTTTTTTTTTGTATCGATTATTCAAAGCATGCCCTGTTTAATAATGGTCATGCATTATTCGGCTCGCTAAAAAAAAATTGTTAATTTATTTATCAAAGATTTTAAAATGTCTTTTTTCGTATAAATATTAAAAAAATTTTTTTTTTGTTTTGCTTAACTTAAATTAATTATTTTACTTAACATATTCACCGAATTTCACACTTCAAAACTCAAAAGCGGGATAATTAAACACAATCGAAGTTCTGATATTCAGACGTCAAAATAAGGTATGCAAACAAGTTTTTTTTTTTTTTTTTTTTAATCTATAATTTTGTCCCTTACAACAACAAAATATGTTTTGTTCAGTTTCAGATGATTATTTTAAGCATATTTGTTCCCACTTCAAAACAAGGGGGCGTTTTGTAAGCAAAAAAATATATATATATAAATATCGTTTATGAAAAATAAGTACACTGTTATAAAGGTCATTCTTCTCCTAATAATCGCTGAAAATTTCGTATTGATCGGATAATTACCTGATTTTTGGTAGATTTTTAAAAAGACGGTCCGTCAAAAAGTACTGACCTGCCCCCCCCCCCCAGTTTTGGCGGTGCCTATAATTACTGTACACATAGATTCGAAAAAAGTTGTCAAAAAACAAATATATAACAAATAAATGTTATCAAAGGCAAGATAAGTTACTAACATGTTTAGTCAGCTCGAAAAACATACAATGTTTACCGATGTATTGGAAAATTTAAAATGGCGGCCGACTCTCTCTTTGATACGGAAAGTTTGGGAAAAGTAGTTATTAATAAAACAAAAACTAGACAAAATACGGTTAAAAACTCTATATATCTAAAAATATATGTTACTGTGACATAGGCTGACATATATTCTGTGGGTTTTTAACAGTATTTTGCATAATTCTTTTTTTAACTCCTTTTCCCAAACTTACCGGGTCAAAGAGAGAGTCGGGCGCCATTTTAAATTTTCCAATACATCGGTAAACACTATGTTTTTCGAGCTGACTAAACATGTTAGATTGAATAAAAACACTAAAAACATCCAGTTAGGTAGAAAGTAACTTATCTTGCCTTTGATAACATTTATTTGTTATATATTTGTTTTTTGACAACTTTTTTCGAATCTATGTGTACAGTAATACAAACCCAAATTTTTTTTTCTTGTAGTTTTCGGTGTGCTTTAAAAGAATATGGTAACCGTTTGCGTTGGTATAATGACGATATGGTATTAACCCCTTAACTGTGGGACTATTTTCCATTTCACAGCCCAGCCTTCATTTACGCTACACGCGAGCATAAACGAAGGCTGTTAAATGTGCACTCGCGTACCAAACTGCCTTGTCACAGTGTAGTATTGGCGAAAAATTAAAATTAGACGAAAAACAAGTAGTTTGCCAAATATTAAACTGTGTAATTCTATGTTATCACGGGTGGCCATTTTGTACGCGCAAGCGCGCATATGGCCAACGCGTGTGTGTCGGCCATATGCGCGCGCTTTTATTAAAAACAGAAAATGAAAATGACATATTCATAATTATTTAATCTGGGTGAGCGCCGTTTAAAAACCAATGTATGAAAATATAATAGTAAAGACATTTATTGAAAAGTTTGCGTAAGAAAACATAATTTTAATAAAACAATTTTGTAATTTTTTTTGTTATTTATTTCCTACTTCGGTTATAGTTTAAGGTGCAAGTCTATAAATGGTCCACAAGTAATCTTTCTTACTATAAAAATCTGAAACAAAATCTTTATAATGTACGTACTTGTCACTGCATGAAAATGTCATATTCCAAAAATCACGTAAATCGATCTAGTAGTTTTTTTTTTATTTAAGAAAATCAAATATTATGAGACATTTTATCGAAGTAAAACTTCACGCCATCTTGTTTTTGAATGATACACTGCTAGCGACACCTATTGGCAATTTTGGGAATATAAGACCAGAAAGGGGCAGACAATCGATTTTCCACACTATAGGAAAAAAAACTTGGAAAATTAAGATATTTGTAAGTTTTTGAGGATGTTGAAAACAAAAATAACATTTAAAATTACAGCAAACGAGTAATTTCCAAGATATGAAGAAATGTTAGTTTAAAGAAAGTGGGGTGTCACTTTTCTATAATAATTTAACGTATAATGATCACTCACTTTATGGCCACCACTAGTGTAAAACTTGAATTTACGCCGCTGAAATACATATTTGCCAAATTTTTGTTGGAGGAGCGTCAACATGTGGGTGCTCAATTTACGTAAAATTCTTCATATCTTGGAAACTACTCGTTTGCTGGAATTTTAAACGTTATTTTCGTTTTCAACATCCTCAAAAACTTATGCCTTAATTTTCCAAGTTTTTTTTGTTGCCCGGGTGCTTGGAGGTGTGTGTGTGTGTGTTAGGGGGGGTAGATCAAAACAACCCTGTTTAAAAAAAAAAAAAATGTTGGCCGGGTGTTTGGAGGTGTAGAAGAAAAAAAAAGTTTTAGTAGAAAGGTAGGCTTGAACTCCGAACATTTGACGCGGAGGTGGAAAGGAAATGGAAAAAAAACCTGCGACCTAACCATCTCAACCATGGGAATAGATGAATTGATAAATGTGTTAAGTTGACGTTTATAAAGCGAAATTAACAAGTGCGAGAACGTTAAGTCGAGTGATGTTTGACGTAGTTTTGCGCTGGAAGCCAATTTCTGTTTTCCCCGCTATGCAGCGATCAAAAATATCTTGAAAATAGCTTGTAAAAGTCGGGTAAATTAAAGATAGCTGCAACCAGAGTTCCTTAGTCGTAGATATTATTATTTAGACAGCATATAAAAAGTTTTAAGAAGGAGCGAGCCAACCGAGAATGATGGCGAAAAAAGCCTTTTGTAGACATACACAAAAAGCGAATACACATACATACACACATTTTCGCTTTTATATATATATAGACTAGCAGGGGCACCTGGCCTTGCCCAGGTGTTTGAGGGTGTGTATGTAGGAGAAGGTGACCCTGTTTTAACATTATAAAAAAAACACAATGTTAAGAAAAATTGGAAAAACCAATACAAAGCAAACGAAACGTAAAAAAAAAGGAAAAAAAGAAAGAGTGTAAAAGAGGAAAAAAAGTTTAGGTAGAAAGACAGACTCGAACGCGAAACATCGAGGCTAAGGCGAAAAAAATGCCCGACACGTTACCCCTACGCCAAAGAGACATACACTTAATAACGGATAAAACTAAACCTTTAAAAACACTTGCAGGTGGTTGAAACTAACGCGAACGTTTTCTAGGTCAAACATGACGTCATTGTTGTAGTAGCAGGAGCAGAGACAATGAAGGAACAATTTTTTCGGCACCCCTCCCTGTACAAAACTGATGATTTTAGGGTGAAGGAATTAATATTTTTGTCCAATTTTTTTATATTTGTCGGGCGAAGGTTGGAACTTTAAAATGACACCTATCTGGCGAAAATCCGTGACCCGTGTCGAAAGTTTTTGCGAGACATACAAACACACATACAAACATACATGCATACACACATTTTCGCTTTTATATATATATAGACTAGCGGAGGGTATCCGGCGTTGCCTGGGTGTTTGGAGGTGTGTGTGGTTTTGGGTAAATCAAAACTCCGTGGGGGAGGGGGGGGGTCTAAAATAAAAAAAAAAGTTTTGGTAGGTGAGTATGAGGATCGAACCCGAACCCTTGAGGCAAAGTGGGAAATTCAAACGTGAAAAAAAATGTGCGACATTAACAATTGGGCCACCACGACATACTAACGGAAACGCGTTTGAATTTATTTAATTACTTAGATTTGGCAGGTGCACGTTTTAATGACTTAATGAGGTCAACTTTGACTGCGGGACAGTATTTTAGTTACTGCGGGAACACTCTTATTTTTATTTTCCAAGATATTGAGAGGGGGAGACCAGCTCCCCATAATAAGAAGATTGCCCAAATTGAATAGCAATTGTCTGATATAAGGAAAATTTCCACATTGATCAAAGCTGATTGCTTTCGGACAAATGTCCGAAAGCAATCAGCTTTGATCAATGTGGAAATCGCGACCGGAAAAATACCGCCAGAATTAGTGCCGCTTTTATTATACAAAAAAGCCTAATCCACAAGCGGCGAGCGAAAAATGTTGAATATTTATCTTTTCAAATTCGAGCAAATTAAATACAGGCGACCTCTGTTGTTAACTCGTAGATATTATTATTTACATGTGATATAAAAAAATTTTAAGTTGTGAGCCGACCGACTGCTTCTGGGAAAAAAGCCTTTTACAGACATACACAAAAAGCGAACATACATACATACATACATACATACATACACAGGGCTCTATGGACACATTTATCTTTAGTTGACCTTTGACAACTAAATATTTTCGTTTACTAGCCAAATAGAAAAGTTACTAGCCAAACCCACATGATTTTTAGAATATGACATCTTCATTCTGTGACGAGTATGTGCACCATAAAGAGTTTTGTGTTTTTTAATTTTTTTTAATAAAGGTAATTTTAAATATACAACAAATTTTATGTTGATACTTGAAGGTATAAATATTTGAGTATATTGTTCTATTAAACTTTTATTGTTTAAATAATTTAACTTTGTTCCTTTTATGAAAAAAAAAAATGTTGAAAAGATATTTTTCACTCAGTAGTGAGCTTTGGAAGATTATCAGTGAAAGAAATACAATTGCCAAAAGATAAGCGTTTCATTATTTCTAGTCGCCACTTTGAAAAATCACTCGCAAATACGACTGTTTTACTTGCAATGTAGAGCCGCTTTTATATATATAGATAGATAGAAGATTAACTTGGTTTAAATACGTTATTTTAAATAATTGTAGTCACATTTTTCCGACAGTAAAATAGAAATTGCCAATATGACATTTATTTGAGGCAGACAAGTATTTTTTTTTTTTAAATTCACAATTAATAATTGTTACCAAAGACAATAAATAATTTATTAACGAAAGCCAAATAATTTAAAGAATTCAACGAAAGAAAAAAAAAACAACTTTACATGGGATATTTGTTCTGTGGTGCCCGGAAAACTCGTCCATTATTGAATAAATATTGATTGAAAAGACATTTTATGACCGTTCTTGCAAGAGGGGTTTGTATTACTGTACACATAGAGTCGAAAAAGTTGTCAAAAAACAAATATATAATAAATAAATGTTATCAAAGGCAAGATGAGTTACTTTTCTACCTAACTGGATATGTTTTTAATGTTTTTATTCAATGTAACATGCTTATTCAGCTCAAAAAACATACAGTGTTTACCGATGTATTGGAAAATTTAAAATGGCGGGCGACTCTGTCTTTGACATGATAAGCTTGGGAAAAGGAGTTAAAAATAAAAAAATATGCAATATACTGTTAAAAACCCACCGAATATATGTCAGTCTATGTCATAGTAACATATATTAAGCGAGTTTTCGAGATTCCCAAGATGTGATCCTCTCATGTCGGACATTTTTTTTGTTCTAAGGTAACACTCAAAACTACTTTTCTTTTTTTAGCTAAATAAACGCTTTAGAATAAATTGAACCACTAAAAACTTACAAAGCTAGGTAAAAAAGCGAACAGTTAGGAAAATCAATTTTATTTTTTTAAAACAACAGTTGTAAAAATATATTTAAAAAAAAAAAATATTATGGAGTGTGTATTCTCTTTTAAAAACAATATCTCCTTTAATAACGGTCATAATATGTTTTCAATCGATATGTATTCAATAATGGATCAGTTTTCCTATCTAGCAAAAATGGATGCATCTTCCTTGGACGAGTTTTCCATGGATGAGTTTTCTGTGGACGAGTCTTCCGTGAGCAAGTTTTCCATGGACGAGTCTTCCTAAATTCTTCTCCTGTATATGAGATAAAAATATATCGAAATTTTAAATAGCGTTTTCCGCATACTCGGCTTTTGCATTTACAGCATCTCCGACAGACCTTGTCAAGTTTGAAAGCTGAACATTTCAAAGATCCAATCTTGGAGTAACCGTTTCACTTTTTTGGCGCTTCTCCACTATCAAGACGAAATTTTGTAATCGATAAATGGAGTTTTTAGATTAAAAACAGTGGTTTCTACTGATTTTTTTTTTAATCAATTCTAATAAATTACAATGTTAGCTTCCAAATTATGCGGTCGAAATTACCTGAATATAACTGAATTATTAAAAAAAAAAAGTTTTATCGCGTTAGCAGGTAAAAATTGCAGCCATCTTGTTTTTATAAAATAAGGCGAAACGGAAAATTACCTCCCTTTTAAACTTTTCTGTGCCTTACATAAGCAAGTTTGATCGTTTTCTTCAAATTCTATTTTTTTATTTTCTTTAATAAATAATTTTCTACCGTATCGAATTTCATAATTTTTTTGGTATAAGCATCTTAAAAATACAAGGAATATGTAGATACCATTGTTTTTATGCGAAATTCAGTTTTACGATTTCTGAAATTTCGTTCTGATAGTGTAGAAGCGCCCAATTTTTTTTTTTACTAAATTCTTAAAAAAGGGTTTTGTTTATAGTTGGGATTCTTTCAAATAGATTAAATAGAGAAGAGAGGAGGGTGGAGGGTCAGGGAGAGTTAAGAAAGTTCCCGTCTTTAGACTGGCATATTCATCGGTTCGGTTACATGAGAGAGATGGTCACAAATTGAGTGTTCTAGTAGAACGTTATAATTGAAAACTGATCCCTGACCATAAAAGTTATAAAAATATATTTTTCAATTTAATTTTTTTGTATCTGAAAGTTAAGTTTGTAATCGATGAGATTTAAGAAAAAAGGTATAAACTGTGGAATTTAGAGGTGGGGGCAATTTCCTAAACGTTCTCCAAAACGAATAATTTAAAATAAAAATTGCTGAAAAGTTGTTTAAATTATTTGTTTTATTTTTTTTATTTCTTGCATTTAATTCCGTTTCACTCGACCTTAGTTTTTGATCGCAAGATCAAGGCTGCTTCATGCTTACGAAATTGCAAGTGGCGGCCATCTTGATTCTTACACGAATTACACATTTTAATCGTGCATTTCTCTAGTTTATGTGGGGAAAATAAATTTGTTACTCGAAATGACTCCTCATATGTAATAATGTTTAAGATAACAATTGTGAATGCCTTATTTTTAACATACCACCCGCAAAACGTGTTTATAAGGTGACTCTTCGGCAGTTTTGCAGTTAAGCCCGGCAAAGTAGAACGTAAGTTCGACAACTCGAAAAAGAGTCAGATCAGTATTTATACCGTCAAATCATGTGTTATTTTGTTAAGAAAATTATAGTGAACGAATTGTAAGTAACCACTTGATTAAAGTAAACGAACAAAATATACATTTTTTAAAAGATATATTTATAACTATTTATTTCACAGAAAAATAAACAATTTTTAGAAAGTGTATTATTGTCTTAACAGAACAAAATATAATAAAAAACAAACTGAAACTTTGTCGTGTAAAACTTGAAATAACATTAAATTTTTCGGTTTGTATTACTGTACACATAGATTCGAAAAAGTTGTCAAAAAACAAATATATAACAAATAAATGTTACCAAAGGCAAGATAAGTTACTTTTCTTCCAAACTGGATATATTTTTCGTGTTTTTATTCAATGTAACATGTTTATTCAGCTCGAAAAACATACAGTGTTTACCGATATATTGGAAAATTCAAAATGGCGCCCGACTTTCTCTTTAACACGGTAAGTTTGGGAAAAGGTGTTATAAATAATAAACTAGATAAAATACTAGTAAAAACCACCGAATATATGTCAACCTATGTCACGGTAACATATATTGAGCGAGTTTCTAACAGTATTTTGTCTAGTTTTATATTTATAGCACCTTTTCCCAAACTTACCGTGTTAAAGAGAGAGTCGGGTGCCATTTTAAATTTTCCAATACATCGGTAAACACAGTATGTTTTTCAAGCTGAATAAACATGTTATATTAAATAAAAACACTGAAAACATATCCAGTTATGTAGAAAAGTAACTTATCTTGCCTTTGATAACATTTATTTGTTATATATTTGTTTTTGACAACTTTTTCGAATCTATGTGTACAGTAAAACAAACCCAAATTTTTTTTCTAAATATTTAAAAAATATTCGAAAAAATTCGTAATATCGTAATAAAACTTTAATAATTCGTAATATCGTGATTTGACGGTTTTACCCTCAAATTAAATTTAAAAAATATTAAAATATTTAAAAAAAAACAAACTGGGAAACATTTCTGTGCATAATAAAAGAAAATAAAAATATTTAAATAATTTTTTAATTATTTTTTATTAAATATTAATTAAATATTTTTTATTTTAAAACTGTAATAATTCATAATATCGTGATTTGACGGTGCAAATAATATGACCCTTCTAGAGTTGTCGAACTTACTTTCGAGTTTGCCGGGCTTAGTGCAAGAAGACTGCCGACTCTTCTACCTAGTTGAATAAGTTTTCAGTTTTTTTACGGAAAATATGAAGAATCTTTCCAAACTCGAAAAATCCTTTAAAATTACACCATTAGAAGGTATTCGGGGGCGTTGAAAACGAAAACACGGCAAACGAGTACTTTCCAAGATATGAAGAAATGCTAGTTTTAAAAAAGTGGAGATCACTTTTCTGTAATAATTTAACGTAAAATAAACACCCACTTTATAGGCACCTTTTTTTGAGCGGTGGGGAGACTTTCTTTCCACCCTCGGAAAATCCTTTAAAATTACCACTAACGTTTAAAATTTCAGGAAACAAGTAGTTTCCAAGATATGAAGAAATGCACCAACTTTATGGTCACTTTTTTGGGGGGGGGGGTTGTGGTGCCGGTTTATATTTTCTGTTCTTTTTATTTTGGAGGGGGTATTCAATTATAGAACTTGTATAGTTTTCAGCAGGTGCTTTGCTTCTGCAGTTTAATTAACCGTTTTAACATAAGTAACGCGCTGGCATTAACTGAGCAGAAGAACCGTTTAATATTTCACAGAAATTCTGTTTACATTTAGTGGGGGGGGGGTTGATGTGCCCCCCCCCCCCACTAAATGTAAACAGAATTTCTGTGAAATATTAAACGGTTCTTCTGCTCGATTAATGTCGGCGCATTATTTACGGAAAAAACGGTTAACTAAACTGCAGAAGCGAAGCGCCTGTTGAAAACTATACACCCACCTCCAAAAAAGAACGAAAGACATAAACCGGCAGCCCCCCCTCCCCCCCAAAAAAAGATGGCCATAAAATGGGCGCATTTCTTCATATCTTGGAAACTACTTGTTTCCTGGAATTTTTAATATTAGGGGTAATTTTAAAGGATTTTCCGAGGGTGGAAAGAGCCCCCCCCCCCCCTCATAAAAGGTGGTCATAATGTGGGTTCTCATTTTACGTTAAATTATTATAGAAAAGTGATCCCCCACTTTTTTAAAACTAGCATTTCTTCACATCTTGGAAACTACTCGTTTGCCATGATTTTAAACGTTATTTTCGTTTTCAGTGCCCCCGAAAACTTAGAAAAGTGGTAATTTTAAAGGATTTTTCTAGGGTAGAAAGATTCTTCATATTTACCGTTTTTACTTACTTTAAAACGTTTATTCTGTTTGAAAAACAAGTAGTGTTGAGCGTTAGAAGAGAACAGGAAAAATCGCCGTGATGTGACTATTACGTCTTTGAATTGCTCAAAAATCAAACAAAATACTAGTAGAAACACATCCAATAAATTAGGTATGGGCAAAAATAAACAAATAAAGATAGGGGGGGGGTCTAGTTTTGAAAGCCGAGTTATCATAATTTCTTGTAGGTTTCCGAATACTTTTTGATTGTATTTGAAAAATTAAGGACTAAACTTAATTTACCGTGACATATAAGAGTCAGTTGCGGACATTTTTTTTCTTGTTCTCATGTAACGCTCAACACTACTTGTTTTCGGAACCAAATAAACGTAATAGCTTATTCAGCTAGGTAGAATAATAACTCATCTTAACTTTGATAACATTTATTTGTTATATATTTGTTTTTTGACAACTTTTTTTCTACGTCTATTGTAAAACAAACTAAACCATACTTGTAATGACCTTGTTGATTGTGGTGTAATGCCGATCCTGTGCAGACTTTGTTTTCTTTCTTTGACAAGACGTTTCTAAATCGCCTGAGGTACTTGTTTAAGGGAATGCCAATGGGTTTATCCAGCCATCTTTTGCAGGATCCGAATGCTTCTCCTCTGGGATGCTGACTTTTCGATCCCACTTTCCGACCCTAGTGTCACATTTCTCGCGGTGGAAAAAAAAGTAACTTCACTTTGAAAATCATTCAATCTTTTGATATGTTCAAATCACTTTTAATAATTTTTATTATTACGTAAGAAACTAATGTGATTTAAATTTTTATTAATTTAAAATTGTGTTATGGTTTATTTCTTGTCATATTAAGCAAGCACTGACTCTTTTATAACTTTTGGTTAAAAAAAAAGTCGCACCGTTTGAGATAATGATGACGACGACCACGACGGTGAAAATCACAAATACAAAATGAAATTAAATTGTTGTGCATAAGAAAATAAATACAAATAAGCATTGATGGAGAAATGAGTCGAAAAATTAAACATTTTGTTTCGAAAAACGTGCGTCCAATGTTTATGTTCGGGCTCATTTATAGTTTTTTTCGTTTTTTTTTTTTTTTACATGGGGGTCATCACTTATCAAGGCCCGGAGGCCACTCAGGGAAAAGGATTATTGCGTGTACAGTAATCAATGAGATACTATCGTAGTAATCATTAGTATTGGGAGTTTTGATAGAGTGTCTTACTTAAGGGAGCGGTTTGTCAGGAATTTGTTTATGTTGAATTTGAAGACATCCAAGTTGTAGTCAGGTGGGAAACAGGCGAACGGAAGAGAGTTCCACTATGAGAAAGAAGCTCTGCTCCTGGAATCTACGTTTGGATTTAGGCACAGATTAAAAGTGGGGAAAATTATTGACAGTTTCAGCCAGACGGGTGTTTCTTGTGAAAGATTGGCGAGGGGGGACGAGAGATTGGAGCACTTGCCATGGAAATAACGATAAAACAAAGACGTGGAGCCTCCCCAAGACGAGAGCCATCCATTTCAGTTGATGCTAGATGGGGATCAGAGCGTTGATGATGTAAAGATAGAAGCTTGGTTTTGGATGCATTAAAAGTAACCAACCACCTCTTCCCCCACTGTAATACGCACTCAAGATCAGAGGAGAGAGAATTAGAGAGAACTTTGTCATTTACGGCCTTTGATGTGTTGCTATAGATGGTCGTGTCATCAGCATAGATGTCAATGAATGATTTAAGTATGCGTTTTGGGAGATCAGGAAGAGAGTTGGGCCCAGAATGGACCCCTGAGGGACTCCAGCATTAATACTGTGGGCCTCTGATTTCTGCTCATCAACCACTATTATGAACCTATTAGAGAGAAATGATTTAATGATTGAGAAAACATTTCCAGTAATACCGTAGCTGGAAATCTTGTGAAGTAGGCCCTTATGCCATACCTTATCGAAGGCCTTTGATATGTCAAGAGCAATTGCCCTGGAAAGGAAACCTTTGTCAAGAGATTCACTAATCCTATGTGATATAACCGTTAGCACATCTGCTGTAGATCTAACAGATCAGAAACCATATTGCGTGTCACTAAGAAGGTTATTTCTGCTGAGGTGATTGACTACTTCTTTATTTAATATGGATTCCAATAACTTACTCATGACACACAGGAGACTTATTGGTCTGTACTGAGAGAAAGATGACTTCACCTGAATTCTTAAATACAGGGCATACTGATGAGGTTTTCCAGGGTGTTGGAAAGCACTTCTTAAGTCAACGCTTAAACAGTTTTGTAAGTATGGGGGCAAGTTCTGTTTGGAGCTTTTTCAACACTATAACTGGAATGCCGTCAGGGCCAGTTGCTTTACTGGAATCAAGGTTCTTGATTAGCTTGGTGACCTCACACACAGATATTTGTATGTTGCATAGCATGTTGTCTGTTATAGGATGAAATACAGGGAGTTGATTGCCATTGTCGCATAGTGTAGAATTAGCTGCAAAGTTCTTGGCAAATAGTCTGGCCTTGTCTGATGCTGGCGAGATGACCTCAGGTCCATTGATGATAGTTGGGATAGAACGCACGCTTCTGTTCAAGATCCTGTTTGCTATTTGCCAGAACTGGTGGGAACCAAGCCAGTGCACAGCTACTTTGGATTTAACAGACTGAGCATATAGCTCTCTTGCATTTTTTATTACTCTTTTACAGTGGTTGCTGGCAGTCCTGAAAGCAGCTTTAGTCTCAGTATATCTAGTACGTTGGTAGCTATGGAAAAAGTGATTTCTGTGCACGATAGCAGCAGCACATTCAGGGGAGAACCATGACTGGCTGTTAGGCTTTTGTTGGAATTTTTTGGATGGTATGAATCGGTCTATGCCTACAATTAACCATTCGGTCAGGTCTGATACTATAGAGGACACATCCTTTTTAAACATGGAGTGCAGAAGTAGGTCAGATATAAATGTACGGAAACTATCCCAGTCAGCCATAGAGGTACGTCTGAAGACTTATTACATCTCATTTTTATCATAACTGCTACAACAGAGTGGTCAGAGGATCCCAGATGAGATAGAACGGAACATGAACACAGCTCAGGGGAAGTTGTGAGGAAAACGTCTAGAAGGCTTGCATATTGCACATGGGCGGGTTCATGAACAATCTGAATGAGGTCATAGGCAATGGGAAAACCATGACAAAACCTCCCCTTCGTCATCAGTTTTATTCGAGTGGGTCAGCCATTCCACATTATGGACAATGAAGTCACCGCAAATGTGAATGTTAGCCGAAGGATGAGCAGACAGGATGTGGTCAATTTTCTCAGATATGCTCTTAAAGATAGTAACCCCACTGTTGTGGGGGCGATAGAGGGCAAATATAAATGCAGTGGTGTAAGCTAGTGCAACCCGGAAGCACATATAAGGTAAATTAGGGTGTTCTCTGGAGATATCCCTACCACATGGAAAGCCATCTTTAATGTAGGCACATATTCCATGCCCATGGCGATCTTGGGGGTCAGATTTAGATGTTAAGTTAGAGTATCCGTTAATTATGAATTCGTCTAAAGAAGTGGTTGGCCCTATGCCAGTTTCACTTAGAAAGAATATGTCTGGTTTCGTCTCCTGTAATTGTATTTCAACCTCTGGAAGGTTGGAACGTAGACCCCTGATGTTGGAGAAGGAGACCTGGTAGTAGGGGTCTACGTTGGAGGATGGAGTTCTAGGTTTATTCGTGTTCCTTTTTTTGAAATTTGTCATGATTGTTGAGGTTTTGGGGTTTGTGGAGCAGGCCGGTAGACTTGGTTGGAGCAGGACAGAGAGGGAAAATAATAGAGAAAGGACAAGAAATATTTTTTTTGTTTTGTTTTGTAGCACATGATAAGGTAAAGCCGTAAAAATTACCCACTAGTATGGCATTGAGAGGCTCTACCATAAACTACTGTATGGTCCAGAATCCATTCACCAAATGGCAATACAGCAGTCCCGGTACTTTGCATCTGCTGATAGGACAGCCTCCTTAGTGGTTAATCCAAGGTCTGGGTCCCTGATTATCAGGTGGGTAATGTCAGCCCAGATGAAACGTTTACCTCCAGCACCCTTACTAGTGACATGACCACAAGGATAGACATAGAAACAGAAATTTTCCGACATCTTAGGCTACTCTTTACAAAGCACTACCGCCCTGTAAATTGATTATCACTAAGGGAACCACAAAACTTCACATTTTTATTACAAATAAATAAATAAATAAAAAATTGATGCGAAATTAGGCGGACCTGAACGAGAATCATCCCTCCCCCAAATTTTTATAATATGAGTAGTATAGTTTTCAAGGTTGGGGGTGTTTATTAACAGCTGTTCTTAACATGGGTCGGTTTAGGGTGTTTATACTACGCTGAGACAGGTCGTAAAAATATACCAACTGTAGAATACCGGTTAAAATTGTAGGGGGGGGGTGATGATTCTCGTTCAGGTTCGCCAATGTTCAACTTCTGCTTGAAAATAAAAAGATGGTGTTTGTAGTCCTCATGGCGGCCCAATTAACTTGGTTATAAATTCGATATCGGTCAAAAGACGACCATACAGAATGAAATCTCGGTTTCTGAAACAGTAAACGAGTTTTTTTTTTTTTTTTTACTAAGATCCTTACATTATTACATTTTCGTTTTTGGTAAAACTTGCAGAGAATGCTGTTTTACGGTTGTTGTAAAAATAGAACGGAAATTTAAATTTCGTTCCGTTTTAAATTCGGTAAATTTTTACATTATGTCCAACTCATCGTTCACATTCGACATGTCAACTTTTGTAGGTTTTCGAGTATGCTGACAAGGTTGGAAAGTGTCTCTTCCGAAAGCCGTTCTTAACATGGGGAGGTTATGGTGTTTATTTGTTGTAAGCATACTCGAAAATCTATAAAAGTCGGATGGTGAGTTGAACTTATGTAAAAAAAAAAAAAAAAAAAAAATACCAAAAAGGTATACCAAATTGACTCTCTTCGTTTAAAAATTAATTAAAAAAAAAATCTTTCGTTTGTTTTATATATAAAACTAGCAGGGCTACCCGGCGTTGCTCGGGACCGTATAAACAATGAAAAAACAAAAGTAGATATTGAACATATGTTTTATTCTTAGGGGAGAGGAATCTTTCATCTCAAGTTTTAGCGTTACAAACAAACATTTGTCTTTTATATATATTGATAATGACAGGTTTTTTGGGGGCCCCCCCTCGAAGATAACTGATCAGTTGACCAACTTCTAGTGGTCCGTTTGACGTGAAATTTCGATATTTGTCATCCGGGTGATGGGGCTTCGATATGATACCAAATTTGTCAAGTTTGGTTCCGTCTTTCAAAAGTTTTAGCGTTACAAACAAACATACATACATACACACAGACGTTTGGGATTTATATATATATATATATATATATATATATATATATATATATATATATATAAGAAGAAGTACAATTTGTTGAATGTTATTTAGGGACTGCCAAACGATTGTGAAGATTGGACCGCATGTTTCCGTGACGTCAGATTTGTGTGTACTATACAAACTATGAAAAAGCAGAAGCGACTTAATGATTTTTTAAAACCTTTATCTTCTTCAAACTGCAATTAATAATTAATCTTTGTTATAATTTTGTTAGGTTTTAAGATTTACACAGTTTAATGATTAATAATATTATAAACATTTGTATATTAAATATGAAATATAGTTTTACTGAATGTTCTTTTGGTTACCTACGGGGTTCCATATTTTGTTCGGTAAAAAGAGACAAACAAAATATGAGGGGGAGCCTACAAAATGCTTAATATTTGTGCAATAATATTTTCAAATTGTTTTTAATCTGGCGATAAAATTGCTGACGAGAGCCATGTTTATATTAAAACTTAATATTAAAAAAAAAAATTAAACACAATTAATTAAAAATCTATGTTGTAATGGAACATTTTGAAATAATGAAATTTTAATCGTTTTAATCTTTTAAAATTAATTAATGTTTACGAAGTTTCTTTTTCTTGGCAATTCAACTGATTATAGTAATATATTAATTCGAAAAAAAAAAACGCTATTTAAAAAAAAAACAATAATAAGTTTATATCAATTGTTTAATTGCAACTTCAAGGTAAATTTTTGTTCAATATGTGTATTTAAATTTTAAAAAAATGGAATATTTTTTACTTATTTGAACTCTTATGTTTCATAATAAATAGAAATTTCAATAGATTTAAATATATTTTGTTCGTATTTCGAAAAAAATAAATAGGCACTAAAAAGTATTTCTCCTCGTATATTTTACGAAAACTGCATTTTATATTTAATTTCATTCTAAAATGGATAAGTATCGAAAATTTCACGAAAATCTGACGATTAGTTGATTTTTGCTAGATTTATTAAATACGGGTATGTTTACACGTTCGGAATGTCTACTAAATTTAGGAAAACTTTTCTCCGGAAAACTCGTACCCTTTTGCTAGGTAGGAAAACTGGTCCCTTATTGAATACATATCGATTGAAAACACATTTTATGACCGTTCTTGAAGATATTGTCTTTAAAAGAGAATACACATCCCATAATATTAAAAAAAATATATTTTTACTTGTTTACTGTGGTTTAAAAAAAATTAAATTAATTTTTCTAAGTTTTCGTTTTCTACCTAGCTTTTGGTGTTTCAACTTATTTTAAAGAGTTTATTTAGTTAAAAAAAAAAAAGTAATGTCGAGTGTTACTTATGAACAAAAAATGTCCGACATAAGAGGATCACGTCTTAGGAGTCTCAATAATTGCTAAAAAATAGAAAATTAAAGCGGTAGATATAGTTTTAAAACAGCGCCCCCCTCCAAAAGAAAATAAATTTGTATATAATGCAGTAATGCACATCTCATAATATTTTTAAAGTATTTTTTACTTGTTTACTGTTTTTAAAAAAGTAAATTGATTTTTCAGTTTTCGTTTTCTACCTAGCTTTGTAAGTTTTTGGTGTTTAAACTTATTTTAAAGAGTTTATTTAGTTAAAAAGAAATAACAAGTAATGTCGCACTCGACATTACTTAGTAAATAATTTGGTAAATATGAAGAATTACTCCACTCTAAAAAATGCCTTTAAAATTACCATTCTTATAGGTTTTCGGGGTCGCTGAAAACGAAAATAACGTTTAAAATTACGGCAAACGAGTAGTTTCCAAGATACGAAAAAATGTTAGTTCTAAAAAAGTGGTGGTGGTGGAGTGGTGGACTGGATCGATCACTGGATCACTTTTCTATAATAACTTAACGTAAATTAAAGGAATTTTCGAGGGTGGATTAATTCTTCATATTTACCAATAATTTTGAACAAAGAATGTCCGAAAATTAAAGAAAATACTGAGGTAGATATAGTTTTAAAACGAGCCCCCCCCCAAAAAAAAAAGAAAATAAATTTCTATATTTTTAAGTAATGTCCAAGATCACTGCTCGGTGAAAAAATCAAGCTACCAGAAGTGGATACGGTTTATTATGTTACGAAACTGAACGGATGACACGAAAAATGAAACCATATATTTATTAAAAAAATACTTTAGTTTTTAACATTTCTTGTGTTATTACGAAACAAACAAACAAAAAAGAAAACACTTTTTGTATTATCAAATAATAAAACAGATATTTTCTTTAGAAAAATTGGTACTTCATGGGAAATGGGGACTCTGCATAAACGGTGTTTTTATTTAATGATTGCTCCTCCAAAGCGCATGCGCAAAATGTTTTCTTTGGCTTATTTAATCACGAAAACTCTTTGAAGGAACTATTTAAGGCCAAAAAGGGAAGGGGCCAAAAACATTATTTGAATATGCATGAAAACATAATTTGTGTTTCTACACTTTATTGCCGAAATTGGAGACGCCATTTTATTTCACGCACCTGCTGTCCAAATGTAAGGGAGACACAAGCATGAAATAAATAATAAAAAACTTAAAAGTAAATAAATTACTGAAAACGGAAAATTTATCAAAATATAATCGTAAAAACATTTATTGAAAAGTTTCCGTAAGAAAATATAATTTTAAAATAATATTGTAATGATAGCAACATTGGATTTTTATAATTTTTTTTTTTTCGAACAAATAAATAATTTTAAACATGTTATTGAAGTTTGAAGGGTCAACAACAAATTAATTTAAATGATTGTTTGTTTGTTTTTTCTTTTTTTAACGGAGAAGTGGGTTGTTTTTTTATGTGTTTTTTTTTTTTTACTGGTAATCGAAATATAATTGTAAAAACATTTATTGAAAAGTTTGCGTAAAAAAATATAATTTTAAAATAATTTTGTAATGAAAGCAACATTGGATTTTTATAAAATAGTTTTTTTTTTTTTTTCGAACAGATAAATAATTGTAAACAAACATGCAAAAAGTCTATCATCCTGATGTTATTATCTGTAAAAAAAAAAAAAAAAAAAAAAAAAGTCTTCTTGAGTAATATTGTGAAAATTCATTTTCTCCAGTAATGTCGGTTTTACCACGTTTCTGGAAGTAATAAATGTTAATTTTAGGTTAATTTATTCTTTCCCTTTCCGAAAGTATTTTGCTAAATAGGAAAACTGGTCCTTTATCGAATAAATATCGATTGAAAACATTTTATGACCGTTTTTGAAGAAGATATTGTCTTTAAAAGAGAATACACATCCCATAATATTTTTTAAAAATATTTTTACCTGTTTACTGTTGTTTTAAAAAAATTAAATTAATTTTTCTAAGTTTTTGTTTTTTATGTAGCTTTTAAAGTTTTTGGTCTCTCAACTTATTTTAAAGAGTTTATTTAGTTAAAAAAGAAAAAAAGAAAGAGGTAATTTCGAATGTTATTTATGAACAAAAAATGTCCGACTCAAGAAGATCACGTCTTAGGAGTATAATTGCTCAAAAATAGAAAATTAAAGAAAATGTTAAAGTAAATATAGTTTTAAAACGAACTTCTCCCTCAAAAAGAAAATAAATTTGTATATTTTTAGGTAATAATGCACATCCCATAATATTTAAAAAAATATTTTTTACATGCTTGTTTTAAAAAAATTAAATTGATTTTTCTAAGTTTTCGTTTTCTACCTAGCTTTGTAAGTTTTTGGTGTTTAAACTTATTTTAAAGAGTTTATTTAATTAAAAATAGGCACCGCCAAAACTGGGGGGGGGGCAGGTAATACTTTTTGACGGACCGTCTATTTAAAAATCTATCAAAAATCAGGTAATTATCCAATCAATACGAAATTTTCAGCGATTATTAAGAGAAGAATGAACTTTATAACAGTGTACTTATTTTTCATAAACGATATTTATATATATATATTTTTTTTTTTGCTTACACCCCCCCCCCTCTGTTTTGAGGGGGTTCCAAATATGCTTAAAATAATCATCTGAAACTGAACAAAACATATTGTGTTGTAAGGGACAGGATTATAGATTTAAGAAAGAAAAAAAATTGTTTGCATACCTTAATTTGACGTCTGAATATCAGAACTGCGATTGTGTTTAATTATCCCGGTTTTGAAGTGTGAAATTCGGTGAATATGTTAAGTAAAATAATTAATTTAAGTTAAGCAAAACAAAAAAAAAAAATTTTTTTTTTAATATTTATACGAAAAAAGCCATTTTAAAATCTTTGATAAATAAATTAACAATTTCTTTTTAGCGAGCCGAATAATGCATGACCATTATTAAACAGGGCATGCTTTGAAGAATCGATACAAAAAAAAAAAAATTCGATAAATATTGTGCCCTTTGTGTTAAAAATATCATCATTTTTTCGATCCCGTTTGAAAACGTTTGCTGCCTTTCGACTACGGTGGACCAAACGCGCTGAAATATTTTTTATTTTTTATTTTTATTTTTTAATTCTGCTTTAAATTGCCCCCCCCCCACACATACACATTAAAAACCAAACTCATACAAATGGTCACCTATCTGGTACTGGCTATCTTCAGCGTTAATAATACATTGAAATTTTCGTCACTGAAAAATAAGTTTTTTTGGCCTGTTTGGTCTTCCATAGTTTGCTTTTTATCAAGCACAAACGTAAACATTGTTTAGATCGACGCGAAGTAACTGGTTGCCTATATGAATAAGTGGAATTATTTGAAATCCAGGTACTTATAATATTGTTGCATATTCTCATAGAAAATCACCATAAATCTTAGACAACAAATAAATAAATTATTTCACCCCCCCCCTTTTTTTTTTTTTTTTTTTTTTTTTTTAAATGTTTTTTTTTAAAATGTTTTTTTTTAAAATATTTTGTGCAAGACAAAAAATGTCAATTGTTAACTTTTTGGGAAAATTTAACATTTAAAATGTAATTAAAAATAGAAAAAGTTTTACATTATTCTGTTTTCTATATGATAAAATTTAGGGTTTTATCTTTCTGGAAAAAAAAAGTTACTCAGAAATAATGGATTTTAATAAATGTAATTTCGTTTTAAAACAACAACTTGATATTTCGGCCATTTTTGGCGGTGTCTAATTAAAAAGAAATAACAAGTAATGTCGCACTCGACATTACTTAAATAATTATAATACTTAAATAATAATAATAATAATTAAATAAATAATTTTGAACAAAAAATGTCCGAAAATTAAAGAAAATACTGAGGTAGATATAGTTTTAAAACGAGCCCACCCCACCTCCAAAAGAAAATGAATTTGTATATTTTTAAGTACTGCACAATGCACAAGTGCCCCCGAAATGACTTTTAAACGATAAGCTCTCCTCGCCATGTTAAGAATGGCTTTCGAAATTATTATTTTAGCGCGGTACCATAATTACATAAGACCGTGTTTTCTTTTTTGTTGTTTTGTTATAACACAAGAATTATTTAAATTAAATAATTCTTCTAAATAAAATAATTGCTTTCTTTCATAACACGTGTTTTCTTTCTTTATTTTTGTTTCGTAATGGCACAAAAAGTGTTAAAACTAGAGTATTTTTTAAAATAAATATTTGGGTTCGTTTTTCGTATCTTAACTCCGTGATCAAGTTTATTTTTTTAAAGCAAGAGTTAAAAATACTTTTTCAAAATATTATGGAGGTGCATATCTCCTTCAAGAACGGTAATAAAATGTGTTTGCAATCGATATTTATTCAATAAGTGACCAGTTTTCCTACCTAGCAAAAAGAGGGGATTTTTCCAAGTACGAGTTTTCCGGGCACCTTGAGAAATATATATGCTTATATTTTGATTTAGCAACATGAAAATATTTGACTTTGGTTTCTAAACTTTAATTCTAGTCGGAAAATACATTCGAATTGACATTTTCCAAAAAAAATTGAGGTGACTTGAAAGTTTTCGAGCTTTCAAACAGTTAATGAAAAACCGCCTGAATCTATTTTTAAAACCTTTTTATATTTCGAAGAGGGATATATTTCTTTTAGAATACGTATTTCTTGCACTTAGCAAGACATTTAGGGTAAAAATCATTTTCTTTTTCGGTCAGCGATGAAGGGGGTGGGGGAGGCAGGAGGCCACTGGACATTTTTTTTTTTTAACCCGTTTGAAAAATCCAACAGATTTTCTATAACAAGCAAATCAAAAACAAACCAAAATATATAAACCGGAAATTCCAAGTAATATTTAAGTTTTATCAATTTTCTCGTGTTTTTTTTATTTTTTTGTAATTCATAAAAGTTTTTAAATTGGAAATGCCAGATGCAAGAAGGTTGGTCTTCCGTTAGAACTGGCGTGACCAACGAAATCTAGAACAAATCGACAACTCTAAATAAAAAAGTTAAATGCATCATTTTCTGATAATTATTAGTTTGTAATATCGAATTAGTTATGTTTAGAGTTATCTTGAACTTTTCAGCTTTAATATGGCTGCTATTAAACACTATCCTAACCAAATTAATTCTGGTTTTATAAAATTTTGTTTTAACCGTCTCATGTTAGCCATTTTGTTTTCATTTTAACTTAAGCAGTCGAAACTTCTGGAATTTCGAAGCATTCAATGGTTCTCAACCGGGGTCCATGTGGACCCCCATGGTACATGTAACGTTCTTTCAAGATAAACTGTTGATATATGTTCTTTGGTTTTCTTTGCATTACTGAAAAATAAAATAAGCTATGAGGGTTCACCAAAATACATTAAAAAGAAAAGAAAGTCATGATTAAAAAAAGGTTGAGAAACGCTTTAAAATAAGTTCAGTCACACACATAAAAAAGAACTAATTTGGTCAAGATGATGATGTTGGCAGCCATCTTAAAGCTGAAAAGTTCAAGATAACGTTATTTTAGTGCTATATTTGGGAATATTCTTATTTTACAGACGGAAAGAATTTTTACCACCCCCTTCTTAAAAAAAAAAAAAAAAGAAGAAAACTCACATTGCATGTTTTTAAAAAGCAAACAAAAACAAAACAGTAGGTACCTCCAATGGCAACGCGCGCCGGTTTTAACTCCCCCTCCCTATATGTAACACGATGTACTAGTAATTTAATTTAATATTATCATCCTAACATTTTTACCATTTAATAGAAAAAGCTTCAAATAAACTGCTTTTAAATAAATTTTTTACAGCATACAAAAATAATGAAAATGCGAGACAAAAATCGTGTTTACATTATCGACGCTTTAAAAAAAAACACAACGTTCCTATGTAGTGACATTTTTTAAGCCGTTTACACACCCATGTTTTAAAAATCTAGTAAAAATCAAATTATAATAATATTTTCCTGAAATTTTCGATATTCAATCATTATTAAATAAACTTACATATCAAAAGAGTAATAATTGTTTACAAAACCATATGACGGAAGTGACGTCAGACATTTTATCTATGGATGGCCAATACCGTATAGAATGAACCTTTTCTTTTATATATAAGTTTTATTCAAACAGTCTTTATTTGAACTTAATGTACTGTTTTTTTTTGTATATATTAGTTTTATTCTTTAACATCGAAATTTTAAAATTAAAGTTTTATTTAAAAAAAAAACGGTGTTTTTTTTTTCGAGATATTTTTTTCACCATTTATCATTTTGAAATTTGATTCAACAATGAAATGATAAAAAAAAAACTTTTCGTTAAATATATTTTAAAAAATTATTATAAAATATCTATAAAGTCTATTTTTTATGACTGTAAAAAGTTTGTTGAAAAGTTCAAATAAAGTTTATAATTTAATCGAAAAAAAAAACACCTCGTCGTTTTTTTTAAAAAATAAAACTAATTTTAATTTTAAAATTTCGATGTTTGAAAAACAGTCCATAATATATATGTCATTATAAAAGTTCTATTTTTGTTTGATAAAAAGAATAAAACAGTTAATAAATACAAAACAAAACAAAACAAAAAAAAACAGTAGTCCATTAAGTTCAAATAAAGACTGTTTGAATAAAACTTATAAAAAAAAAATAAATAAAAAAGGTTCATTCTACTCGGTTTTGGCCATCCGTAGATAAAAATGTCTGACGTCACTTCCGTCAAATGGCTTTGTAAACAAAAGAAGGCCAATCTACACCATTACCATTAAAAGTAGCGTTCGTTAAATATATTAGCAGAAATATATTTTTTTAGGTGTTCTACCCCCCCCCCCCTATATTTCATGGTCCGAAAACTAAGCAAAATAAATGTGGGTTGATAAAAGTTTCAACATTTTTTAAAGCTGAAAAGATCAAATAATTAAAAAATAGTAATTATATATATATATATATATATATATATATATATATATATATATATATATATATATATATATATAAATCCTGTTATTTATTTCACTTACCTCAAAGTTGTAAATAAAATTGGACATAAATTCAATATTATGTTAAAAAAACAAAAGCAAAAAAGAACAACACTTTCTGGATATTCTTTTTAATATAATTATTCGAATTACAAAAAAAAAAAAACAATTCTAAAAAATAATAATTTTTAAAAAGTTTTAAATGATATTAAATTCAAATATGCGATATGAAGTTTAAATGGATTTTTTTAATAACAGGTTTCCAATAATAAAAAAATATATAAAAGAATATAAGACTATTGAGATAATAAAAATTGTAAATCCAAAATCAACCTTAAAAAAATTCGTTTTGATTTTATTATTTAAATTGATAGAGGGTGGTCCTTATGTTTGGCGCCTTTTTTCAAAAATGTACGGAGGCTTGTAAAGAACATTATTTGTAAATACATGTGTCAACAGAAGACGTTAAAATTAATTTTATTTTATTGTCTATGTAGTTTGTTAATAAAAATGTATTTGTTTTACAAAAGGTAAGTTTTATATTATTTTTATCCATAGCAAAAAAAACAAAAAAAACAACGTTACTCCATTAATAATTATAAGGTGAACGCTTATCCAAAGAAATTAACACAAACACACGAAATGATGACGTCACTATTAAAATGTGTACTACTGACGTTTTACACATCGCCGTGGAGGTACCTACAAAACACCAAAAGCCAAACAAAACAATTATAACAAAAGTAATGCCAGATAGTATTTGATGCTAAAATCCTATTTCAGTCACCTGAATTATTAAAATAGTTTTTGACATTACTCACGAATGACCTATTTTTGCTTAAATCATATTTTAGTATATAAATCAATAAAAATAATAACCTTGAAAACATATAACAAGTTATAGCATGTTTAATCGTACATGTGAAATGCCGAAATAAAAACATTGCTACCATTTTTTATAAACGAGTTTAAAATGAGGTTAGCTAAGGAAGAATGATAACTGTTCATAATTTTCTAGACGTACAGTTATGAATTTCAGTTATCGATTTTCCTTAGTTAGCTCTTTTCCCAACTTGCTTATATAGATAACGAGAATTATTATTATTACTTATATAAATCGTTTTATGATAAACTAGCTGGACGCCTGGTGTTGCCCGGTCGTACAATATGCTTAAACATGATATTTTAATTTATACAGATTGCATATGTATTATCATAGAATCAATCCTCTATTGAATATTATATATTACGAGGAATAATTTGCCTGGTAGACTAATTCGCAACAAAAATAAAAAATGATAATGATAATGTCGTTCATCAAATTCCACCTGTGTTTGTTTACAATATGACGTCAGCTGATATTTGGGCTTGACGATAAATGCCCTGGAAAAGTCACTTCTGATTAATGTTTAGTTTTAAAATATGCAAATGAAGAAATGATTTGCGGCGATTTTAAATGGTACCTCTTCTTTTATAAATTGAACTCATTAATAAGAAAAAATGAAAATAAAATGGTGAATTACACTCGGGCTTGAACAGGGGATCATTCGATCAGTAGGTGAATGCTCTACCACATCTCCAGATGTCAATAATTCTGTTTTTTTTCTAAGAACAAATGATTTGCTAAGATTTTATTATCTCCCTTGCCGGTGTAACATAAAATATTCCCCTGTAAAAATTCTTTTTTATCTAAAAGGAAGAAAGACTATTTTTAGGATCGGATTTTTTCGATTTTTGATATTTATCGGATGAATTTCTGTACAAAAAATATCTAAGAACACTGCCAGACATATGAATTAGCTTTATGTGAAATTTGCAAAAGATAGGCTCACCGTTTCGGAACCTATAACACACACACACACACACACACACACACACACACAAAGTGACTTTTATATAAAAGTAGAAACAGAGATTCATCAAAAACAGTTTATTTTGCTTTACCGATTTATTTGTGGCCTCTTAATCTGCCATAAAATTCTTCTTTCCTGGAATGTGAGCTGCACAAAGGAAAATGTTGTAAACTCAAGCCTATTCTCACATCAAATGAAAATATTTTGTACCCCTTTCTTTGATGATATATGACACTAGTGTGGTATTGAGAACTTTCTCCCCTCTGATTGATGGTAGCTGTCGGACAAGTGTAAGATGGTCAGCTTTTACCTCTAACCAATTGATATAATTCCTTTCCTAACATTCATCCTAAACTCCTCATAGCAGATGAGTGTTTAGCTAGGTAAGCCCCCCCCCCCATTGTTTTTCTGGTGCATTTGCCCATAGAACCACAGGTTCTATGCCGTACAACAGGACCTGTTTGAAATAGATTTTACTTTTTATCCCCCCAATCTAGGTGCTTTACTATAGGATCAACTTGTTGATACTATCTGTATGAGAGATTCACCATGATGGAGATAAAACTGGATTCCAGTAGGATTTCCCTTGACACCAAAGCCAACAGAGTAAAAGCCATTATTGAGATGACTTTTTCTCCTGTTGACTTTTGTGCCATTCTAGGAAATCCACCCTCCCAGGCTTTGCCTTCTCCCTTTAAGATATTAGTTTACTGCTAATCACCTGAGCTGCTTCTCCTGGGAAATGCTGACTGGATTGTCCTGACATTTTTTGTAGGGCAAAATGCTCTTCCCTCAGGGCACTGGCTCTTCAATATCAATTTCCAACTTTTGTGTCATATCATTCTGCTGTGAAAGAGAGATATGCAAAATTCTGAGATCCATTTTTTAAATTAAAGAGGACTCCTATATACACTGTCTCTTATGATGATATCAAACAAGATTTTGAACACTTATAAACAATTCCAAACATTGGAGGAGATCCTGAATTAAAACTACTTGTCCACTGAGAATGTGCTGATCCTGATTTCTGATGATCTACTTGTCTAAGTACATAAAAATATTTACCTGTTAAGATTTCTGTAGAAATCCCAAATGCAAACATGATCTTTGTGAACACTTAGGGTTGTTGCCAGTTGAAATGAATTAATTCTTTGAATTAGTATTGATTCCCTTAAAAATGGAATCATAGAAATTGCTTGTGACCTGGGAAAACAGAAACATCGAAGTAAGCAGAGAAGTAAACCTGAAGAGATCTACAGTAATCATCAATCCTCAAGGTCTGATAAACAACCCTAAAAGTTTACATATTGAAATATAAACAAAATAGCATTTATTTCAAATTTAGAATAGGATAGCACCTCCATCCACAGATATTCTTATTGAGAATTAAAAAGAAAATGATGCAGCCTTCTACTCTGTTTTGAGTTTTGGCAACCAATTCTGTTGCTTACTTTTCAAACAAGTTTTATTTTATCTGAAATAATGTTCTTCTGACAAAATTAACTTAATACTCTTCTTTTTACAGTGCTTTCTTTTAGTCAAAAATAATCTTCTTCCAACCCTTCAAGTATCCTATCAGTCGTCCCCTAGACAGGCACGTTTTTCAAATAGATACTTCTTATGAAGATCGAACCCACTACTTTTCTAATGCATAAAACCACAGGTTCTATGCCATGCAACAGGACTCCTTTGAAATAGATTTTATTTTTAGATGTTTCGCAATGAGGATCAACTTGTTGATATTGTCTGTACGAGGGATCCATCATGACTACAGATTCTAGGTGCAACCACACTATAATAGTGAAATTTGGAAAACGAAAAAATCGATTTAAAAAAACAACGATATCTCCTGACTTTTTGTCTCAGTTTCAACTAAAGCTTTGATATCTACTTAATTGGCATGTCAGAAGTACTTAAATATTACCGCATTATTTTAAAAAAATGTATGAGTTTTCATTCTTTATTGTAAAAAAAACGTTGTCATATTTTTATTTTGGAACATGTGACATTATAACAAGGGACGCAACAAGGCATATAAATCATATTTATAATTGTTAATGTAATACAGGGTGACCCCCCCCCAAAAAAAAAAAACAAAAGCTAAATGGAGGCCATCTAGAACATATGCTGTAGAACGGAGAAAAAAAGGCCAAAGACCCTAGTGTTTTGATGTGATGTTTTGAATATAATAAACTAGTTATGACCAAAGTTTCATTTCATTCGGACAAAACACTAAGAAACGGGGGCCTAATTAGAGTTGGGGCCCGTATTTTGGGGGTCACCCTGTATTTATTAAAAAATAGTTACAATACTATTTACCTCCTCTTAGAAATCTCCGGTGTTTTTTTTTTTTTTTAGCCAAACATTTTATTTTCACTAATTTTCGTCAAATAATGTTTTCTTCAATAATGTTTTTCTGTCCGCTTTTCATAATTTCTGGATATATTCATTCCTGTAACATGAAAATTATGTAGACACCATTGGCTTGCCTTGAAATTCAAGACTAAAAATTTCAAATATCGGTATTATAATGTAGTTGCAGCAAATTCTCTGACCATTTCTTGTGTCTGTGTGTTTCTCATGTCTACGTGACTTACACATTACTTTTTTTATTTCTTGTTCAGCGATTATTTATTGAAATCAATATTGGTAGTTTGTTTACAACCCCCCCCCCCCGAATGTTTCTGTTGAACTCGGAAATTTGGACAGAACTTTGAGCGGAACCCTTTATTTACTTCACGGAGGTAACATGCTCTTGTTTCGTCAGCCATGACTGGATAGAGTTTGACAGAAACATTCCCGAGTTCAACAAAATACACTTAAAGAAGGTCGGAGGTTACATCGACCGAAACTGTGAAAATCACACTCAAGATGAGAACAGTAGTCCGTTGAATCCAAATAATATGAATAGGGAAATTAAGTTTACCCGTCCTGGGACATCATTATAAATTAACTTCTCCCTTGCAAAAACTTGTGTGCGTAATAAAAATGATGTAAACAGTCAGCATGAAGAAAGTTCCACAAGCTCGCCATTCTTGGAAACAATCGTTTAGCTACAACCACTATCAACTATTTCCCCCACTCTTTATCTGTTCCTAAACCTAAATGCAAATTCCATGAACAAAGCTTCTTCTCCAGAACTGCCTGCTTGTGGAACTCTATTCTGCTGGCCTGATTTCCAGCTAACTACAACATGGCCATCTACAAGTCCAGTGTAAACAAGTTCTTGCTGAGCCGTCCCCTTAAATAATTAAATTCTACCAAATTTCCACCACAAACGATCACTACTACACTGGGTTATAGTCAGTTAACGTAGTTCCCAGCTTCCATTGTAGGGTTACTGAAAGCAGTGACAAGGCAAATCAGTTGCTTCACTTTTATTGTTGTTTAGTATTTCTATTGTGAAGCAATTTATTGAAATAAAATACAAGAAAAGGATATATTGAAAACTATGAAATAAAAATTAACAAAATTATTCAAAAATAAAAATAACACAGTCTTTTTTTAATTTTTGTATTACATTTTCACCCCAAACAAGGCACATTGCCACTTTGATGTAGGGGGCTACTATCAATGACATAATCTACCGGGGTACTATGTGGGGAGTTGGGCAGCAAGATGTCGGTTCACATTACACTTGAACTTCTACATGTCAGTACAGTTGGGGAAGCAGGAACCTGGAACAGAATTCCAAAGTCTAGCGGTCCTGGGGAAGAAACTACTGGAGTAGAAGGCTCTCTTGCATTTAGGGATCTCTACTGTGAAGGGGTGGGATTTAGCTGCTTGTCGGGTTTGTCGGGGATATTTATGTTGAGGGGTACAAGTGCTTGCAGTTTGTCGGAGCATTCACCGTTAAGGTACTTGTAGAACAGGCAGAGGGATGCTACATTTTGTCAATGGGACAGATGGGCTTAGATGACAGTTCAGAACCTATCAGGTTGGCGGCTCTCTTTTGAACCTTGTCTAGGAGCGAGAGACTAGTAGCAGATGCACCAGCCCAAATATGACAACAATACTCCATACATGGGCGAATGGTGGCCTTATAGAGGTACACAATACTTTCGGGCGTTAGTAGCTTTCTAGCACGGTAGAGAGAACCTACTTTCTTTGCAGCGGTCCTGGCAATGCTCTCAATGTAATTGTTCCAACTCATGTTTCCTGTGAACGTTAGGCCGAGGAGTTTAAAAGATGCATTTTTGACATTCATCTGCAAGAATTCCTGTAGCAGCAGAGAATCAATGCTAAAACTATTTTGAGAATATTTTGTATTGGATACATTTTTTTATGATGTTTGAGATTTTGTTATTTTGATTTCAATAATTTTATTTTTTATAATTTCATAAACATATTTAGTATAAAATTTCAAATGAAATAAAAACTTTTATTTTTTTAAAATTTTGTTATTAAAAGTGCAAATAAAGACTAATTGTGTTATTTTTATCTTTTTATAATTTTGTTAATATTTATTGGCCTCGCTAAGTAGCGACTTCTGTATAAAATATTAAAAAAATAGAAATACAGATAAAGTAACAAAAAAATCATCAAAAAAAATCAGGGCATTATTATATTTTAATCTAATTTCCACTCAGTTTGGTATAATTTAGTTTTTTTTTTCTTCTTCTTCTTCTCATCATCATCATCAACAACAACAACAACAACTAACTAACTAACTAACTAGTTCTCACATAGGTTGTCATCAGTGATTGTTCAGTAAAAATAATCAGTGGTGTTCCCAGGAATCTGAGTGACAAGTCTTCCCAAATTTCCAGTATTATCCCCCTCTTTTGATAACCATTTCCAATGACTTTGGAGTATCATAACAGCTGCTGATCATTAATGTATTGCTGAAAATGACCATAGGTCTTCTCTGGAATTTGGGTGGCAATAAGCCTCCGAAGGTTCCAGAACTCCTTGCACTTTTCCAGTGGAGATCTATTTAGTGCTAACCTTCCTCTCTCTTTCATGCTCCTTTGTCCTTCGATTGATTGTTTTTATGTGTTGTCAGCCGAGGCTGATTATTATTGTTGTTATTATTATTGTTGTTGCTATTATTATTATTATTTATTATTATTATTATTATTATTATTACAATTATTATCATTATTACAATTATTATCATTATTATTATTATTATTATTATTACAATTATTATTATCATTATTATCATTATTATTATTACAATTATTACAATTATTATCATTATTACAATTATTATTATCATTATTATTATTATCATTATTATCATCAGTATTATTATTATTACAATTATTATTATTACAATTATTACCATTATTATTATTATTACAATTATTATTATTATGATTATTATTATTACAATTATTACAATTATTATTATTATTATTATTATTATTATTATTATTATGTTTGTTAACTTCAGTGTTGTGATGCTTTACACTGGTTAATTTTTCTCTCAAGAGTGGGCTTTTACACCAAAGCTTGTGAGCATAGTCAAAAAATCAATTAGATGGAAAGCATCTGACATAGGAGGTTTGCTGTACGAAGCAGAAGCGACTTTTGGAGTACTATGATGTTGTACTTGATTCCCAAGGGGTTCCACTGTTTCTGAAGATCATCAAGCACTAGTCCACTACCTTGCAAAAGCAAATCTTCTCTCTGACAAACAGTATGGATTTAGGCAATGTCGTTCTACTGCAGGTATTTTCAGTCATCTGAACGCATATACCATGCACTGGATAAGACGAGCAAAACAAGAGCTGTAGCTCTTGATATATCCAAGTTCTTTGACAAAGTCTGGCACGAAGGGCTGCTAATGAAAATTAAATTATGCAGTATAACTGGACATATAATAAATATAATTAGATCCTTCTTAGACAATAGGACCATCCACATTGTCATTGATGGACGTACATCAAAACAGCATAACATTAATGCAGAGGTCGATCCTTGGACCACTATTATTCCTGAATTTATTAACGACCTCCTTGATAATATTGTGTCCGAGATGGTTATATTTGCTGATGATGCTCTATAACATGCACGAGGGAAGAATGGATGTGCACAAGTTTAAGACAATGGCAGAGTCGTTAGAAAATGATTTCCAGACTGTAGTAAAATGGGGTCGTAAATGGATGGTAACATTTAATGCTAGTAAGACTAAGCTGTAAAGAACTGACGGTCACTATATATGTATAGGATGGACAATGATATGTTTCATAAATGACTTATATGGAGAACTGCAACATGGCAAATGTCCAAGACACAAGCTGAAGAGGCGATTTAAGGATATAACTAAGGACAATCTTAAAACCCTTGGGATAAACACCGAGGACTGGGAGATGACGGTAGATGTGAGGCAAAGTGAATAGAGTACTCCATCCTGAAACATGTTTTGTCAATGCCAAACACTTTAGACACACTTCAGCATGTGCACGTTTTATATGACAAAAACTGCCAAAGACTGATCTACTGAGTCACATGATATCCCTATGGCAGGGAGAAAGCCAAACAAGAATAGAGTTAAACACAAATGGAAGTCATTGTTATATCTGCAGCAAGACTTGTAAAAATGTCGGGCTTGCTGAGCCATCTGCATGCCCACAACCGGACAGTACAATCTTGTAGTGAAGGCCTTTTTTTGTAAAGAAGTGTCAATCATCACCAAGAGATTGTGTATCATTCGAGATACCTCCCTTGAGTATTTGCGTATCTTAACAGAGCAAATATCAAACGATTTTGAAGTATTATTACATGTGTATATGTGGTATAGGTGTGCAGTTCTCTCCCTTCAATAACTTTAGCCTATATAATGAGTTTATATGTGTTGTAAACTTATAGGGAAATTGTAGACCTTGTTTGTTCACAAACTCCTCCTGCCGTAGGATTTTTCCGTTGGCATAAAAATTAAGTCTAAGCTATTTCTGAAATGGACGTTTCCATGTTGACTGCGTTATGACACTGGCTCTGTGCAGTTCTAGGAGGTCTGTCCTCCCAGGCTTTGCTGTTTCCTTTTGAAAAGTTAGTTTATTGCTAACTGTTTGAGGCGCCTCTACCGGGAATGCTGATAGGGCTACCAGGCACTTTTAACTGATCAGTGCTGGCGCTGACTCTTCAGTTCGACTTTCTGACTCCTGTGTGACATTTCTCACCATAGCAGAGAGATAAATATCAAACTCCTCTTAGGATTTTACAGATAGATTCTTCTAACATTACACTATCCAGGGATAAGTATATTTCATTATGATTAAACGGGGGTACGATATTATTTTGGGGTTCATATTCACACATGAAATCCATATAATAACGTTTTATCATATCTTAATTATAACTAGAAAATTATAGATATACAACAAAAAACAAAATGTTAGCAAGGGGTTCAGGGGTGGAGCAAGGAGGGCATCATTGATTACCGGGTGTGCCACAAGGAGGGGCGGATTAAAGTCAGTTATTTATCGAAAGGCATTTAAAAAATGTCAGTTTACTTATATCCTCCCCACCACCCAATCCAGCCCCTCAATTGGACATTATAAAATGGAAAAGGTATTTTGGGTTTGTATTACTGTACACATAGATTCGAAAAAGTTGTCAAAAAACAAATATATAACAAATAAATGTTATCAAAGGGAAGATAAGTTACTTTTCTACCAAACTGGATATATTTTTTGTGTTTTTATTCAATGTAACATGTTTATTCAGCTCGAAAAACATGCAGTGTTTACTGATGTATTGGAAAATTCAAAATGGCGTTCGACTCTCTCTTTAACACGGTAAGTTTGGGAAAAGGTGTTATAAATAATAAACTAGACAAAATACTATTAAAAAACACCGAATATATGTTAGCCTATGTCACGGTAACATATAATGAGCGAATTTCCAACAGTATTTTGTCTAGTTTATTATTTATAACACCTTTTCCCAAACTTACTGTGTTAAAGAGAGAGTCGGGTGCCATTTTGAATTTTCCAATACATCGGTAAACACTGCATGTTTTTCGAGCTGAATAAACATTTTACATTGAATAAAAACACAAAAAATATATCCAGTTTGGTAGAAAAGTAACTTATCTTCCCTTTTGATAACATTTATTTGTTATATATTTGTTTTTTGACAACTTTTTCGAATCTATGTGTACAGTAATACAAACCCGGTGTTTTTTTATAACCTGCCCCAGCGTAGTATAAACTCCCTCAAGCAACCCATGTTAAGAACGGCTTTCGAGGTTGGGGTGTTTATTCCGAAAGCCGTTCTTAACATAGGAAGGTTGGGGTGCTTATAATACGCTGAGGCGAGGCAGGTTGTAAAAATTTACCAATGAAAAACATTAAACGTAAAAACTTTAATATGGTGTTATGGGTTGGATGCAAGTGTTTCTAATTCAGTCGTAAGGTAACAGTAATGAAAAGTACATTATTTTACAGTTATCTCCCCTTGCCTGCGTATTCGAATGTGTATATGAGTGTGTTAAAGAATACACCTGTGTGTTTGTGTGTGTATTTTGATGTTTTTTTTTTTTGTGTGTGTAACGCCCCCTTTTTGTGTATGTATTTTTTTTTTGTTGTTGTTGTTATGTGTCCCTTCTTTTTCGTCTAGAGTCGTGGAGGGAGCAGTTACGTGAAGCCCCCCCCCACCCATTGACCGACAAAACTCCTTCCCTTCCTTTCCACCACCACCACCCCCCTCTCCCGTATCCATCATCTCTGCTTGCAAAACCACCAGCCAAAACGAACTCTTGCGTAAATTCCAACTTTGCTTCTCTTTCTTTCTCTCTTTCTCTGTCTCCGTCTCTCTCAGTAACTTCCCAACCCTTTTGTTATGATTATTATTTTTTCGATAGCCGACGTTTCGCTCCCTCTTTGCTACATTTTGTAAAAAAAAAAAAAAAAAAAAAAAAAATGCACCATTAGCCCCTTTCCTCCTCATCCTCATCGACAATGCCGCGCCCACAGAGAAAAAAAGGACACCGATTATTATTATTCCAATTTGGAACTGGCTTACCACCGCCATCATCATCACCGCCGTCAAAGAAGTAGGTGCACAGGTTTAGGGAATCCACACACACACACACACACACGTTTTTATATCGTGTTTGCGTTTAAGTTTTTTTTTTTTTTTAAATTAAATATTGCGGTTCAACTTGCTCTAAAAAGTCACTGGCAAAAACACAAACAAGTGTTTAAATGTTTTCGTTTTCTGCTATTAAAAAAAAATTAGGTATCTTTTTACGACCTACCCCGACGTAGTATAAACACCCCCAACCTCCCTATGTTAAGAACGGCTTTTGGAATAAGCACCCCCAACCTCTTCATGTTAAGAACGGTTTTCGAGGTTGGGGGTGTTTATTCCGAAAGCCATTCTTAATATAGTGAGGTTGGAGGGTGTTTATATTACGCTGAGGCAGGTGGTAAAAAACAAAAAAAAAAAAAAAAAAATTGAAACCTTGTTGGTGTTTCAAAGTACTATTCTCATTTCGGTTGTTATTTTTACGTTTCGGCCGATGTAACCGTCCACCACCCAGAAATTCATATATATATATATATATATATATATATATATATATATATATATATATATATATTTCTTTCGTAAATGAGGACAGACACGTGTTTGGTTCGATTATTTTTGTGTTCAACACAAAAAGAGATGTAAATAAAAATAGCTTTTTTTTTTTATTATCTACTTCTCTTATATTTTTAAGTTTTTCTTTTCCTATTATTTGTTTTATAGGTTGTTACATGTACAACGTTTCGACCGATGTAACCTCCAACTTTCTTTAGATTCTTATGTTCGAAAAAGATGCACATGAAAAAGGTCATAGGTTACATTGGCCGAAACGGTGTGCATTATAATAACTAAGATGAGAATAGTAGTCAGAATGAAATCCCCATCTAAAAAATTCCGAAATCATTTAACGGAAAAAGAGAGAAAAAAATGTAATTGTTAAATTTAATTGTTTGAATCTAGTTTTAAACTAAAGAAAATATGAATCCGATATTTGTACATCAATGATAAAAAATGGTGCTTTGAGTCGACAGATTGATTTTTAAATATATGCTTTTAAAGCAAAAACAATAGTACTTAATAGTCGTGTCGAAAATAGTAATATATCAAAAAATTACGAAAACTCATCAAGTAGAAAAACTGCTATTGTGTTTTTAGTAAAAAAAAAAAGTCTATCGATATTGGCTAAAACAAAACGTCAGCATTTACAGTGGCGGAAAAGGGAGATAAGTATGTCCCCCGTATTCGCAATTTTCAAGATGTTCATATCTAGAGAAAATAATTTTCCGTAAAAAATTAATTTTAAGTATAAGTAATTTTCTATTCGATGATTTTTTTGTAATTTTTTAATATTTTGCTATTTTCGACATGACAAGTAAGTACTGCTGTTTTAAATAAAAACAACATATTTTAAAAAAAAAAAACCCAACCAAAAACAATCTGTCAACTCTTATCTTAACAAGTACCCAAAAAACATCGATTTTTACACATTGATTTTCATTTTTGCCTTTTCAGGGAAACAATTTTTTTATACCCTTTATTCTTGCTTAAAAACTTTCAATGTCTTTTCTTACGATATATATATAATATATATATATATATATATATATATAATATATATATATATAATATATATATATAAGAAAAAAATCATGATTGTGGATTGACATTTTGTGATGACTGGAATGAACTGGTTGTGTGTTTGTTGTCGCTTAAATAAAAAAGTAATTTTAAAATAATCATATTTGTTATTTTCAGTGGGATTTCTTAAAATTGGATTTAGATTTCCCTTTATTTTATTCTTGATTTCAATACATAAAATCAATATGTATTTATCAAAGTTACGCATGGGCGAGAAATGCACACACGTCTAGTTTTATTAATAGAGATGAAATTACTATATTTTTTCCTGTTCAATCCACACGAATTTTGTTTTTAAGTTTGTTTTCGTTTTTTTTTTTAAACTTGCAGTTTTTTTATTCAGTTTGAAAACATGTTTGTATTTTTTGTAATAAAATAAATAAAAATAGGATAAAGACTTTCAATTTTAAAGAAAAGTAATTGTAAAATTGAAAAAAGAAAAAAAAAAGGAAGAATTGTGATTTTAAATTATAAAAGAATGAGCTATAAAAATTAATAGATTCTACAAGTTTAAGCCCCCTCCCCCACAAAAAAACTCTTAAAATTCGTTTTTTTTTTCGTGGTCGTTTATCCAATATTAATCTTTTGTTTCGAAAAAATATTTCTTCGTTTTGTAAACCCGGTTTATTTTATTATTATTATTATTATTATTATTCATAGTGAATTGACCACTGGTCATATGAAACGCGCGGTTTCATCGCGCATCCGCAGGAAACCCATTAAAACAAATTAGTAATTATCGAAAAATAAATAAATAAATTGTACAATATAAAATATTTTATCGGATTATTCAAGAAATTAAATATAGATACATTAATTACATTATTTATAAACAATGTCTGTGAATTTTAGAGAAATTTTCGCAATTATTTTCTGCTAAAAACCCGTGATTTTTTTCAAGTTATTTTCCTTTGCGAAAACGTTTAATTTGGATCAACATTCATATACAATATTTATTTTTACGAAAAAAAAAAAAATAAAAATAAAATTAAGTAAATAAAATATATGTGCCAATTAATGAAAGTGACCGCTGGTCAGTCTTTCTCTACGTTTTCTTTAATATATTTTTTGCGCACTGACCAATAGCCGATCATCGTCGCTAGTCGCTCATGTATAAAGATTAATATCTGTTTTGGAAATTAACTTTGATTAAATTAAAATTTTGACCATAACTTAACACAAGTGACGCATGCAAGTTTATAAACATATTTTTTATGGTTTTATAGACGAAAGCAAACATTAAAGTGTTTAATTTCAATATTTGTTCTGACCATTTCAGTGTTGATGTTGAGCGCAGAAAATTTCGCGCGCAATTTTTTCCACAAAAAAAAAATTGATTTCCAAATCTAAACGAAATCAATTGATATTTGCGTCCATTCTAAATTCTGTTGATATAAACTGCTGACCATTGGCCATAATATTATCGTTTGCAGCACTTACACCGCAATCAATTGTCGAGTTGATGATACTAAAATTGACCATTGATTTATTATAGGAAGAGAGAGGCTTAGAATAGAATAAGCATCCAAGTCGTTTTATTAAACTGACCATAAGACCTAGTTTATTTTTTTTTTGGACTAACCCAATTCAAGTGACGATGTTATTAGTTAAAAAAAAAAAAAAAATCAGATTAGCTGATAATATTTGTTTCTTCTTTTGTTGGTCATTCAAACACAACCCCATACCCCCTTAGCTCTCTGTTCGTTTTTTAATTATGGACTCTCCCAGACAAGAATGAGACAGACAAATGACCCATATTATGAGTTCGTTTTTTTTCTCTCCCCCCGTTTTATTTTTGACACACACAGAAGCGCGGACGAGAAAACGGACAAGTCTGATTACTTTATAAATTAACGACAAAAGAGAAGTCTACCATTTTCAACAATTTAAAAAAAAAAAAAAAAAAAAAAATGGAACGCACACAAAAAGATTCAATTGTTGTTGGAATTTCTTTTCCACACATTTTGCCGTTTTTATTTTTAATCTGCAAAATTAAATTGTGCTTTTATTTTTTAAGTCGGTAAAATGGAACTTTTATTCACTTTTTATCACTGGCCACCAATTCATTAATTTTTTTTTATCTAAATAATTGTTGTAAAAATAAAATTTAAAAAAGTACATAACAAATTTCATCGTACACGTTAAGCACCGAAATGAAAAGTGTCCGAGAAAATATAGCCACCATCTTTATAAAAGTTCAGGAATAGGCTAGCTAAGGAAGAACAATAACCAACGTTTATATTTTTCTAGTCAAAATAACCTTTCATTAGCTTCTTAAAATATTTTTTTCTTTAATGAAAACTTTAAGAAAAAAAAAATATTTTTGGAATTAATGGTGAAACGAAACCCATTCCAATCTAAATAATTCGGGTGACTAAAATAGGAATTAATCATTAAATTATTTCGTTTGTTATCTATTTATGGCGGACGTCTAGGAGATTGCCCCCCCCTCTAAATTCCACAATTTTAACTTTTTACAGCCTCTTTCCGAATCTCATCAATTACAGACTTAACTTTCAGATTAAAAAAAAAATTTTTTTATGACTTTTATTGTTGGGGATCAATTTTTAATTATAATGTTCTACTAAATTGATCACCCACTTTGTGACCATCAGCGAGAAAAAAATAGCGACTCTTTCGCGTGATCAGTGAATTATCCCGTCTAAAAAAGGGGATTAACCCTTCCCTATCTTTCTATTTTTTCTTTAATAAATTATTTCTTGCCTTTAGTAAGAATTATTTGTAAAAAGTGGCCAATCACTTGATTTAATCAGTTTTTTTTTTTTTTTAAATAGGAAAATAAAATTTTAGTGAGATCCATCCCACCACAGCTATCTTGGCAATTTCAGTTACGAAAGAGGGGGGGGGGCACCTGGGAAGATACCTCCATCTAATTCTTGAAGTTTGTCAAAATTTAACAAGATTATTTTTACAGTTTTGAATAATTTTAGGTATTCCTTTTTTCTTTCTGTTTTTTTCTTTCTTTCAAAAAATCGTTTCAAAATTTATTAATAAATTCATAAGAACTTCATGTGCATTTTGACAAACTTCAAGAATTAAATGGAGTTATCTCCCCTGGCGCCCCCTCCTCTTCATAAACGAAATTGTCAAGATGGCTACATCGTGATGGGTCTCACTAAAATTTGATTTTCCTCTGTAAATAGGACATACTTATAGGTACTGTGCATTAGGGCAGGTCGATTTGCAAATTTTTTCAGAAAATCAACAAGGCACTGGTGATGGTAGTTGGGATTTGATGTGATAAGAACATATACCAAAAATTAGATTCCCATCTTGAACAGAAAATTGAGCATTTAATTTTAAAAATCGTGTAGAAAAATGCTGAAAAATCCTTCATTTTCATAGCATTTTTCACAACACTGACTTTGAAATTTCACTATTTTTATAAAATATTCAATTAAAATTGATATATTTATATGAAATACATTGAAAGAAAAATAAATACATAAATTATAATGTTAATTATGAATCACAACTAGCAAAATATCTCAACTTTTACTGCATTGATTAAACAAAAATTGTAAAAAAGCTAATTAGCAACTAAGTCTTTTAAATTTCACAATTCAAAAAGATATGTGGAGATGTATTACACAATATAACAACTTTATACAAGTTACAGAACCATGTATTTTAATTTTTTATTAGTGGCAATTATATAAACTTATAATAGAACTAAATTGTTCTGTATAATTTCCTTTTGAGGAAAATGAGAGCCTAATTTGCTGGCACAATGACTTTGTAATAGTGTGTCTATGTTTTGCTTCCTGCCCATATACAACTTTTTGAGAAAAATCAATCAAATTTGACCAGTGTGTGGCTGCAAAATTGATAACAGTAATCTTATTCATTTTTTTTTTTTTTTTTAGTTGTTCACCATTTCTGGAAAAAACAACATACAAAAGCAAAACAATTATTTGAAAACACTTATTTTTTATATTTTTGCGATGTAATATGAATAAAACTACCTATTGTTTGGGTAAATTAAGAAAACTAATAAAATTTAATGGATAAATATTTATTTACCTAATGGACAAAATCGTTTGAATGCCATCTTCTCTCACATCCAATTCATCTGAGTTTATCATCGATATTATATTTTCCGGAAGTAGTGCAAAAGCACTATATTTTGAACAGTTTAAAACAGTAATTTGGATTTCAGTTAACTGTTTTGTTCTCTGAATCATATTAAAATATACTGTTGTTGGTTAAAAATAAATATTGTCGGTTTTGATCTCAAACCAACTAACTGCATATACTTGGATGATAAATTTGACCAAAGTGTTAAAGTTATCATAGTGTTTGAGGATAGACAACTCTGGTCCATAAACACATTAATCTTGTGGCTTATGTTAGCCATCTTCCTTGATTCAAGGGCCCAATTTTCTAAGTTAACTTCTCCACAAGAAATACCAACAGCATACTCAAAAAGTAGCCCCTGGTCTCCACACTTAAATTATTTTTTTCTTCTGCTGTCAGATAATGATGATCGTGAGGGACACTAATTTTTTTAGAATTCTACTTGAGGCAAATCTTGATAATTATTGATACAAAGTTTCCCCAAAGGACCATTAAATTTTGTTAGGCTTTTTGTTGTTCCATCAATTAGTGTAAAAATTGCTGTAAATGGCAGTTCTTCTAGTGGAACCTGAAAATTGGAAAATTTGCATGTTTAATAATAGAGCCAGATTACATAATAAATACCAATATATTATTTTATTTTTCACAAAAAAAGAACATAATTGCAAGTGAATTTATAGAATTGATTTTACCTCCTTGTTAGGAGGACAAGTGCAGATTATGTGCCTTGTTTGACAATTTTCTGTCTTGCACTTTACTGCAACGTCATCACATCTCAAGACAGAAAGTTTACAGCTACAAGAAGATATATCAAACAGTCTGTCTAGCTGTTCCTTCATTCTTTTCACTTTGATTGCTGCAAGAGATTTCCTGTCAATCTGTTTGGCCCTCTTATAGCAAAATATATTGACCTTCTGTCCTATATAATGTTACCTTAACAAGGGCAATTATGGATTGCCTGCTTGCCGAATACTAATTATTTCCTTAGCAATTAACTTAGAAATCTCACTATTTTTTAAGTGGGATAACTGTTTTCGAGGAAATAACTAAACTGGATGACTTGTTGTGAAGTTGGGGGTGCTGTTTCATCCAAATGACAAGGTGGACCAGCAAATTTTGTGAACAACAAGTTAAAACTGAACGTTGTGCTTTTACTGACATTCTAATCTGAAAAGTAAAATAAATAAATGGATTATAACTGAAGGAAACTGTATTAGGCTATCTTCCAGTTTCATATGTAAAAAAATAAGTGCTAGTTATAAGAGATAATGAACAACTTTGTAGAGTTGAATTAGATGTATTGAAAAGAGAGGACCAAACCAAATCAGAGATATAATAGTTTTTAGTTTAGACATTATTAGCAGATTTTAGCTCCTCCTTCGATAACATGAATTTATCCATAAAGAGATTTATTCTTGCTGAGTGTTTAGTGTTTAGAGTTTGAAAAACCAGTGCTTGTGCATCTATGTTACTATGCTATTTTTAATAGTATTTTCAAGTTAAACTTAATTTTTATGAAATTTTTGATTATTAAATTTTTAGGTGAAAGTACAGAGTAGTTACAATACAACCTCCTTCGCATATTAATCATGGCTTTCTAAATAACAAAGTTATTTTAGCACAATAATATAGATGCACAAATAACGAAAAACCTGTAAAGGAGTTTCCTTATTTACTTGTATTAATCTTTGTGGGCTATCTGATTTTAAAACTATAATTTTAGAAGAAAAACACTGCTTAAAAGCAATTACTCCCTAAAAATAAAAGAAATTAAAATTTAACACTAATTTTCTGCAAAGTATTTTTTATTAAGTAGAAAAACTTAAAAATTTACGTGGTTATGTTTCGTAAAGAATGTGTAGAATAAAATTGTATGGACTATCTTTTTTTTTTTTTAATATAAAACTGGATTATTACCATATTTTAATAAAAATTTCAAATAGAATTTGATATGAAATATTAGATTAGGTGCAAAAATAATGTTTTTGACGTTCATTTGAATGTCAAAAAATGCCATTATTTTTGCAGCAACCTAATAGAAAAACAAATTAAAAAAGATAAAACAAATATGTTTAAATTCACTGCAGAAACTTGAAATATATATTTTAAACAAGTCTTTTTTGTTTTTCCTTTCGAAATAATTAAGCCTAAATCGTAATGTTTTCAAATTAAATAATAAACAAACGTTAATTTTCAATGTCAATAATGAGCGTGTTTTGCGATGGTGAAATCTAAAATGTTTCCACCCCCCAAAAAGTTCCTAAAATGAAAAAGCAAACTTTGGTTGTTATTATTTAAAAAACATAATTTTTCCTTTAAAGTTAAAAAGTTATTTTATTAATTCATTATCCTCACTCATTTTATTTAAAAATGTAGTTTAAAACATATTCTAAATAATGATTCCATTTTTTTAACGGTACGGATTGTTTTGATGACGGGACGTTCTTAACAATTCACCGAAAAACTTTTAATCGCTTCAATTTTTCAACTTTTAAAGTCATTTCCTCAAGCAAAGATAACGATTTTGATAAAAATATTTTGTGTAGGTCTTTTCTATGTCAAACCCCAACTATCATCACCATTGCCTCACCGGGGTTCTAAAATCGACCTGCCCTACTGTGCATGGGTGCATCACTCCAAGGTTGATTTCTGGCATAATGAGTCATTAGAGACCCAAAAGATGGTGATTGACACCAGAATGAAGCCAGATGAAATTCTGGTTGAAGTCAGAAGTATATCTGGCATGCAAAATTGATTGTCGAAATTAGCTGCAGAAGCAAAAGACTGATCGAGTTGTCTAGTAGCTAGTTCCCTCTGGTTTCCCTCAGGATAACTGGCGTTTGACCATCTCAATTCCATCCAGTAAAACAATTGATTGGAGACTTTGGAATCGCAATCTACTCTCAAACTCAGAAGATGTGGAATGGACTGACACTGTTGAACAATGGAACTGACATACATTTTTGCATCTTGTGTGGTGCTGAAAACGAATGCGAGTGCCAAGTATGTCACTTTTGGTAAGCAGAACTAGTGCTCTATAATGAAATAAACGTCCATGAGATCCTGAAAAGGGGTCAGTCGATATAGTCAGCAGGATGATGAGAATGGAAGTCGGAATCATCTCAGGAATGTGTAAAAACTCACCTACTGAAATCAACCAACTCCGAAAATGGATCGGGCTGAAGTGCTGGACTGATGCCACACTCTCATGGTGATGAAAAATAGCATGTATCGAAAGATGTGACAAGTAGGAGGAGGCAGCCGTAGCAAGCCCGGAAGTTTTGGACATGAGTATTTTGGTTAAGCTGATCTCGGCTGCAGATTTCCGTGGTAGTAGCAAATATTCGAATGAGATTAAAAAACAAAGTAGAAAATAGTTGTCGAGTTTTAAGATGAACATTTGTCCTAAGTTTTAAGATGAACATCTGTCTTTTTTTTTTTTTTTTTTTTTTTTTTTACAAGGGTGTCACCATTTATCAAGACCCAGAGGCCACTCGAGGATAAGGGTTAATAGGTATACGTTAGTCATTGTGATTTTAGCATAGTAAACGGTGGGAATTTTGTAACTTGGATTACTTAGGGCGACGATTCAATTAGAACTTGTTCACATTGGACTTTTTCTTTTTTTTTTTTTTTTTCATAGATATCAACTCATTATCAAGGCCAAGAGGCCACTCAAGGATAAGGGTTAAAGAGTGTACAGTAGAAATTGGACAATATAATAATCATTAGTAATGAAAATTTGTTAAATTTGATAACTTATATGGAACGGCTCATCAAGAACTTATTTACGTTAGACTTGAAGACAACCATATTGTAGTCAGCCGGAAAGCAGGAAAACGGAAGACAATTCCACAGGCGTGCAGTTCTAATAAAAAAGCTTTGTTCATGGAATCTACGTTTAGGTTTAGGCACAGATAAAGAGTGGGGGGAATTTTTGATAGTGTTTACAGCTAGACGAGTGTTTCTTGTGAAAGTTTTGCGAGGGGGGGACCATAGATTGAAGCTCAGTCGAACACTTTCCATGAAAATAACGATACATCAGAGACAAACTCGCAACATCTCTTCTGTGAGATAGAGGTTGCAAGGAAGAGAAAAGGACATCTCCTACGAGTCTACGAAGTCTATTTTGAACTCTATCAAGGCAGGACAAGTCCTTTCTAGCAGCTCCTGCCCAGATGTGGCAACAGTATTCTATCCTTGGACGTACCTGGCTCTTATATAGATAGAGAATTGCATCAGCAGTGAGATATCTACTGGATCGATAGAAAGATCCCACCATTTTTCCAGCGGCCTTGGCAACAGATTTGATGTACGTGTTCCATTTAAGATCAGGAGTAATGGTCAAGCCCAGAAGCTTGTCAAAACTTGAGGCCTCCTGAAGACGAGAGCCATTCATTTCAATTGATGCCAGATGTGGATCAGAATGTTGATGATGTAAAGAGAGAAGCTTGGTTTTAGATGCATTAAAAGTAACCAGCCATTCCTTTCCCCATTGTACTACATGCTCAAGATCAGAGGAGAAAGAATTGGAGAGAACTTGGTCGTTTACTGTCTTAGATGTGCTACCATAAATGGTCCTAAGTGAATATCTTCTCAAAAGTTGTCAAATTTGTAGAAGTAATGTGCAACTAAAAGCAGTTGGCCTATCATCGAAAGGGAATCAGATTAATATTCCTGAACGTAGACTTGGAAAGGATGCAAGGTCAGTAGCAAAGTTATGTTCTATGGTACCCCAACTTCTGCACTCGATGATCTTATGCACAGTAAAACATTGCATTTGTATTCGAGACTGCATTTCATTGTGGCTTAAGGTCACGACTGACTACCTTTCTGGTCTTTTTGCCGCTAGATCTAACGAGGGTTGGGATTGCCATCCTGGAATCGCGTCTAAAAGGAAACTGAGGAGTCTGTTCACATTATATTTAAACTTCTGCAGCTTACTATCATCAGGGAAGCAAGAAACTGGTAAGGAATTCCAAAGTCTGTTAAAGATGTTGCAGAATCAATTGCACATTGGAGGGAGGTGTTATTTCGTTTTGGAATAGTATGCCTCGGGTCGATCCTTGAACGATAACTGTTCCAGATTTTCTTAAACGACTTCCCTGATGCAATTGTGTCCGAGATGGATATGTTTGCTGATGGCATTACACTTTATTCGTGGCAAACGAACACTCACATATCCAAGGCAATGGCTAAATGTTTAGAAGTGATCTCCTGTCACACCTGCCAGTCTCCTGTATCTCTACAAAGCCACCATTCGCATTATTGCCACATTTGGGCTGGTGCACCAACACCAACCACTAGCCTCCCCCTATTAGGCAAGATCCAAAAAAGAAAGTCTCTAATCTAATAAGTCCTTCACTATCTGTCAAACTCCAGCATCTGTCCCATCACTGCAATGTTGCATTCCTGCACTTGTTTTACAAGTACTTCAATGGAATGTGTTTTGTACCCCCCCAATGTAAATACACCTGACAATCAGCAAAATCCCACCTCTTCACTGTATAGGTCCCCAGATGCTGGAAGGCTTTCTTAGTCTAATAGCTTCTTTCTTTGTACTGCTACCCTTTGGAACTACCTCCCCTTCTCTCTGTGTCCATGACTGTACCAAGATACAGAAATTTAAATGTAATGTGAAAAAAGTAATGTAAGGTGCATATATGTCCTAGACATGATGGCCATCTGTGACGGCAGCTTGGAATCAGCTTACAACAAAGACTTACTCCTGCTCAATGAAGCGTTATGATTGCTGTTGCTTGATGGCAGTCCACAGTTTTTGGTGAAGCATGAACAAAGCTTCTTTCTTAGAAGTGCACGACTGTGGAACTCTCTTCCGTTTGCTTGTTTTCCACCTGACTACAACTTGGATGTCTTCAAGTCCAACATAAACAAGTTCCTGATGAACCGCCCCCTTAAGTAAAACATTTTATTAGATCTCCATTACTAGCGATTACTATGATATCCCATTAATTACTGTACACGCAATAACGCTTATCCCCGAGTGGCCTCCGGGCCTTAATAAGTGACTTCCTTCTAAAAAAAAAAAAAATGTACTGATAGTTGCTGTTCACTCGTCAAAATCTGTGCTCGAGCCATTTTTGTGATAGGCAAAACACTCAATTGTCACAAAATTTACATGCATGGCACTTAGTTACTTGATTGTCTGAGTGATTCCAACTGTTTACTCTCGTTGATGGTTTCTCTGTCGTCATGAAAGGGGCAGAAAAGGAATCCTTTGTGTATGCTACGTAATAACCGACAATGAGGGCATCTCCACTGGCGTTCATCTATAAGTTTGTTTCTTTTAGTCAAAACCTTGGGTTATGTTTGGTCAAAACCTTGGGTTATGTTTCCAAATTTTTGAGATGAGGATTGATAATTCATATTTTTTGGATTATTTGGACTACTGGTCTCATTATGTTATTTACATGTTTCAGTTAATGAAGCCTCCGACCTTCTTCAGGTGTATCTTCTTGAACTTGGGAATCGTTCTATCAAACTTGAGAATCTGCAAGTAATTTCAAACGGAACACTTTATTTAATCCATGGCCAAGCTCTCGTTCCATCAGCCATGGCTGGATAGAAGTCCTAAGTAATTGGTCCCCCAATTTATTGGAGAGGGACCTATGTTTTCAGTGGCATCTGTGCTTCTGTGCGTTCGTTAGTCCGGACTATTATCAGATAACCGTCCATTAGTTTTTCCTGAAATTTTGCCACAAATTATATTTCATTAAATAGTTGTGCACTAAAATTCCATTGCACTCTCAGGGGCTCAGAAGAGGTAAAAAATGCCTCAAAATGGTCGAAAATGACACATTTTGTCCCATAACATTTGATCCAGCCATTAGATTTTTTTGAAACTTGGCCAAAATGTGGAGCCCATTGTTCTTAATATAAATCCAGTATGGGTGACCCTGGTAAAATTCTGGTTTGTGTCCCCGGGGACTTTCAGTGCTAAAAACGCCTCTTTTTGTGGCTCTTTCTTCATATTTCTCAACAAACTTGATATGTCTGACTATATAGTGGTTTTTCACGGTGATCAACTCAATTATACATGTGTTAAGGCCTGAAACTGCACTGTTATCCATTTACACTGTGATTCGGCGTCCCTAGGGGCTCAAAAGAGGTCAAAAATGCCCTAAAATGACACTTTTTTCCCCATAGCATTTGATCCATTCATTAGATTTTCCTAAAACTTGGCCAAAATGTGGAGGCCATTGTTCTTAATATAAATTCAGTATGGGTGACCCTGGAAAAATTCTGGTTCGCATCCCTCTGGGACTTAGGGCTAAAAAAACATGCCTTTTTGGAGCATTTTTTTCATATTACTCAAAAACTTGATATGTATATCTATATAGTAATTTTCCATGGTGCTGAATTCAAATATACATGTTTTAAGGCATGAAACTGCATCGTTTGTCCATTTTCGCTGGGATTCGCCATTCCCAGGAGCTCAAAAGGGGTCACAAATGCCCCCAAATTGCAAAACATGACATTTTTTAACCCATAACTTTTGCGCCATCCATTAGATTTTTCTGAAACTTGGCGAAAATGTGAAGGCAACGTTGGCCCTTCACGCTTCTCACATTTATCATTTCTTCACTATTTTTTATGGCGTCATCTCCCATCCAGCAGCAGAGAGGGACCATACACGTGCGGCTTGTTCATAATTGTATTTTTGGCCACCCACACTGAATATTCAACCTTCAACTGTCAGAAGGTCACTTTTACAACTAAATTTTTCCAAGTAGTCTAACCACTGTGCAACGAGTCCTTGTTCTTGTTCCATCAGCCATAACAGTAGAAGTTCTAAGTAATTTGCAATTGTACTTTGAGTATTGCCTATACTGAGGATTGAACCTTCAATCTCCTAAAAAGGGTAACTTCCAACTGAATTTTACCAAATACTTTATACACTATGTCACAAGTCCTTGTGGATATTCGACAAGCTACATCTGAAGAAGGCTGGATGTTACATCAACAAATCAACAATTAATACAAAAACCTTCAGTATCTCGCATGCTTTCTGCGAAATGGACCTTATTTTTCATTAGTTTTGGTCAAATTGAAGTAAAAGTCCAATCATAATTTTGAATTTAAATGAAAGTGAATATAAGGTCCACTATATAATCCTTATTGTAATTTAAATACAATTTTGAACATATGACCTATTCAGCTCACGCATATAGAAGTCAAGTTTTCACACCTCTTTCCATTAAATTAGGCTGTATTTTGGCAATAATGCATCGAGTGTTGTTGACTAAGTGGTCTATTGTGTCTGGTTTATCAGCATAGACAGTACTTTGCATATAAGAAAATAATTTAATAGGGTTAAATTGCACAAACGAGATGCCCAGCTGACAAGTCCATAATTGTGAAATCATTTGTTCATCAAATGTTTCTCTCAGTAAATTGATCATATCATTTGCTGTGTGGCATATGGCTGCATCCTGCTGAAACCACGTGGTGAATTGCTAAACCAAACTGAACTTAAAATAACTGATAATTGCTGAATCTGTAATCAAAGAAAATAGAGTTTAAAGTTTGCTACCTCTAAAAAAAAACACCCTATAGTAAAAAGTTTTTTTGTTTTTATTAGAATCTATGCAGAGTACATTTGTATTTATAAAAGTTTTTTTTTTCTTTAAATGTTTTCATCTATTTTGTAATTATGTACGAGGTGCCTCAAATAACTTTCCAGACTTTTTTTTTTTTTTTCGTAAGGGCACTTTTATTGGTAGCACACACATGAAACTCTAGTTTCCTTTAAAGTAATCTCCTCCGGCTACAATGTACTTGTTGTACCGTTCCAACAATTTCTGGAAAGCCCCATGGAAATCCTATTGTGTGAGCTGTGAGCGTGTCGATGCTCTTGTCACAGCTTCTTTCATCTCCTCAATTATCTTGTAGCCACAGTCTCTAAGGTTTTCTTTGAGCTTAGGGAATAACCAAAAGTCACAGGGAGCGAGGTCTGGGCTATAGGGAGGGTGAGGAACTGTCTTGATGCTCATCTTGGTTAAATAGTCTGTGATAAGGATGGAGCACCCGTGGAACAAACTTTGCCTAAATCTTCCACATCTTCAGTTCCTCATGAATAATTGTGTGTACAGTTCCCACACTGACAGCAAACTGTGCACTTATTGTCTCTATAGACATATGACGGTCCTTATCCATGAAATTCTTTATTTTGGCCAATCAACTCTGTTGTTCTGACTTTCTTACTCCTCCCACACCTCTTAGCATCCCTCAGACTTCCTGCCTTCCTTAAAAATCTTATGCCACTCAAAAGCTGATGTTCGATTTATGCAAGATGGTCCAAAAGTAGCCTGAAGCATTCTATATATTTCTGTGGCATTTTTTCTAAGTTTAAAACAGAATTGCATATCGTTCTTCTAAAGTGTCCTCATGTTCAGATTGCATTTTTGAAATTCACCAGGTGACTATTAGGCTTTAGTAGGGTGTATTCTAATTCGTGCTGTAGCTATTCGTTTGAACCTGAACTCATAAAAATTGGTCAGTCATCTCATAAGATGTATAGCAATAACATACTGAATTTTCAAGAGTCTACGACAATTTTAAATGTCTGTACAAAAGAAGTCTGGAAACTTATTGAAGGCGCCTCATATTTCATGACCGTAAAATAGTTATGCATGTTTATTGGTTAGTGGATGGGATTTATTGGTACTTTCGTTGGCTTTTTTAATAGAATCTCTAATTTGTTCACCCCCACCCCCACCTTCTTGCAAAAACAGAAAAAAATATGCAAAACCTTGAAAACTAAGCGTTCACATCCTCTTAAAGATGAAAATGCTGTAAATAGTAGTTAATGATGAATACTTTCAAATTAAGATTTCTTCATCCGGAATAGGATCATTTAAAATTTCACCAGTTGAATGTTTATGCCCAGAATAAATGCCTGAGCAGTCCTCAGCAGCATTTTTCAGTAGGGTAGGCAACTAACAATATAGTAGCCCCTTTCTCAGAGAAGCCTGGGAAGGTGAACCTCCTATGACTGGACAGAACCTTACGTCATCTTGAACATGGTGTAGGACGTTGGTTGGTTGGTTGTTTTTGTTTTACAGCATATCAACCCTTTTCGGGTTATTTAATGCAGAATCCAAAGATTTTGAAGAAAAATTTTTTTAATAGAATATATTTGTTGTTTTCACGTCGGTTTCTATTTAACCCATAGTTGGGACCCTAACAGGTACTACCACTCCGGGTCAGAGTGGACCTGGGAGCAATAGTAATTAAAGGGTGGCTCCACACTCCCCAAAGCCCACAAGCTGGTGCCTCACCACTGGATATAGTTTAAGGTCATATCCAGGACCTGGTGTAGGACGTCATACACACCGCATGACAACACAACATTGTAACAAAGTATGACACTACCATTTATTAAGAAACTGATTGGGACCTCCTTTCATTTCCCACAAACGCATTTTTAATCATTAAATCGATAGAAGTGGGAGGGGGGACTCTTTACATGAAAATAGGATGTGGAGGCACATGTCATCTTTAGCTCGACTTATGTTTTTTTGCTTATGAGAATTATGGAATTCTTGTCTTGAATTCACCCTACATTCAAAAACAAAAATAAAGAAAAATCCGTATTTTTTTACGACCTGCCCCAGTGTAGTATAAATACCCCCAACCACCCCATGTTAAGAACCGCCTTCGGAATAAACACCCTGCCCCAAACCTCCCCATGTTAAGAACGGTTTTCGAGGTTGGGGATGTGTTTAGTCCGAAAGCCGTTCTTAATTAACATGGGGAGGATGGGGTGTTTATAATATGCTGGGGCACGTCGTAAAAATTTACCAAAAAATCTGTATGTATATCCATGGTGAAATGAAAATATCATATTCCAAAAATTACGTAAATTGATCAAGCAGCTTCATGCTTAAATAAGAACATCAAATTTTATGAGTAACTGAAGAGAGACTTGTTTTGTTAGCCATTTTTAAAAAAAGTCGAGAAATAAAGGGATATAACTCAACAATAATTCAGATTTGCAAGATTCTCATTAATTACTTTAAAATGATTTTCTTTATATAAAATAAAATTACTTCATCAATTTAAGTGATTTTTGGAATATGATATATTTTTGTTTTGTCCTGGATATGTGTATCATGCATATTTTTTTTAATTTGTTTTTTAATATAGGAGGAATTTTAGACAAGAACCAATTCTTCTTCTGCTCATGATTCTAATGTTTTGTCTTGTTTATTTATTTTTTCCTAGGACTCGTCAATGATGCCAATTCTGCAGTAACCAATCGTCCCAAATCCTGAAGACGGACATACAAGGACTCAATGCCTTTCTTGCTGCTACCTCCAGTGTCACACACTCATCACCAGCCTCTCCTTCCACCACTCATTTACTGAAATTTCTCTCGGGAGAAAACAAGGTCATATGCAAATTTACCTCCACTATTTTTTAATGGCAGATGATACTTGTTTCATCAAATTATTCAAAAAATGTAATTTATTAAAACAAACTTTGGTTTCGGAGAATATGTAAAAAAAAAAACAAAAACAAAAAACGAAGAAAAAACATAAAAACAAAAGTAAAAAAAAAACAGAAAAATAAAATAAAAAATATGAACAAAGTAAAATGAAGTATAATGAAAAAGAAAGAAATTAAAAACGAAAACATGCCTAGTAAAAGAATCTGAATCGATGCTTATAATGTAGTCACATGATAAATGATATACAAAACATCATAATAGAAACGTGCAAATTTGATTTCCAACCTAAAGTTAAAATTGGGGTGGCCATTTTTTTTTTTTTTTTTTTTTTTGTCCAGTGTAATAAATGACAAACAGGACAAAATAATGTAACCCTTAAACAGTGTTTTTGTCATGGCAATGCCTAATTTTTTTATTTGGGGATTTATTGTAAAATAGAAAAGAAAATGAATAATAATGATATCCAGAAAACAATCTCGCTGTAATATGATTTTAATGGTTATTCTTAATACGTAAGAAACAAAGATTCAACCATAATAATAGTCAGATCCATTTTTCTAAAAACTAAAATGAAAACGGATTAATTTGCCATTTCACTTGAGAGGGCTTTCTTTCTCTTTTGCTACTGTCTAAAGTATTTTCAATATGTCAGTCTTTAGCAGATGACATCTATTTGATTTTATCTTGATTTTTTTTTGTAGGGTGTTCTTGGTATTTTTGTCATCAGTAGGCATTGCCTACACCAGCTATATCCAATCCTGTAAAAGAAACATTTTTTTATAAAAAAAAATGGATACAAGGTAATAAGAATAACACAATTATTTTCTTTTATTTGTTGAAAAGAAGAAAGAAAGCAACAACAAATTTTGGTATAATCAAAATATTGTCAAAAGGTAACAGAAAAAGTCATTTTATTTTATGTTATAAAATATTTGCATTTATTTTGTCGACTATTTAAAAAAATAATTACAATCTACAAAGATTTTTCTTTTCTTTTCTGAAATTATTCAGCTTTAAAATACCTGTGCTATAAGCATGTCGATTTGCTGAAATTTGCAGAGATTAAACTCTCTGCATTTCTCTCCACTTTGCAATTGTTGATATTTCATATTTTTGAAAATGACTCGCTTATCTTTTAACAGTGAATGCAGATACCAAGAATTGAACCCCAGACCTCAAGTCTGTCACTTCTCAATCAAAATGATATCCTCTTCACTGTTAAAACTATAAGAATAATTCACAAATAACTGATTTTAATTCCTCCCCAAATTTGATGGTTAAAATGAACACATCATCGGAGTGGGACATCTTCATTTCTTTGTCACGATTCGTATATCTATGAACTTCTGGAATCAAATACAGACTTTTTGAATATCAATCCTTGCTTATTCTTAAAACTTGCTTTTGTAAAAGTGAACGGAAAAGAAAATGCACAAATAGATAATCTTTTTATAACCTTGAACTGATACAGTCACTTCGCTTTGGATAATCGGACATGTTACTGACTATCATCCGTCTATTTGATCATAATCAGTAAAACCACCACCATCACTTGCCAACCACATTAACTACAATCAGACGTGTGTCCAGTGTTTAGATTTTAATAAAAACAAAGGAAAAACAAAACAAAATGCAAACCTTTATTCCTTGATTTGGATACTTCCGTGTTGATTTTGTCTGACGAGGTGCCACATCTGGGTCCGTTTGGTAACATATTTTGCTTGCTGTTTTTAAAGGACTATGAAAAAGACCTTCACTCAGATTACAGAGATTTAAGTTACTTGACAAAAACGCCCAAAAAGTTAACTTAGTTTAAAAAAAAAAAAAAAGATGGACAGAAACAAGAAATATATTTCTCTCCCTTCATTTGATCATATTGAATCTTCATGTTGATAGTCCATCTTTTATTTAATTTTTGTTTTATTCTTTAAGCTGAAAGCTAACCTTATTTGATGTCGAAATAAATGAAAATGAGGCTCTGACCTATATTCTAAATTGTCAGCCATTTTTGTTTCCAAGCCTTCATTTTAGATAATGTAATTTATTTCTAATAATTTTAAATTAGCTGCAACATTTTGTCATAACAAGAACTGATTTCCTGTTTGGGTGCACCAACAATGAAACAAGAAAGTACAAAAGAAACAAACAACAGTGTTTAATATTTTTCTTTAAAAAAAAAAGTAATTTTATAAATTTCTGTTACAGAAAAAAATAATCAATTCATTTTTTGGGCAAGAAAACAAAAACTAAATACATTTTAACTCTTAAAAACCAAAATCCTCTTATGTTAAGACTAATTCTTACCATTGGGATCAAAACCAAAGAAACTAAACAAAAAATGCGAAACACATTAAACGGCACAATTGGAAATAAACAAATATTGACTGGTCAAAAATAGAAATTATGGAAAAATCAGAAACACACGGTTAGGCTCCATATTTACCCGCACCCAAGTTTATTTTTATTTTTTTGTTATCTTGAACATTGTTCCTGAACTTGTTATTTTTTAGTTATCATATATATATTTTTTTTTGGACGTGAATTGCCTGAGATTTTCATCCTGTTCACATGCGGAAAAGCCTGTAAAAATAAAACATATAGAAATTATAAATGAGTTTGCAAAAAAAACAATTCTTTGCAATCAACATTAAATAAAAAAACATACCTCCTCCATTTTATATATATTAAAAAAATAAACAAAGCACCAACAAAAAACGGAAAACGTTTGTGGAGGTAGGGGACACCGGTTTCTCCCGTCTTCTTGTCAATGAAATCAGCCACTCCTGTCACTGCACGTTCTGTATATAGCCCATAGCGGCCCCTAAAACCAAAGATCAACAATGAACGATTGTATTAGATAATCAGTTGGCAATCTTTGAAAATACAAAGCCGATGTAGTGTCACTTCTCTTTCTTTTACTGCCATTTTTTTTCCAAGCAAAAATTTTAGGAAATTATGACAAGAGACAACTTTGAAACAATATCGGCTTTTTGATCTTCTATTTTTATTTTCAACCTAAATTGTTAAAAGTTGTTTCACAGAACAATTATTACATGTATCGGCTGAACAGGAAAACCCACACAGTTTTTTGTTAGCCCTTTATTGCTATTAAAACAGAAAGATTTCCCAAATACCAAAGATGTAAGCCGACATCTTTGATTATTTGAGATTATTGGCAGTTTAATCAAAGAAAGAGAATTACGAAAGGCATCTTTTTTTTTTTTACTTTCGAAATTTAAAAAAAAAAGGAGGAAAAATTTTTTTTTAATTAAGAATTTTAATTTTGAAATGAATAATAAAAATGATAAAATTTTGAGCTGAATATTTTTTTCATCCAAGTAAATTTATCTTTTGGTTTTTGATGCAATAAAAAAAACCCATGAAATTAAAAAAGAAAAAGTAAATGTATTTGAATAAAAAGTATTAAATACAAAACAATTAAAAAACAAAATATCTACCATAGCAGTAACTTTATCTATTTTTAAACTATGAAACATGTAATTTTCAAAATATTCCAAAATTTAATATATATATATATGTGCATAAATATGTAAATAGATTTTAGAAATTAATTCTTAATTTTTGGATTTTAGTAAATGTGAAAGAAAAATAGAGATTAAATAATTGAAAAAAAATTTTTCTCTCAAACTTTGAATTTCTTTTTTGGTTATTGACGCAACCAGAAAGAAAAAAAAACACATAAAGAAACACATATTAAAGAAAAAAAAAATCTACAAAGACATTTAAAAAAAAATAAAGTAGAATTTTAATTGGACAATGTGTTCGAATCCCAGCGTCCAATACCAGCCAATGGCTAATCACACAAACTATCACACGTGCAGCCTTGCCTATTCCCAAGTAGGCATCACGCCATCGTATATGAGCTCCAAACAGAGGTACATTGACAAGAAGCCATACAAATGCAGTGTATGCCGTAAACGCTTTGCTCTGCGTGCCTACCTCAAGAAACATGAGATGGCGCCAGAGGAGGGGAAACACTTCACGTGCGTCTTTTGCGGCAAGGCGTTCCCGGAGCGCGACAAGCTGCGCAACCATGAACGCACTCACACCGGTGAGCGACCTTACGCTTGCACGCTGTGCGAGATGGCGTTCGCTCAGAAGGACAAACTCAAGATCCACCAGTTGACCCACACGGGCGGCAAGCCGTTTGAGTGCAACGTCTGTCGGAAGGCCTTTTCTAGAAACGACAAGCTGAAAATTCACGCCCGCTCCCATACGGGGGAGAGACCGTTCCAATGCATGATTTGCCGACGGGGTTTCTCGCGTAACGATAAACTCAAGTTGCACCAACGATCCCATACGGGGGAGAAGCCGTTTGAGTGTCCAATCTGCCGGCGATGCTTCTCGCGCAACGACAAGCTTAAAATCCACGAGCGGTCACACACCGGTGAGAAGCCCTTTACCTGCGGGATTTGCCAGAAAGCTTTCGCCCGCAAGGACAAGATGAAAATCCACGAGTTCACCCACAGTGGGGAGAAGCCTTTCAGTTGCTCGATGTGTCCCAAGTCTTTTTCACGCAAGGACAAGTTGAAAATTCATGAATTCACCCATTCCGGCCAGAAGCCGTACAACTGCGATATTTGCTGCCGAGCCTTTTCTCGTAACGACAAGCTAAAGCTTCATCAGCGGACCCATGCTGCCGGAGGATCAAATCCAAGCGGTAGTGGCGGAAGTATCAATCCGAGTGGTGGTGGTGGTGGGATCATTAACAATATCACGGGAATGAAAGTTACTAAGTGTGAGAAGGATTATTGTCAAGCACAGATTCCACAGGTACCGCAACCACATCAGCATCAACAACAACAGCAGCAGCAGCAGCAACAACAGCAGCAGCAGCATCAACATCAGCATCAGCAGCAACAACAGCAACAGCAGCATCATCAGCATCATCATCATCAGCATCAACAACAACAGCAGCAACAGCAACAACAGCAGCAGCAACAACCGCACCAACACCAACATCAACATCAACACCAGCATCCGCACCAGCATCCGCATCAACATTCTCACCAGGCTCAATCAGTGTCTTCACCTTCATCATCGTCCTCAACCCAGAGGTGCCTCCTCGATAAGCATGGGCACTGCCATGCCGCTAGTAGCGACCTTCTCCACGCACGCATTGCGTCGATCCCTTCTTCAACGGCATCTATGGTTGCCGCTGCACCAGTGACCTCTGTGACCCCAGGCACCACACCTTGTTCACATCACCTCCAGAGGATGCCAACACACCTACCATGCCTCCCGCAGCCACCGCCTGTCACTTTGAATCCGACATCGATGACCACCACCTGTTCCCATAATCAGATGATGGTTGCTGCGGCGGCTGCAGCCCAGAACAACTATAATTGGAAACGTCCACCGGCGCCCATGACTTCGACTTGGACGACTGGGTGGGCCAACACGCTGAGCATCCCCTCGTACAGTATCGGGCAGAGGAAGTGTGAGAGCCAGGAAGCGGTGCATAATATCCAGACACTGATGCAGTGAGCATTCCGAGGAAAAGAGTTTTTTTTTTCTTCGTTGAATTACATGAAAAAAGTTATACAGAAATTTGTCAGAGGTTTTCTGCATGTACGGAAGATGAGGAGAAGGAAAAAAGGAAACGAAGAAAAGGAAGGAAAAAATGCAACATGCAGATTTGTTTTCAAAATAATCAAGCTTTTAAATAAATGGAAAGTTCCGTAAACGTAGAATGGTAGAAATCGATGGAAGGAAAGTGGAGGAATTTAACAGAAAAAAACTTGAAACGGAAAAATGGAGAATGAGATGAGTGGTATTTCTTACAAGACAAAATCGCTTCCATGACTCTTAGGATTACAAATGGAAAGGAAGGAATGTGATTTCTATTTAATTTGGAAAAATCAGGTGAAAAATGGTTTGATTTTTTTGATTATGAAGAAAGGAAAAATAAGGGTACGAAAAAAAGAATGGGAAGATACATAAGAATATAAGTTTATCTAAAATTGTGCTTATAGAGTAAATTACCATAATATATATATATATATATGGGAGGGGGATGTGTGCATGTGTATAAAAGAATAACAGTATAGTTATATTCCAAGATCCAAATATTTATTTTTCATGCAAAACAGTTCCTCCAGCACATTAAAATTTTGGTATATTTTTTTTACAGATTTGCTTTGTTATTTAAGGACAGATTCCGCAATCATATAGCATCTTAATGTAGGCTTGATCGCAGACTTTTCTTCAGCAACCATGTGTGATGGGTTTAAGCATGGATGGTTTACAGAGCTTTACTCACTGTAGCTAACTTAAATGAAGGGAATGTAACAATACCATTATTCTTTAATATATGCTCTGTTATATTTAACATACATTGAGCTTTTAAACAAAAAAGGATTGGTATACACAAAGAGTGAAGTATAACTGAAAAACATATTTTACCAAAATAACACACACACACATATATATTACCTGTAAGTAACTTGTGTTACGAGGTGTTTTTATATATACGTGCTGTTTATATATACGTTAGTATATATATGTGTGTGTGTGTGTATATATATACGTTAGGATATATGTGTGTGTGTGTGTGTGTGTGTGTGTGTGTGTATATATATATACGTTACTATATATATATGTGTGTGTATATATATACGTTACTATATATATATATATATATATATATATATAATCAAATTTTAGTCATTCAATGAATTTAAAAATTTATGACGTGAAATGTTTGAGTTTCATATCAAAAGATTTTTATTATTCCATGTAAGACAATCTTATAATCTTATAATCACAGGTTTCCATACCAGCTGATTGTTGGATAATTTTATTCTGGAGAATATATATATATATATATATGTTTAAAATAGTGGCGCTATCAACAGTTATTTTTTAAGTTTTTTTTGTTTTAGTATTTTTCATTTTTCATAATCTATATTAAAATTAGAATGTAAAAAAATGAAAAATACTAAAATATTAAATGATAAACAAAATTTAAAAAATAATAAAAAATAATAACTGTTAGTCACTCTCCACTTCTTTAAATATACACTTTTCTCTTGTTTTTTTTATATATATATATATATATATATATACTAGCAAAAGTACCCGTTGTTGACTGGGTTCAAAAATAGCCTACAGAAAATGGACTCGGATTTATGAAAGTATGATAGGTTATGAAAAGGAAGGGTTGTAAATTTGAGTTGAATTTGGGGGTATCAAAACCAAAGCAAAATATGATGAAAGTAAAAATAAAATAGATAAACCCCATAATTTATTATACCATACCTGTTCACACTGAAACACTTATCACAATATTCTGTGGATCTATATTAAAAAAAATCTTGTTAAACTTTGTGACATATTTCCTTCTATGGAAGTCAGGCGCGAACGAACACCCCATAATTTTATTATATCATATTTCTTCAAACTGAAACATAATTATCAAAGTATACTTACGCAGATAGATATGAAAAGTCTTTATTAAAGTTTGTGCCTATTTCCATTCTATGGAGGCCAGGTGCGAACGCAGACCCCACAATTTTATTATACCATCCTTATTTAAGTTAAAACATACTTATCAAAGTATTCTTATGTACATCTATATCAAAAATACTTGTAAACGTTTTGTTTTAATTTTAAAATTTTTTATTTCCATACTTTGTGGACCAAGCGCGAACACAGACCCCACAATTTTAATGAACCACCATTCTGCCAGATCAAAGATACCCATTCCTGTGTCTCGATACATCTTCTATCATTATATGTAATCAGTTTTTTAAAATAGTTAACCATATAGGAGCCTATTCGTGACCACACACACACACACATTCAGCTTTATATATATATATATATATATATATATATATATATATATATATATATATATATATCCACCATTTTATAAACTCTTTGCACCAATTTTTCTTTTTTGCATTTATGCCTGGATTTCATATAATGCCATTTCAATTAATGCCAGTACTAGCAAATTCATAGTTTTGCTATAATTTTAATTTACTGATATCTTTCCTCTGGTGATAAGAATGCATTTCTTTGAAACTTCACTGATTGAGGAAATTTCAATATATCTTATTTGAGTATATTGTTGAACAATAAATTAATGTAAAATATATTTTTACAATCTTAAACTTTTTATTCTTCTATATACATATATATGGGGAGATGAAAAAGGAACAAGCATCTCCATCTCATCTGAATATTATTTCCTTTATCTCATTATATATATATATATATATATATATATATATATATATATATATATATATATATATATATATATATATATATATAAACAGACATTGTTAAAGCTTCTGTTTTGTTATACCTTTTTATTTTTTCAATTCTTCATATTATCTTTTTTGTATAGACGTCGAAGATATGGATGTAAGGTCCAAGCATTTTTTCTTCTCAAAGTGTCTGCATATATATATATATATATATACACACACACAAGACTGGAGACTACTTGTAAATTTAATATTTACTTGAAACTTCCCCTTTTGGAAGAAGCTGACTCAAACTGCTTATGGTAAATACCACTTTGTTTTATTCTGTATATATATATATATTGATATATATAATGGAATGACACAGAGCAATATTCACACTACATGATATCTGAATGTTTTTGTTATACGCATGAATTTACAGATCAGTGTGATCGTATGAATAATTAACTAAGTTGGAGCAGATAAATCTCTGGCCCATCCAATATTCTTCTCCCGCCTCTCTCTGCATTCAAAAATCAAAGGATTTGTAAGAATATTTTTCAATTTCCAGTATTTTATAAAATCAACAGTAGGTTCTCTACAGTGCAATGTAGACTACAATGCATTGTGAAGCAAGTCACTGCAAGAGCAGGCAATCAATCTTTTGATTGAAAAATGGGAAATTTCACTGATTTCGATGGCAATAAAATTATTGGAAGTCTCATTCAATCTTGGGTGTTCCTGCTAGTATATATATTGTTGGTTGGTTTTTTTTTTTGTTTTTTTTTTTTCCCCCCCTCATAGAAATTACTTCATGCCAACATTACTTCATTCCGACATTTAATTTTGAAGACAGTCGGCGAAAAGTACTTCAAGTTTCTTCACCGTTCCCTCTTTTCTTTTCTCTTTCTCCCCCTTTTAGTCGATCTTCTACCTTTTCAATTTATTTTTCTTACTTTTAGTCGATCTTGTTTATTTTTACATTATAGTCGATCTTTTTTTATAAGGTTAAAAAAAAAAAAAAAATATGCCCCACTTTGCTTTTAAACTATTACAATTCTGTTGTACTTCGAATTTACTATCATACCTCTGGGGACGTTACAATATATATATATATATATATATATATATATATATATATAAGCCTGATGATTCTGTGTAGCTTAATTGCCATATACATTTTATAACTTTATATATATATATATATATATATATATATTAAAATAAGCCTTTGATAATCCTAACCTGTTCTTATCTATGTAAATTTTCATCAAGTGCAAGATAATTGTTAAATTTATATGAAATGACTTCTCTTCGCTTTCCATTTTTTTTTTCTTCCTCATCAAAAACAAACCAAGAACCTATCAAGTTTTTGACTACCACAAAAAGGTGTTCAAAAAAAAGAAAGAAAAGCTGTGATCATGAAAAACCTATTCACCTATGACCTGACATGAGACAATTCATATACATCTTGTCACGTTTGGCATATAATAAGTCCCTGACAAAGAAGAAATGGTAAAAAGAAAATTTTTCTTTGAAAACAAGCAAAACAAACTGAAAATCGGAAACAGTTCGAAGCCGTCCAACAAAACGAAATGACCTGCATTTCTTGGAACTGTCCTAGTCACTATCAAATAGTAAAAGAAAAATATGATTGCTATCGGGTTGAGGAACTTGAAAAAACAAGAACCAAAATATAAAACCAAAAATTTGTTGGTAAATATTAAATCCCAAAGAATTGGATCATAATTTAAGATTGTCTTTTGTTCAATACCGGTGCTGGGTTGATTGAGCCCAACTTAAAAAAAAAAAAATGAAGCAAACACCCCAAATTTTGAACGAATAGAAGACAAAAAAAAAAAAAAAAAAAAAAAAATTTTTATATTAAGATGTGCATAAGTTATATTCATCCTTTCTTAGAAAATCTGTTTTGGAAATGGATGCATCTTCTTCTTGTATAAAGTCAAACGTTTTTATAGGCATATTTATATATTTGTACCATATAAACTTTGATTGGATAAATCCTTGATTTGAAAAGATAAAAAAAAAGACAGTCGAGGAAGGAGACTGCTAAATTGCCTGCTTTATAGCATTGCTGGTGACTTAATACAAAGGGAGAGAACTGGTGATAAAACTATTTCTTAAGAGTGAGAGAAAATAAGAAAAATATATGAATGACAAAACTGGAGGTAGCGCAGCAAATGGAAATCAAAAAGCAAGAAAGAAATGAAAACGATGAGGAAGGAATTCAATGTTATAACAAATGCTTATTCCAGGCTTATAAAAATATAGGCTAAAATTAAGACAATCAATTACAGGCAATTAAAATGCTTTGATTTTACAGCTTGCGTTTGATTAAAGAGGGGGAAAAATGTCATCTGGTTACAATGTAGATAACTTTTATTACACCAAAAAAGGAAACTTTAAAAATGAATTTAAAGAAATCTGACAAAAAGGGACAAAAAAAAAAAAAACCCAAAGCAAACAAAAAAAATTATAATAAAATTAAAGCAATAAAAATGTTGACATATTCAACATGGTTGCCTGTTACTGCAGAAAAAAAATCAATGAATGACCAATAAAGTGTTTTTTTAACAGATTGAAATCATATTAAGAAAAACAAAGTCAACAACTTGAAAATCTAATCTGATAATTATAAAATAATTCAAACTTTAAAATCTTTGTCAACATAAAAATGAAATTGTTATAGTATATATATATATATATATATATATATATATATATATATATAATATATATATATAATATATATATATATATATAATCAAACATTTTGAAAGATGAAAAAAAAAAAAAGCTTTGAATTATAATAATCATGATGCGACCATAATAATGTCTACACTTAAAATAACTCTTGTCAAAAGAGTTTTGTCACTAGAACAGATTTATGGTATTTATTTGCTTCCCCATGAAAGCAAAATGTGACACAAGGTCATTTTTTTTTAATGTCGGGGAAAACCAATTCCCCAAAAAGGGGCACTCTGGCAGTTGCAAAAAAAAATTGCCTTAGTATAAAAGGATTTCCTCTACATTGACTAACGATCAATTAACTTGAGTGTAGCATCAGAACAGATGCTACACTTGGATCTTAGCCCGAAGGCCAGATGACTCCCCTTTTCCAAGGTAACTAATAACATTTTACAACTTTCAAGATTCTTTGAAGAGTCAAATTATAAAGAATCAGATTCCAGATATAGACACACCAGATGAATGTCCCCTCTACAAGGAGAAATGCACATAACATCAAAGAAAGGAGCAGATGGGAGAAGAAGCCAAAGATTGACACTGGACCTGAAACCCATAAGATTTGAGGAGACATAATCTGATTGGCTTGGTTACTACAATAATTAGCATAGTTGGGCTTGATCACCTATAAGTAGCCTATACACAATAATCTCGTGCCTCTTTAACATGCCTGTTTACTGAATGACATGCATTAAACATGATAACACACTCGATACACATTTTGGCATTATGTTACCTCAAAGTAAAAGTGCAAGGATTATATATATATATATATATATATATATATATGTATAATGGTTGTATAGATGGGTTTCCTAGATGTAAGTCCAATGAAACCCGTGTGATTATTAAAGAGTATTCAATGGAGGACAGAGCTGGTATATAGTCTGTTTATTATACAAAAATTATTGGTGACATATGTGCATGCATGTTTCAATAGAATCCATTACATTACCTCAAAGTAAAAGTGCAAGGATTATATATATATATATATATATATATATATATATATATATACAAACTGAATAAAATGGTTTGCTATTAAACTACCACAGTTACGTTTCATGCGGTTGTTAAATGATGGAAGTGGATTGTATAATAGATTAACTAATGCTTTAAAAAGTCTAGTCATATGGATATAAGAAAATAAAACATTCTTCTATCCAGGCAGCTGTTTCGCCCACAAAAAAACTTAAATATGTGATAGTAATTACATGATAAAGAAATGTGATCCAGGGCGTATCCACAAAACAATCAAATGTGAATCATAAACTAAAAAAAAAATTTTTATGAAATAAAATTAAAAAAAAAATTTTTATGAAATAAAATTAAAAAAAAAATTTTTTTTTTCAATACTGATTTTTCCACGTCATCCGAAACTAAATCCATCGGTTAAAATGTCTGAAAACAGGATCTAGCGTCAAAAGTCATCAGATAAGTTAAGTGCCAGAAAAAAACAAGAGTCTTTGTGTAACTGTAAAGAGTGATTTTGAAAGGGTATGTCACAGGTGATAGCAAAAATCCGGATGTATGAACAAAGTTTCTTTCTACTTACTAAACATGAATAATGTTATAAATTCTATCAACAAAAAAAAATTGTCTAAAGATGAGGCGAGTTATTTGTTTTTTGTGAATAAAAGTCGAGTTGAAGGGAAGAGTAATATGCAAATGGATGATTGAGGACGTTTATTATTTTTTATTGCTAGAAACATGAGCTGTAAAGAAGGGATGAAATCTGGAAGCACAGGTGGAAGGAATTTATTCAATGAAGAGAGAACGTTTAAATCAGATCAATATTTTCGTCGATAATTCATAAATGAAACAAATAAAAAGGATTTCATAAAAACACATCATAAAATAAAAAGAAAATGGAAAAAAGACTCAATAAAAAAAAACGAATTCTGTCAATACTTATAATTCTTATTCTTTTCATGTTTTTTTTTTTTGAAAAACCATTGCTCTTTTGTGTAAAACAGTTGACCACAAACAGGTGTTCAAAAACCTTTGATCACACAAAATGAATTCATCTACATCCTGACATGAGACAATCTATATACGTGTTGGCACTCTTGAAATATTTGAAATAAAATTGATTTTCGTGATAATTTCGAGGTTTTCTATGACAATTGCTCTTTTGACTGTTTTTGCAATTCCCAGTGATTCTGTTTTGTAAATGAAGTGAAATTCTTTCTTCAAAATGGATCGATTTGGTTTCTTGAAAGAATTCCGTCAGTCAAATTTTGTTTTTGTCTCGATTTCATGATGAAAATTTGAAGAAAAAAAAAAGATGATAAATTGTTTCCACCATTAGTTGATTGATAAAAACATCTTGCAAGTTTTTGGTCATAAAAAGTCATTTTTTTCCATCAGTTTATCGCTAAAGAAAACTTAAAATAATATCCAACAAATGTTTGGGTTTAAACAAAAATACATCAATAAAAATGAAACTTTCAACCAATTTCTTAACAGCATCATTCGAACAGAAAAATCCCAACTTTTTGCGATATGAAATGGCAAATTCTCTTCTTTTTTTTTGTTTTCATTTATTTTATTTGGATGATTTCTGTTGAACAATGATTAGCAAGAGATTTTGCAGACCATTGCTTGAGAATTTACAAAATATCTTTCCAGGATGCCCGATTATTGTGATCTTGTGCCAGACTAGGCTAAATTTGTTATTCATCTTACATGCTCTCTTTTTCACACTTTCTTGAAATATAAGCAAGATTTTGCATTTGCGGATCAAAACTGATGCTGATTGTCACTTCTGGATTAAAAATTGTTTCAAACGAAAAATTCTCGCTTTAAAAAGAAACATTTTACAAAAAAAATGAAGAAAAAAAACAAATTGGAGAAAAACAAAACTCAATAAAAATCAGATTTTTTAAATCTGTGAGTTTATGTTCGGCGTTGACTTTTCAAAAAGAAAAAAAAAAAAATGATCAATTGACCTCCAACATTGCATGGCAAATATTTTATCACGATTTGTATAAAATTTGGAAAACATTGACATTTTTCCTTATACATTTTTCTTTCTTTTGGAGGAAATGCATTTCTGAACTGAAATACACATTGTATATAAACAGTATTTTTCAAGAATGAAGCAGGTCTTCATCGAGAACAAATCAGTCAGCACTGATGTCTGATTCCCAATGAACTAATGAATGTGTACATCTAATACTCAAAGAAGAATAAACCAATTAGTACTAATGTCTGACAACCAAAACAAACCAGTTAGTCCTAATGTTTGATAATGAAAACAAACCAGTCAGTACATGTCCGATGGCCAAAATCAGTACATGTCCGATGGTCAAGAAAAAATCCAGTGAATACATGTCTGATGGCCAAAAGCAAAACAATCAGAACATGTCCGATGGCCAAGGACAAAACATTTGCCACGTCTACTATGTCTAAGGACAATTCGATAACCATGATCAAAGCATTAATCTGTACATGTTCTTTTTTTCTTCCAGAACCGCCCGATCCTTCGTTGCAATGAACTTCCAGGAAATGTTTTGACTAAAACAAATTTCTTCTTGTAATCCAACCTTTACCTTGTGACGGTCAACATTGTCAATCCAGGTGGAAGTTTTTTACTCCATAAACTGATGATGAGCCTTATTCGTAGCACTGCAGTGCAGCCAATGGTGGAGGTGGTGGTATCCGTAAAGGGAACAGGGTATATAGCAAACCCATGTTATGAAACACTTCTTTTTTTTTTTTGTTATTTGAACATCTTTTTTATTATGTTTTTTTTTTAAATTAGTTTTTTAGGATTACTTTTTTTTTTTTTTTTGAAAGAGATTTGTTTTTATTGATATGCTAACTATACTGAAGTACCCGTTTCAACTTTTCTTGAATTTTTTTTAGCTCAGATTGGAAGTTAAAAACATCTATTCAGTATTTTTATAACAAAAAAAAAAATATTTTATTATAATAATTGATATTGACTAGGTAATACCTGGAAAGCTAAAAGAAAAAAAAACCGTTGTGTGGTGTGAGATTCGAACTCTGGAAGATGGCAGAAAATATTGAAATTGAAAACAAATTCTTTATCCAGACAGTCATACGTCTAATGAAAATAGGGTGCTTGTCAAGAATTTCCTGTATATTAAAAATCAAATTAAAAAAAATCTATATGATGTAAGTACTCGTTATGGAACAAAAATATCATATTCCAAAAATCACATAAATTGATAGTTTTATTTTAAACTAAGAAAATCATATTTAAATGAATTTGAATTTTTCCAATGTCCTTATGTTGAAAATGGCTTTCTAAAATCTTGCAAGTTTGAATTATTTTGGGTTCTCTCCCTTGTTTTTAAGATGATGTTGCGAGGTTGTCGCTGTTAGATTGGCTACAAAATTTGATTTTCTTATTTAAAAATAAAACTACTTGATCAATTTATGTAATATTTGGTATATGGTATTTTCTTTCCGTTACAGGTAGATACATCATTTTTCTAATGTTTGTTTTTTAATCTAGGGGGAATTCTGGACACCCACTGAAAATATGTTGTCTTTTTTAATAACTACTAAACAGTGTTTATAAGTTTAGCACAGGGATAACAAAATTGAAAGTCTGTTTTACATCTCTGCATAGATCTAAAATATTTTGATCAGTTAAACCAAATAAAGAAATGAATAAGAATCCCCCCAAAATTTTCTTCAAAATAAAAATATATTAATGAACATTTACCAAATATCTTTCATCGATTTTCAATTTAACAAAAACAAATAAATGTTTTCTCTTCAATGTAAACGTCAGAATATGTAAGATGATTTGACGTGGAACATATAAGCGATCAGTTCTACTCAAAATATTTCAAAACTAATAGAAAAGATATTTACTTATTCTTCTTAGTAGTGACAATGTTCAGACTTTTATCTGTTTGGTTGGCTGGTAATAGAAAATATTAAACTGAAAAGTAAACATTAAAAATGTAGGAACAATTGCTTCTGATATTATTTTGACATAGTTTTAATTTTGAATAAAAAGTTTTAAAAAAGGTTCAAGATGTCTGACTTGAATAAAGATGTTGAATCAAAGGTACTGATTCCAAGCCTGTGGTTAGTTTGATTCTTAGATTAAATGTTTGACTGTAGTGCCACGACATACACACATACAGACAACTTTGCTTATATATATATGTATATATATTTTGGTAAAATATGCTTTTTTAAATTATATTTCACCTTTCTGTATACCAATCTTTTTTGTATAGAAGCTCAATGTATGTTAAAAGTAATAACGGAGCTTATATAAAAGAATAAAAGTATAGCTACGTTCCAAGTTCCAAATATTTTTTCTTTTTAACATTTTTTTTCTAAAGAACTGTTTGGAAAGAAAAGTATTTGATATTTGGAATGTAGCTATACTGTTTTATATATATATATATATATATATATATATATATATATATATATATATATATGCACACACACACCAATTAAACTATGTTGAGTGGGAAGTTAGAAGTATAGATTCTTGTCCAGAATTCCTTAAACAAAAAATCTGTATAATATATATACCCGCGATAAAACGAAAATATCATATTCCCAAAATCAGGTAAATTGATCAAGTAGTTTTATTTTTAAAGAAGAAAGTTTAATTTGTCTGCCATTTTAAAGACAAAAAAAAGAAAACAAAGAGAGATAGCTCAACAATAATTCAAACTTGTGAGATTTACGAATTTCCACTAATCACTTAAAAATGATTTTTCTTTAAAAAATAAAACTATTTGATCAGTTTGCATAATTTTTGGGATGTGATATTGTTTTCTCTTCGGTATGTACAAGTAGAATTTTCTTTCTTTTTATTTTTTAATATGGGTGAATTCTGAGCAAAATTAAAAATATAATATAGATATATAAATAGATCCCCTTTCATTTATCTGTTATATAGCTTTTGCTTAAACTTAATATTAATGGTTTAAGATGGAAATATATATTCTACTCATAAAGAAATGAAGTCTTCTTCACATATCCTTTTCCTTATTTTTCCTCTCCTAGCTCGTGTGCCATTTCTCCTCTTCTCTGGGCCAAACTAACTTCTACTCTTAATAGTTTTTTCTCACGGGCTGCCAGATTTTGATAATCCTTCCCTGTTTCTTGCTTTCCTGACTATACCAACCTGCAAAAGTTTAAATATAATGCAAATAAACATCTTGCAGCTCAACTTCTCACATAGTCCTCTGTAGAGATGATCCCAATTAGTAATCCGTCACATCCAAGTGGCACTATACCTTGTTTGGGATGAAAAAGGATAAACAAAAAAAAAATAATGTTTCTTATAGATATTGTGTTTCAGTGTTAAATGACCCATAAAATGATTTGTAAGCTGTACCTCAAACTAAACCTGCATCTGGGTGGGCCGTTTTGTGAAGAATTCACTCCTGATTTGGTCATTCACAACTGCTGCATATTCAAAACGTTTATTGTACAACTGTTTCTTAATTCTGATTTGCTTGCTAGACATTTCAATAGCTTTTCCATTTAATGACATACTCAGTTCCTGTCTTTCAATCGTAGGTGTGTCCCTTTTTCTTCCTGACATTGTTATGGATGGCTCTGCTCTCAACAAGAAATCGACTCTACGACTTCTAAATCTCTTAGAGTTCATATATTAAATCCATTGCTCTTTTTTTACTTCTTGTAAAGTAGGTTCTCTCTATCGCCCTAAACATTTCCTCACACCCAAGGTTATTGTCTATCTCTAAAAATCTACTATCAGACCATGTATGGAGTACTGTTGTCATGTGGTATTATCGCTCCCCGGGAGGGCTACTTGGTTGATGAATGTCTTGGGAATGCAACCAGCTCCACGGGGAATGAACGATATTCAATGATATCTAAACGATAGACACATGCTGGAAAAAACGAAAACGGGTCGATATGTCGTCGGCTATAACTGTCTGGCACGGGTCACATTATGTGCGGTCATTGCAGGCATCTTCCCATCGTCGCTTGTTGCATGTTCATTGCAGCTTTCTGTCGTCAGCATTAATGGTATGCTGAAATCGAACACTTGTATGAAAACAGCGACAAAATGCATTTTTATAAAAATATAATTTATTAAACAGTTAACAATTTAGGAAACATATTTAGTCGACCCATCGCGTACAGCGAGCAAACCTCAACTATCTTTACAACAATCAAATTATATTTCATTGAAGAAAGAGAGAGGAAGAGAGTCGAAGAGAGAAATAGAGAAAGAGAGAGAATGAGAGAACGATGCGTTTCACGCGATGATTTGTTTTTCAATTTATAATGTCAGCATTATTTTTACTTTTATTATGTACTGAATTATAAACATATGTCAATCTGGCTTAAGTCATCACAGTACATTTTCAAAATCACAAACGCCTGTTTTACACAATTGCACCGCACAAGTTTAGGCACAGGGTTCATTAATGTAGAAGCCGTTAGCTCCCTTAAAAGAGGCTACGTCATTGTGCCACAGTCATATTTGGGCGGGTGAATCTCTGTCCTATTTGAAGGTTCTTCGATAAATTGCAAAAACATATCTGTAATTTGATTGGCTCTACTCTTTCTTCTTCACTGCAACCTCTCTCTCACAGACGTGATGTTGCTAGTTTCAATCTTTTTTATAAATACTGTTATGACATGTGTTCTTCATCATTGTCTGATCTATTCCCTGCTTCCTTTGTTCCAGCTCGTTTGACTCATTGGTCTAGTGGTCTTCATCAATTCACTGTTTTTTCATACTTCATTTTAATACAGCTTCTTATTCCAGTAGCTTCTTTCCAAGAACTGCAATCTTGTGGAACTCTTTTCCTGTTTACTGTTTTCCTTCTACATATAACATTGTACACTGTGCAGAAAGTACAACCAGAGAACGTGAAAGTAGCAAAAACAGTAACAAGCAAGGGAAGGTGGAACAAAAGTTTTTTTTTTAATTACATTCACCTGGCTTTTGTGTACCATTAAGAATCCCCCAGCTATGGGTAAATAGCCCCACTGCCTTGTGGATGCCTTGTGGATGCAAAGACTAAAGGAGTAAACCCGACAAAAAATCTGGTCTGGAGTTCCGATAGGCGGATGGTGAAGCTCTGCGACATCTTTCCGGCAGCTCCTGCAGGAGCGCTGGCACTGACTGTACTGGCTTGCCTTTCCGTTGAAGTCTGTCTTCCGAAAGGGGAATCCTGAAAAATGGGCAAACTAAGGTTCTCTTATTACCCATCCAGGCCTGCACCTGATGGTGCAGAATGCCATTGTCTCAAGAAACAGGTTGCCATAATCCTAAGGTCAATAGACGTCTCCTTTCTTTGTGGTATTCATATTTCGTTCTTGTTAGCGCCTTACATCAAGTGTTTTCACACCTTGTCTCAAGCAATTTTCATTAAAAAAAAAAAATACAACTCTAAATTTGCTGATTCTTGTATGCAATCCATCGAATATGAAACTGAATTCATGTTCAAACGATGTTGCTTGAATAAAATTCTAAATCTAATTTTTCCGACTTTCAACAGATCTGTCGTAAATTTCAACCTTGTCTTTACGCCGTCTTCTCATTCCAGTATGATTAGCTGCTGATTTTTCTCAAGCCATTTTAGAAAACCAGCAAAAAGAATTGAAAAGAACAAAAGAACCGATTTGTAACAAAAAAGGATCTTAACACTTCTTACCCCCCCCTTTCTTCACCTCCACCCCTCTGCCTTCTGATCCCTCTTTCAATTTCATGCAGAATTGTGTAGAATTTCTAGTTTTTAAATGTTGGATGTTGCAACAAATTCCTGAAGTATTAGTTTGTTTGTCAGTTATGTATATAAAATATCTTAAATAAAACTTTTACGATGATACGGAAAATATTGAGAATACAAAGAGTAGACCTTGGATTTACTTTTGCCAATCTTTATTTTGTTCTTTCATATTCACATTCCGTGAGCAATGGTGCTGACAAAGGGGAAAGAATGGCTGCTTTCTGGGTTGGAATCTATTCCATTTAACATTTATTGTTGATTAGTTTTTGACCATCAAGTGGTATTTTTTTTCTCCTTACATCAAATGGCTTCATACTTTGTCTGAAACAATTTCCACAAAAAAAAAAAAAAAAAATTGATAATCTGGACCACATTCAGCTGTGTTTAATTAAAGTATTTCACATCAAGAAAAAAACATTATTTTAGTGACATGTTTTTATTACAAAATTTTTTTTTTTAACTTTATTTTTGCTAACGAAGATTTAAAAGAAACCATGCAAACTTTGGGCCATAACTACTAAATAGATGCATGACGAACAATAAAATGGAAACAATTGAAATTAATCCGATTTTAGCAATAAGTTTTTTTTTTTTTTTTTGTGCATTAAAAGATGTTTTTTTTTATTTATATATTTATTTTTTTCAATTTTCCTACAAGTTTGTTCAAGCTGGGGTTGAGGCATTCTACCGGATGCCAAACATTCACTAGCTATCTTATATATTCCAACCGAGAGATTGGTTTAAGATTCTGACCGTCCCTTTAAGTGCAGTCGTTTGAATCTCTCTTGCACTTGGTTCACGATGTATATTTGTAGCTTTTGAGATTCTTTTTTATGAGTTCCAGTTGCTCCTATAATTACTGGAATGATAGAGATCTTTCTAAGAGTCCAGTTTCCATTATTTCTGAGGTTCCATGTGTCACGTGTAATTGTGACATGAGCCACTGTTGGCATGTGTGCCATAGGTTTACCATCCTTAAGCCAAACAAATCCTAATCACATGTTGAATTCATCTATACAGAAACATCATCGCATTGTGTATTGTTTCACTGAGGATGTTGTACGCACATCTCTAAATCTATTGTTGTACAATATTGCTCCACATCTTTATCAATGCTAATGAACAACAACAACAACAACAGCCTTCTATAATATAAAGGGCAAACATCTGGGTGTTTGTATGTTTGTATGTCTGCTAAGAATTTTTGACAGATGCGTCGAAATGTAACGAAACCAGTATAGTTTTAAACCTTGAACAAATATCGAAAAATTGGCCACAAACATTAATTCCTAACCCTTAACTGGGCAGTTTTCTACTAGGAGGGGTCGCTTTTTTCGCAAATATTTTTGCAAGTCATCCCCTCTTTTCAATTGATTAGCCTTAATTTTGACGTTCGCCACTTCTGGTTTTGTGATGGACGCAACGGCAAATATGTGACTATTTTTCACGTTCTTTTCTTCCTTCACGGTATGGGTTTGGGCCTGCCTGCCTACTACCACTTTTTTTTTTTTTTTGGCTAAACACACACCTCCAAACACCCAGGCAACACCGGGCACCCAGGCTAGTTTATAATAATTTACAATTCTTGTCCAAAATTCCCCCTATATAAAAAAGCAAAAATAAAGAAAAATCTGGGCACTTGTGTAGATAGAGTTGACAGATCGAGTTTTTAAATTGTCATGTCGAAAATAGTAATCTATCCAAATATTACGAAATTTTATTGAGTAGAAAAACTGCTGTTGTGTTTTGAGTAAAAAAGAAGTTTATCACTATCGGCTAAAATATTGGTCGCCATTCAAAGGTGGCCAACATTTTAGCCTATGAGTTATGTCCCTTGTATTTGTAATATTGCCCTCTATGTTAAAACGTACGAAAAAATGCAATTTTCCTTCATTTTTTGTAAAAATTACTCTTACGTATAAATAACATTCTACTCAATGAATTTTCATAATATTTGGATATATTACTATTTTTAGCATGACAATTAAGTAATATTATTTTTGCTTATAAGGACGTATTTAAAGAATCGATCTGTTGGCTCTATCTTAACAAGCACTAAAATCTGTATAATGTACATATCTGTGATTCCAAAAATCACTTAAATTGATCCATTTTTGAATAAGAAAATCAAATTTTATGAGTAATCGAGCAGCAATTGTTTCGTCCACCATTTTCAAAAAACAAAAAAAAAACAAAGGGAAATAACTCAACAATAATTTATACTTAACCAGATTTGTTTCAATGCCTATACATTCCCATTTTAATCCCTTAAAAATTGTTCTATTTATAAAAGTAAAACTACTTTATCTGTTTAATTGATTTTTGGAATAGGATTTTTTTTTTTCCCTCATGGGTACATACTGATTTTTCTATATTTTTGTTTCTTTAATCTAGGGGGAATTTTTGAGAAGGACTTGATCATTTCTAAGATCTTTTGCAATTGCAAATTGTTCGCATGCAAAACTGACAATGTGCATGCAGATAAAGACATCTTTAGAAAAATACTGTTGCGCAGTATTGAAGATGTCCGTATTTATACGTGTTTATTGTTAAACAATTTAAAATAATACAAACAAAAAAATAGAAACATCTTAAAATTTCATATTGTTACACAATGTTAAAAGGATGTTTCACATTGACATCTTTGAATGTCTTCATATGTACTGCTTTTTTTTTTTTTCACCATTAGCAGTTATTAACACTTCAAACTGATCTGATGATCTTGACATTTTATTTTAAAATGACCATTGTTTTGGTCACTAAATTGATGATGCAAATAAAAAATTGAATACATTACAATATTAATCTATCAAAAATTCAAACAAGGAATGATAAGAGAAAATTTTTAACCCATGAAAATCTTGGAAAATCCATGGGTTAAGGATTTTCTTTTATTATAATTCCTTGTTTGAATTTTTGAGGGATTAATATATATTGTAATTTATTCAATTTTTATTTCCATCATCTATTTTTCTTGTTTTCTAATCACTTCATCTAGTATATTGAACTTTCTATTATCTAGATAGATTCTAATGTAAAGATAATATTTATCTTTGCTATTTTAATAATATATATATATATGTGTATATGTGTGTGTGTATATGTGTGTGTGTATATATATGTGTGTATATATATATGTGTATGTATATATGTATGTATATATATATATATATATATGTATGTATATATATATATATATATGTATTTATACAAATTTATTAATAGCTATATATGTGCATACTGTATGTATGTAGCCAATAATGTTTGTATAAAAAATTATACTATAATTACGCTCTGCTTGTTATTGAGCACTTTTTGATAAACACTGAAGTTTCAGTGGATTTACGTCTAAGAAACTACAACGATACAATCATTATATATATATATAATTTCTAGGCATGTTTGATTAAATATGATAGTTTTATTTCTTCTTCATTTTTTTTGTTGATTTTCTCGATCTGCCAAGCATTTTTTCTCATTTTAGTTGGTAAGTTGTGTATTAGGTGGCCGAGTGATTCTTAGTCAGCCATTTTCCTCAAGCACTTTAGATCCTTGATCATTGTTAGGAGCAATTTTGTTGTTGAAAGCGCTCGAGGAAAATAGCTGACAAAAAATCACTTGGCAACCTAATACACAACTTACTAACTGAAACAAAAAATGCTGGGCAAATCGAGAAAATCCAAAGAAAAATAAAGAAAAACGAAAACTGTCGTATTTAATCATACATAGCTTAATAACGATGGGCGACCATTTAGAAATTTTATGTACTGTATGTTCTCTCCGCTTATCTTAGCATTGTTTCCAGTCATCCTGAACCTCCTCTTACCACTGGTATTTAACAACACTGACTCCAGGAAAAGTGTGGTTGGTGATTGTGCAACTGTTGCCACAAAAATTCCACACACAGGCAACCTTCCAGTGAGTATCCATAGTCTGTCAAAACTGAAGGAAGAACCTAACGTCATCATCTTCCCTACCCAAGATATATATGTATCTGAGGATCATTTGGGAATTTAATATTCCCTTGACACTTTCTCATTTGGAGGAAGCCAGTTCAACCCGCCTAGAGCGAATGCCGCTGGCATGGCATGGAAATAAAGCTATCCAGCACATGTGAGCATGCCAAATAGACGTCAAACGAAAAAATGATGATAACTATGAAATAAAGTTGTGTATGTGTTCATACATTGCTATGGGCAATATTCTCTCCCTATATTTTAGGTATTTTCTAGAATGAAAATCGTGTAATGGATTTTGATTAAAATTGGAATAAGGATTCTAGACATAAGGTTTAGTATCATATCTTGAGTTTGGTATTTCTCAGATCACATAAACGTGGTACAAAATATTTCTTGTTGGGGAATTTGACTTGTCCCGAGGCCAGGTACTCTTCTAGTATACTTTTTTTTAATTTCATTAGTCAATTTACATAGTCGCAACAGCGACAATGCCAATGTTTCGATCAAATAATGACCTTATTGGGTGACCTGAACTTCCTATTTCATGGAGATCACAATCCTTAGTTCTTGGTCATTAGTTGACTGAAACATTGGCATTGTCTGTGTTGTGACTATGTAAATTGGTTTTTATCTTGGATATCCACCTGGAATAATTATATATATATATATTACATTAGAACCCTGGGATACGGTCGCCCTACGATACTGTTTTTTCAGGTTATAATGTGGAATATGATGTTTTTCCAGCCCCTGGTTACAGTATTTGCCCGCCTTACAGTGTTATTTATAATGTTATTTGATTATATACATATGTATTATATACTGTACTGTATTTTGTTACTAATTTTTAATGTCGTATCTTGAGGTTTTACTGTATCACAATTTGATGCTAATGTGTGCGTAATATTCTTTTTGCCTGCTTTTGCCTTAGACTATGTCAACATAACACATTCGCTATTTTGATGCTTTGAACTGTATTTTCAATGATATCTCATGCATCCGAACACGAAAATAGTGAACGTTGTTGTGGTCCAAAGGCAAGCCCAAAATGATCAGCGCCTGCAATCTCATCTTGCGCAATATTTAAAAAAAAATTAAAAAAAGAAAATAAGAACCAAACTATTTTTTATTCAATGCACATTGAGTCTAAGAGTTTACAATTTTTGACTTTTGGTGTATTATCACCTCCACCCTCCGTTGAGCTGGTGTAACTAATTTGTCATCTTTTTTGATCATTATAAAGAAACAGCTTAAAATGCAGATTCAAATAGTTTATTACTATTCAAATATCCCCTTCCCCTAAAAAAGAAAAAAAAAATGGCCTGTTTAAAAATTTTTTAAAGGTCATTTGTTTCTTTCTTGTCAGTTTTTTGACAATTACAAAATGTTACTCAGGTATGTACAAAAAATTAAAGATTTACCAAAATTCAGGATATCAACCAATTTTAATGAAATTCTCAGTATTTTTTTAAATATAATGAAACCATTATTTTTTTCTTAAATCTTAGTGAAAATGTATTATTTTGTGCAAACAAAAAAAAAAAAGAACACTTTTTTCTAAAGTTATAGTTTTTAGCTAAGTTTTCATAGCTACCATGAAAATATTTTTCATTATAATTTTTTTTTTCATGTGTAAATATACATATTTTCTTTTACCAGATTAAATTTAGGCTTTAATCTTTCAAATGCAATAAAAAATAATTGGAAACTTATAAATAAAAGAATAAAAAATAAAATAATGAGCCAGTTTTAAGAATCATAGGCCCGATCAATTTACACCATTAAATTGCATGTACCTAATGTCGCATTATTACAAATTGTCGCACAATATGAAACATCAGTCTTGTTTTATCTCATAAGATATGATGCATAACGTATTGTGAGATTATTATCGCATCCGATACTTTAAACAGACAAATTGTTATACAATACAATAAAGAAGATTGTCATACAATGCTGTGAATATAATTTGTTCATATCAAAGGACTCATATATCCAAATATTTAATTGTTTTACGTTATTGGTAGAGCAGTAATTTTTAGACTTTCAAACTCTGTTCCTCTCTTTTTCTTCTTGAGACCCCGGATTTCTATCTGATTTTGATTTATGACACTTGCATCCCCTATAAATCTGGCCCTTATCACACCAGCTCTTATACTTCAGTGATAAAATGTTTTATTTAGGACAAACAGGTAAAAAGGCGGGGGGGGGGGTCCTCATATTATTACAAATTACCCGCCCCTTGCTATAATTACCAGATTATTCTGCTTTAGGATGCAATCTCTCTCTCTCTCTCTCTCTCTCTCTCTCTCTCTCTCTCTCTCTCTCTCAATAGCACTTCCTTCATTCAATTAAAAGGGGAGGGTCAGGGTTAAGACTTGAAAACGATTGCATCTTCTAAAAGTGGGAAAGCACAAACGAAGCTGCAGTTTTTATTTAAAAAAAGAAAAAACGTTTGGTGTCAAATCACAATGCAATATATGCTACATTCAACTCCCATTCATATTGAGAAGAGCCGGCATTTTTTTTTATTTCTTCAAACTTCATTGCATGGTTAACAATTGATATTATTTTCCTGGAACTAATGACCCCCCCCTCCCCCATTAATCAAGAACAATACATTTTTTGATAAAGTGCTTTGCATTTATATGTAATCTGTATGAAACCATCCATGGTCCATTGGATTAATATTTACTATCTATCTACCTACCCCCCCCTCTCTCTCTCTCTCTATATATATATATATATATATATATATATATATATATATATATATAATTATCTACATTAATAATAATAATAATTATAATGGATGTTTCTGTTGATTTTGACCTATGAGGTCCGCCACAGCAACTAACTTGTTTGGAAATCCACACAGATGATTTGTTTTATAATGGCAAAGGCTTTGTGTAGAACCACCTACACTTTTTAGTGCAACTGCTAATCTCGGTCGGTGCAGTGACTGCCACAAGACAGAGCAGACAGTAGACCTCAGGTCATGCATCAAAGTTTTTTCGTAGATTTATGTTTTAACGAAGACTGAGGGTACATCTCTCCTCATGGATTAAATGCACCCCCAAATACCAACATGAAAATTCCTACATCTATAATATATATTATCAAATATATAATTTATTAACTTTGATAGTCATGATTTTATAAGGATTACAAAATCAAAGGATTTCACAAACTCAGAATACATTGTGATGTCATTATACTCTCCTTTCCGGCTTCCCCCTTTTTCAGACTCTTCACTTTTTCTTTCATTTCTCTTTTTGAATACATTTTCTTAAGAATCAGCAGCCTAACTACTAAGATTGATGGTCAAGGTTAAATGCAAAGTTATGTCAAGGTCAATGTGACTGACTATGGTCTGTTGTCCGCATCTAAAATGATACAAAAAATTTTGAGTATAAAATAAGATGGTTATGTACGATCAGTTCTTGATGAAACTAATCTGCTGCTTTGAATGTTATTTATTATTATTTTTTTTTTTTAGTACAAATGGCTTTTCCTTTGTCAAATGTTCATTCTTTTCCCCCTCTGAGGAAGTTTCTAGGAGATGGGGAGTAGGGTTGGAAACAACCATTATATTTTTCTTTTGTTTTATTTGTTTAATTCTGAAAAGGTTGTAATTATAACGAATCTAAAAACATTTTCTTTTATTAATCTTCTAAAATTAGTAAATGGGAGTTATCCACCTTTATTCCTTAGAATGACTGAGATAGTTTGCGCTTGTTATTCTAATCTATTCATTGACCAATCAGGATCATACGGCAATGTTTCATCAACTCCTTACATTAATGACTTCTGGTTTGTAACTCATCAATCTTATCAATGGCTGTTACTGAATGCCATAGTGCCATTAGTGTTTCTGGAGAATTAAGTCATGGCCCCCACCTCACATTAAGCTTGACCCTTTGTGGTGGAGGCAGTTAAATATTCAATTTATTTCTAGTGCAGGAGTGAATTAAAGGTCCTGAGGTATATCATAATGACTATTGATGTGATTGTAGGCCAAAATCAGACTACTATGTAATCATCTGTGTTCAAGGGAAAAAAGGTTTAGCTTCTTGAGTGTTTTTTTTTTTTAGGTCAGATCCTATAGACTCTGTACCATTCAACTAACCAGTTTTTGAATTCTCTCCAGATGTTGGATATCACGCATTAGATATGTAGCAGATGTCTGAACACGATACTCTAACAGTGATCTGATGAGGGAGACATAAAGAGGGAGAAATATGTCAGGAGTGAAATAGAATAGTTGATTCCATTTTATAAAGCTACTAAAAGATTATAGACTTCAGTCATAAGAGGAGGAGGAAGAGGTGATCCTTCCAAACCATATCTCTATCATGAGCATATCCATAAGACGTTCTAACCACAGCTGGAAATTTGCAATAACAAATTCTATATTGATTTTGTAAGCTTAGTTCTCTTTTAAATAGTCACCGATTAATCGTATGACTAGGGTTATTCTTGCTTAACTGCAAGTTCTACTAACTTTTGTTTTAAACTTGAGACTTTATATATATATAATGTAACCATTATTATAAGAGAAAGAGAGTTGAAAGAAAACTTTTTTTTTTTTAATGACAGTAAAAAGACACCGCTCTCTGCAAGTATACTTTCGAAAAACTTGCCCAAGGTCTTTTACGAGGAATTGGCGGGGATCGAACTTGAGACCGCCGCGTCCAGATACACATGCACAACTTGCAGAATGAGGTGAATTTTTTAGATGATTTTTTTTTTTTTTTAATTTAGTTTAGAAGAAATTTTTTTTTTCTCTCTCTTTCTCTTTTCTTAGAATTACCTGTAATCAATATTTATTACTAATATTCTTATACTACTACTACTACTACTACTACTACTACTACTACCTGTAAATAATATTTAGTATGCAATCTGTGATAATAATCAATGTTTTGTTGTTTATAGTTTGTCTGTAAAAAACAATTAAAATATTGAAGGATTATACCTTATTCCCAAGCAACAATTTGGACCATAACCTTTTCATCTTTGATCCTCTATTATGCTTAGTGTTCATTTAAAAAAGTGGTTTCCTACTAGCACGCCATGTTACATCGATGTGTTACGGAGAAGTTATTGGTGGAAAACAGCTTTCATATCATTACTATGTGATATTAATGCTTCAATATCAAAAAGAGAAGAAATTAAATTTATAATAAATTGTTTGTTTAAATTTTTTTGTCTTTTGAAATCTTGATACTAGTAAACATTAATAATTTTTCATTTAAAGATTTATTTTTTTGTGATAAGTGTGCCACGGAGATTAAAACAGCTCAATAGTGTACTGTCATGTAAAAAAAAAAAAAAAAATCTAAAATGATTTCACCTTTAAAAAAATTTGCTGTCTATTTGGCATTTCCTATGATTGGAGGACACCAGAAAAGACAGAATCAATAAATATCAGGAATGTATATAACATTCACCTATCCTTGAATGGCTTTTAGTCTTCATATGTGACGACTCATTATTTATAAAAAAATAAACGATTTTATTATATAAATATTTAATATCTACAGATATGTTTAATGTTCAATAGTATTCATCAGTGTAGCTATATATAGATATTCTACCAGTGGCACAATTTTGTCAAACACCCTAGACAATGTGGCCATCATGAACAGCTATATGAAAGTGGAGACAAAAAAAAAAAAAACTATTTACAAATATATAGTTAGCTGCAGAGAAAATTTGGTCTCCTTTGTATAAATGCCTAAATAGAATCTTTTTCATAGTTCTCTCAGAGTGCTTTCCCCTTAAAGCAGCTTTAAATAATTAGTTTTCATTTTTTTTTTTTTTTGCATAAATATTTAGTATACACAGAACATAGTTGTTAGCAGTGTGTGCTGTTAATAAGTGGTCAGGTATATATATAACTGAAGTATTGGTCTCTGCCGGATTCTTCAGATTTTCCTTAATTTTTAAACCTAGGTCATGAAAACCCTTCCGTTATCCAAATAAGCTTTGAGAAAAGCAATGGGGTTGATAGTGAGTGTTACTTTTTATTTGTTTATTTTTTTACTGACTCTGAAAACTGAACTAAATATACAAATTTTAATATGGAAAATAAATTATGAATAAAATAAATATTTCTTTTTATACAATTTAAAAGACCATTATCTACCTTACTATTGATTGGTCCTAAATTTAGGATTCAATGCTTAGACTGAAAATAAATCAATTTTACCATAGAAATGTGTTTTGATTCCAAGTTTTGTTTTTAAATAATCTTCAGGATTTAATTTTGATTAAAAATGAGTTTTGATTTTGATCTGCTGTTGACAAGGAAAGACTAAAAAAATTTAAAACAAACAAAAAATGTTAAACTTTAAATTAACATAAATTAAAATTTTTCCTTAAATTTAAATATTTTTTAAAATTTAAATAATTTTTAAAAAATTTAAATGAGAATGAATTTATATAATTTTTTATCAGTTTAAATAGAAATTAATACAAATTTTTTTTTTCTCAATTTAAATTAAAAAAATAAATTTAAAGAATTTATTTTTTAAAATTTAAATAGAAATAAATTTAAATATATTCTTTTTTTATTTTCTTGTTAGAAATCAATATTGGTTATATTTTGTATTCGTTGCTTGGGTTAAATTGTCTCCCCTTATATTAATTTTTTTTTTTTCATTTTCCCTTCACTCGTCTTCTGCTAGCCATTCTTCGGAAACAAAAAAAAAAAACATAAAAAAAGGAAAAAAATACATTTGATAAATAAACGGCAGATTCCCTCATGTAAAAGATTCTTTTCAAAAATAGGGAAAGAAGGCGTGAATTCAGCTTGTCTTTTCGAGTTTGGCTTTTGAAAAAAAACAACAGTTACTGTAAAAACTGCAGAGTTGGGTGAAGGTCGGTTTTGGATTTCATTTTAATTTGTATGAAAATGATTGTCATTTTGTACAATAATTGGATAAAGAACAAAATAAAAAATGCATTTACTTACCACTAGCATCTAAATTCATGTATGTGTCACATATATATATATAAGAAATTACATATGTGTGTCTGTGTGGGTACACTCATATGTAATGTATGCTGTAAAAAATTTATCAGATAAGGATGATGTAGGGGGGGGGGGCTTGTATCTGGGCAGAGCGAGAACAAGTTCGAATCCTGCCAATTCCATTCCAATTTATTAAAAGACCTTGGGCGAGTTCATCCTAGTTCTGATATCTAGCTATCTTATATATATATATATATATATATATATATATATATATATATATATATATATATATATATATATATATATATATATATATACACATACATGATATTTAAAAAAATATATTTAATTTTGTAATTACTGTAAAAGAACTATATCTTTGACTCTATTATAAAAACCAATGTGTTTTTATTTGTATATATGTCCGTCCCATCAAACAAACGCTAGCAAAAATAAACAAAAAACTGCCGGACAAAACCATTTCAAATGCTTAGAAGAGGAAAAAAGCAAATAGCAAGTCAAACAACCCCGTCACCTCTATCTAAAATGTATTTAAAAAGGAAATCTTTCACTCTATTTTCATAAAGAGACATTTTTATTATTCACTTTCTTTCTATACTGATATGTTTTTTCTTTCCCTTTTTTATCTTTCCAATTTGAGTCATTTTCTTTCTTTTTAACTTTACTGATCGAGACATTTTATATGAATATAAGTGTTAGTGCAAACTCTGATGAAACATAATCTTTCCCATCAATTTTAATGGAGGATGCACATCCATTCTTAAATATTATTTTAAAATAAAGTGACTTGCTTTTAATAAAAATTGAACAAAAATCTAATCCAATATTTTATGTATATAATCACATCTGCATTAGACATGGAAGCCATTAAAAACAGTTTATTTTAAGCCATTAAAAACACTTTTTTTGAAGTCATTAAAACATTTTTTTGCAAACCATTAAAACAATTTCTTTTGAAAACCACTAAAAATTATTTTGTAAGGCATTAAAAACACCTTTTTGGTCAGTCATTAAAAACAATTTTTAATGAATTGTATATTTTGTAGCTAGTCACTAGGTCACAAACTGGTGTATGATCCATACCAACTGGGTAACTTTTGTGAAGAGGTCTGATGTTACAAGGCATAAATTCATTACATCTTCTATCTAATATATATAAAACTTATGATGGCTGGATTTTAAAAGTTGGATCTAAATAGCATTTAAACTGGTAATATACTAATGTACTTTGCTATGATTTATTTAAGAAAAAGTACTTAATCTGGTTCGTCAGATTTTTAACATGGAGACATTCTTAAATAAACACCTTAACCAAACCTTATTCTTTTAGTAAGAGTTCTTGATCCTTTGGTTTTTTTAATTTAGATAAAATAGATACTAAACCTAATAATAAAAAAAAGTGTGGTTATAGGCATTTTTACAAAACAAATTTTAATGTAATTTATGCAGGACAATGACAGATCATTATAGCTAATATATATATATATATATATATATATATATATATATGTGTGTGTGTGTGTATTGTAATTTTTTTTTTTTTTTTTCTGATAACTATATTACTGGTATGAATTATCGCCCCATTCTTCCATAACATCCACATGAGTTTCTTCCCTTACATATGCATTATTGCCCCATTTTAGGGACGTGTACAAATTATCCTTCAAAGTCTGCTTTGGTTCTTGTTTCCCTAAATACTTATTGTCCCACAAGATCAGTTAGACACAAGGTTGGTTTTTATTGTGGAGACCAATCTTCCTCTCGAAAATGAGGTACACTGGATTGGGACCAGAATAAAAATTGCATTAATCTAGAAAGATTTCTTCTTCACTGTCTGAGGATAGAACTTTGATCCCACCTGAAAGACCCTAAGTGTGTGTTTGTTTTTTGAAAATTCTGGGTTTTTTTTTTTTTTGTCGTTGTTTTTTATCCATAATACTGAAAATATTCTGTTGTGTCATGTGAAAGAGAGAGTAATCTTTTCTATTTTTTTTATTTAAAATTCATTTTTTTATCTTTACAAATTTCATTTCGTAATTAATCTAATTAAAATTATAATTCATAATTTGTTTACTGGTTTAAGTAGAATTTAAAAAAAAATTCAAACAAAAACAACATATTAATAAAAAAAGAAGCGAAACAAACAAAAAATGAAAATAAAAAGACTTCCAAGTATTGCCAGGTCTCTTAGAAACAAACAAAAAAAAAACCATTCATTTTTCTGCAAATATTAAACAAAATTTTCCAAAGAATGTTTAATTTCTTTATCCGATAAGACGTACAGTTTTTATTCTGAGAAATCCTATTCCATTTTGCCCATTTCTTTAAAAACCCAAATTGATGCTGTCCATGTGCGTGGGTTAATTAAAGGGAAATAATTCCTGGATATATGTAGGAGGGATGCACGATTGGTTGAATGGAATTGACTGTCGAACCTAATTGTGATCATTTACCGACCAATAGAGTTGGAAAAGGTATGAACCCATGTTTATCCCCTCCCAGCCCTATCAGGAGTAAAGCAGCAACTTTTGTTCAATTGTATACAATGTCTTGTTTGTAAAAGATGAATTGTTTTTCGTTGTTAAATAACCCTAAAAGGAGCTTGATATGCTGTAAAACAGGCAAAGCCAATACCTCGATTCGACTGAGACGATATCAGTATAAAAAGTGGTAAAAAGTTATCCAACCTCTCCCCCTTTCATGCGCAACAGTTTTACGGTTTTCAATCCACAGCATTTCCAGTGCATATTTTCACGTCTTCAATCATGATGGGCTGCTATTATCAGTAGTAGTTTCTTGAATCTGAGAGTAACACGACCATCCAAGTCTAGAGTTGTGGAGACAGACAGATGGATATTTGAAGTGACGACAATGTTTTCTAGTCATCATGATTTTTTTACGATGCTCCTCCTTCAAGTCGGTGCTGTTTTTTTGATAGCATGCAGCTCCATTTGGTCTCGTGTTGTTTCAATGAATTCAGTCGGGGCAGATATCACACACCCGCAGAGACTTTCCTCCAGCAGCTTGTTTCTAAGGATGTCCTCTTATTCGTTCAGTCTTATAGTTGGTGTAAGCAGCTTTATAATCGTCATCCTCTCAATAGAGACCAATCTTACCTTATCAACAACTTTCATACTTTGCACCTTGTCCTGTTACTGGATTTCTAGGATCCAAACATATTAATACTGCCATTAAAAACTGATATTATTTTTAAGTCAATATTACGACTACTACTACCACCATCACCATTATCACTGCAACTACTATTTCTCTTGACTGTCACTTATTATTAGACCTTAACGCATTTACAATGACAATAACAAATATTATTACTACTATAATAATTATTACTATTATAATAATTATAACTATTATTTACTGCTTGAAAACTATTGGATGCCTAATGTTTCGGCATCAAAGAATGTATAAAAAAAAAATGTCTATATATGTTCTCATGGCAAACTTTATCGCCATTTTTAATCATTCTTAACATTATCATTATTCTCCTTATTATTCTTACTATGAAAAGCTGTTATTAATACTGCTCTACTATTCTTAATTCGTATCTGTGTACATTATTATTATTATATTATTATTACTCGCATGTAATAAACGAATGGAATTTACTCGTGTCCATATCTTTTAGTTAGTTTGAATTAATTATGTAATAAAGAACCATTTCGATCTTTCATTCTTGTTTTCTTTTTTAAAAATTTTTGTGTTTATTTGTTTTCTTTTTTTTTTATATTTTTGTATTTGTTTTCTTGTTTGATGTTAATATCCTAACACACCATGCAATAAACCCTGGAGCCTGACATATATATGTCGCCATAAATTAATACACTGTGGAAACGATAAAATTGTTGCCCTAGAAAAGATGACATGATTCCATTTCCGTTTGATGAAAGCTGGTTTTCTATTTTTGTTGCAGACTATCTACAAGTTGGCCGGTTGTGTACAAATCCTAAGAGCAATTAGCGACTTCCATCATGTCTGAAAGTGACACAATGTTCAACGAGCGAGACCGGAGATGCGCCACTGTACAACTCATGCTCTTTACCAATTCAAGTTATGACAACAGGATCATTGCCAGCACCCTCAAAATGCAAATCTGGATAACAAGGGATGTGCCCAGTATGATGAAAACAATTTCCAGCCACAGTTATGGTCTTTGGTGCAGTTTCAAGTGAAGGCCACATCATGCAACCTTACATCTTCGAAGTTGACTTCAAAGTCAACACCAAAATGTACCTGGATGTGCTGAAGAGTCTGGTGATTCCTTGGTGTAATCAGATGGCCAATGGCAGACCCTGGGTGTGGCAGCAGGATTCAGTGCCAACCCACAAGTCTAAAAAGACCCAGGCTTAGTTTCAGAAAAAAATGTTAAGACTTTGTACCCTTCTCCTACTGGCCTCCTTTCTCCCTTGAGCCGAACCTGCTGGAATACTTTGTTTGATCATACGTTGAGAACATCACCGACATGACATCCCACAACATCAAAACTAGCCTGATCACCACTATCCGCCGAGTATTCGCCATGCCCCTGCCAGAGCTTGTGGAAAAGACATGCTCCCAGTTCCAGACCTCTATCGAGGTGATAATTGTGGCTGAAGGCAGCTAAATTGAATAGATGTAATAGATGTCAGCTCTACTACATAAAGCAAGTTGCCTGAATTGATTTTTTTTAATAAAAGTTTTAAAATATAGCTGTAGTGTTGTTTTCTTTAGGCGACAATTTTATCGTTCCACCCTGTAATAAAAAAAAAAAAAAAAAAAAAAAAAAATTCATATAATTTTTATAAAGTACTAACCTTCAATTGGTACATGTCAACATTTGAGCCCAATCGGGTTAGTTTTCCAACAGTCATTTAAGTTAAAGCAAATTTTCCACACAATGAAAAAAAAATCGGACTTTTGTTTATTGCTTTCTGATGGGAAAAATACTGTCGAAGCAAAGCAATGGCTTGGTACAGGTAATTTGAACTCTGATCCATTATAAAGTTAAAAGGTTGTAGGCTAAATGCTCAAGTCACTCAAATTCGGTTGTTATGGAAAACATTTAAAAAGTTCACAAATCCGTTTGACTGATCATAAAACAAAGTTACGTGAGATAATAGAAAAGTTGATGGTGTATTCACCATTTTTGATGAACGTTTGTCGATGAAAAAGCTGTGTTCAAAATGGGTGACGTGTTTACTCACAGTCTAAAACAACAATGCCTTGATGGTTCAGTGCGTTATTTGCAAATGCTTCAATGTAACAAAAAGAAATTTTTGTGCTTATATATGACAATGGATGAAACATGGACCCACCATTTCACTCCAGAATTAAATCAGTAGTCAGCAGCAGGTGAAAGCCATCCAAAACAACCAAAGATGCAAACATCAGAAGGCAAGGTTTTGGTCTCTATTTTTGAAACATGCAAGTTATTTTGTTCATTGATTACCTTGAAAATGAAAAACTATCAACAGCAAATATTGTGCAATATCACTTATGTGTATGTAGTATCATTTATGTATCTCATGCATGTAGCATTAATAAGCGCTTGTTAAGCTATGGTCAACAAATCAAGTTTTTAAATGTCGTTTTAAGCAAAAACAATATTACATACTTAATTGTCATTTTGAAAATACTAATATATCCAAAAATTACGAAAATTTACCAAGTAGTACAACTTATTATGTTTTTAGTACAAAAAAAAAAAAAACCCTCCCTATAGACAACAAATATTGACACAAGTAATCTAAAATAATCTTTTCAGAGTTATGTCCCTTGTGTATAACTTGAAAATCCGATGTCTACTATTGATTTCTTGTTGTCAACGAATGTTTCTCTTCTCTAGAAGTTGAGTGGAAATAAAACTCCTTAAAAGTTTATCAGAAAATATTTTTTATCATCGTAATGGTCGCCGTCATTATTTTACATGGACATCCAACACCCCCACCCCCACCGCACCTAAATTAAATTATAAATGCGAGCAAAAAAAGAGGGAGATTTGACCCCTCTCTCTCCCCAAGAAAAAAGATGAGAAATAAAAATAACCTGCCTCCCTATCTTAAAGAAAGAAAGAAAAAAAAAACAACTTTTGTTGACCAGACAGGACTCTCCAATGAAGAACCCCTTCCCGCCTCCTAAAAAAGTGCAACTCCAAAAATGAGGCTGGCAGAAATGGACAAGATGGCAACCATCTTGGTTTGAAATTTTAAAAGCTGTAATGAGAGCTAATATTTGAGATAAAATAAAAAGCATTTAAAACTACTTAAAAACATCAAAAGAAATGATGCAGGTTGGTTACAAAGTAACCTTTATTGGCTACTAGCCTGGGTGCCCGATGTTGCCCAGGTGTTTGGAGGTGTGTGTTGAGCAAAAAAAAAGTGGTAGTAGGCAGGCAGGCTTGAACCAGTGAATGTGAAGAGAGGTGTTAAAAAAAAAAAGTCGTAGTAGACAGGCTGGAATCCGTTACGTGAAGGTGGAAAGAAAATAAAAGAAAATCTGACGTCTCAGCCGATGTTTCCATGACTAGGAGTCAAAAGCGTTGAAATTAACCGAAGTCAATCCAACGGTGATATACCTTAACAAACTAGCTCCGACGCAAACATTACCCACACACACATGGTCAGACATGGACGTTTAATACACATTATTGCTGGTTAAGGTAGGATACTCTGCTGAGATGTTAAATTAACACATTTTAAGTTTTTTGAAGTAGAAGCACGCGGCTCATGTGACTATGTTATCAGAAATAGGATGGCACTTTTTTGTGAGCTACAGGCTATTACCTAAAGAGAAAATGTAAAACTGTCAATAAACATAGATTCCATGATCAAAGCTTCTTTCTTAGAACTGCACGCCTGTGGAATTGTCTTCCGTTTTCCAGCTGTCTATAATATGGTTGTCTTCAAGTCCAACATGAACAAGTTTCTGATGAGCCGTTCCACTTAAGTTAACAAATTTATCGAATTTCCATTACTATATTGTCCTTTTGACTACTGTACACTCTTTAACCCTTATCCTTGAGTGGCCTATCGGCCTTGATAAGTGGTGACGCCTATGTAAAAAAAAAAGAAAAAAAAAAAAAGAAGAAAACTTTGACACACTTCTCGGTACTTATTTACTGTATAGATAAACGGATACTCTTCCTGGTGAGACCAAAGTATGAATATGTCATCCACATTGTTGGTTTCAGTGATGTTGATCCTCTTGTCAATTCCTCAAAGTGCTTTGTTGACAACAGCAGTAATTTTTTTTTGAAACTATGCCCTTTTTAAAGGGCATATCTCTCATGCAATTGCTACAAATTAAATGAATAACTGTTAGTGCAATTAGCCATTATTTTTCGGAACACCCAAGTCATACACTTACAGAATTAACAGCTACCTTTTTTTTATTTTTTAAATATATTTTTGATAAAAAAAAAAAATAATTTAACAACAAAAGAAAAAGTGTTGAGTAATTCTTAATAACAAAGATGGTGGCGAAGAATCAATGCAGTCACGATCTCGAGTGTTTGAATATTAAAAAAAAAAAAATGGGTTGTTGGAAATACCAGATATAAAAGGGTTTTGTCAAAAGAAAAAAAGTGACTTGAGTTTTTTTCCTTTCCTCTGTTTCTTTGATATAACAACTACATTACAGTAGTTTCGTAGGTGTAAATCCACTGAAACTTCGGTGTTTATCAAAAAACTGCTCAATGACAAGTATTTTCTTTTAAACAAAAGAAGTATTTCTTACATAATTATCATCTCAAAAATAGTAATACATATAGATAATATATATATCCAAAAATAACAAAATTTGATCGACTAGATAATTTTTTATATGTAAAAGTAATTTTTTATAGAAAATTTTATATTTCGTTGTTTTCTTCATACTGATAAAATATGGCGGAAAACAGGGGTGATTGAAAATGGTGGCTACCGATTCTTCCCATATACATTTTTTTTTTAAAACTAATAATTATTGATAATTTTTGGATATATTACCATTTTTAAGATGACAATTAGGTAACTAATATTGTTTTGGCTTAAAAGGGCATATTTTTAACAAATTACCACTGTAATTTAACCATAAACAAGCACTCACATCTCTCTTGGCACTGCTCCGATTTTGTTTGTAATGTCCTTCTTCAGTTCAGAAATAGTCTGGGTATTACTTACTCTGATAAACATAAACTTTGAGATAAAATCCTGGGCAGGGAGGTTAAAGTCTGATGAGTGTGAAGCCCATTCAGGATCACACCTCTAACTGATAAGACAATCATCAAAGTGCCCTTGCATATTGAATAGCGATAATACAAAAAAAATGTTGGAGATTTCCAACTGAAACTTAGTGGACAAGTCAGTATGGTCAGATTACAGAAAGGATTGTGAATTTTATTAATGATTCCATGCGAGGTACTTTTGGACATTCATCGTATAGGCCTTGATTAAAAAAATTTACTTGATCTAAGAGGATCTACGTTTTTTCTTTCTCCTAAACTTATATGTACTAATAACAGAGATACATGTTTGTCTGCCTGACCATCTTGTTTATATCTTTGCTAATTACTTTTTAGTTATTAGATTAAAAAAGGAAAATTGATAAAACTAGCAAGACTAGTGTCCCAGCATTTCCTGGAAAAAATATTAAAAAAAAAATATATATTTTTCAATTTAAAGTAAATCAATAGAGTATTAAAAAGAAAAAAAATTTTTTTTAAGAAAATTTACTTTTTTTCACAGCTTTAGAAACTAGCAGCAGGGACGCCCATCTCTGTCCAGTCATAAAATACGCTTTAATATGATATTTTAATTTGTCCAGATTTTGTATACATTATTATAGAGTTGTGATTTAAAAAAAAAAAAAAAAGAAAAGTATTTGGGTGCCATCAGCTAGAATCGAAACCAAAAGCAAAACTAGCATTCAAAGCTAGTGATGTTACCACTGTATCAATGTAACACGCATATGAACTGATTAAAAATAAACTTAAGATGAATGTACAATGATTTTTTTTGAAACTTTGACCCCTTAAAAACTATTTTAACTGGCTAAAGACCCATAAAAGAACGGTCCATAAAAGATCCAATCATTTGAAGCCCTTAGCACCGCTCTGCAACTTTTAGTTTCGCAAGAGATAGTTTGAAAATATGGAGACAGACAGACAAACATAGTGAGTTTTATAAATTAGATTTGAGCAGCATCCAGGCTGTATATTTGAGGAAAAAAAAAAGGAAATTCCCCCCCTCTCATTACGATCAGTGTGATAGTACAATAGTGCTTATAAAACTCTTCATTATTCTCATTGAGAAATAAAAACAAAAAAAAAAAAAAAAAATTAATAACATGGATCTGTCCAATTTATGCAAAAATAAAAAAAAATTGGTAGCCACCTCCATATACAGGTCCAACGTTAATTAAAAAACACAACGATATTATAAAATAAAGTTATAGATATTTTTAAACGATACAAACGAAATGGTTTTAGTTTTTTACCCTAACCCAACTTTTAGGGTTAGTTTGGCAAAAGTGGGTTTAGTTTGGTTTGCATTATATAGAAGCACAAAGTTATATTATTTAAGTGAATAGATATATTTTAAAATTATTCATTGCTGATATTTTTTAATTGTTCATTTCAAAATAAATGATGTTTTACAAAAATATTTCTTTTTATTATTCTGTAAAAAAAAAAAAAAGATTATTTTAGTTTTTATAAATGTATGGTACTTTGTAAGGATAGGGGTCCGCTTTTTAGTGTAGGGGAAAGTCTATCTATTCAAAAAGTAGCACTTCGGTTTAAGGCGAAAATAAAAATTGCTACAGTCTAGAAGGATTTCTCCTTAACTGACCAACAAGAGAAAAGATTATGTATAGTATTAGAACACTTTAACATTATTTCTAGTTTGAAAATTACCGCCCCCCCCACACCAAAACAGCAGTTTGAAATAAGAGAAAAATTAAATGTATTTCAAAAAATCTCTCCATATATATATATATATATATATATATAAATGACCTTGTCTTTCTGTCTGTGTGGAACAGTTTCTACCAAACTACTCTTAATTTTTGGTCTACAGACTTGAAACTTGATATATAGGGGATTTGGATTTTAGCCAGTAAAAATAGCTGCTAAGGGATCAAAATTGAACAAAATTGAAACTTAGCAGACGTAAGTTGACTAAACATGTTACTTCTATATCTGCGACTTTAGTTTTGCATGAGATAGAGTTTGAAAATATGAAAATAGACAGACGGTCCTTTATATATTAAATTACTATTTTCTTATTTTTTATATACCATTCTTATATTTTTCTACATATTAAAACAATGTCATATTAATATTATTTCCTTTTTTTTATATTATAAATCTATATATCTTTATTTTAACTTTTACTTTATCATGTATTCTTTTAATTATATTGATACATCAATATTATTTTTATATTATACAGTATAACTCCAATATGAGAAAGGAGCAGCCTTCAATATTTCCTCCTTTTTCTTTTTGATGTAAAACAGTGTACTTCTTCCAATCTTATAATCTCTCAATATAACGCTATTTTCAACTCCAGCATCTAATTTTTCTATAATTTGACATTTTTCAAGTAAAGTCAGTGTCACTTGTTTTCTTTTAGAATTGCAAGCCATTGTGATGGGTTGTTTTACACTATTTTAAATATAGCAATTTAAAAAAATTTTTTTTTACTGCTAGTGTAAATTAATTATCAATAGCTAATCTACATTAATTACATAGTACCAATATTAACATTTCTGCGCAATATCTGACTAAACCATGTAAACAGTTTTACTGCAACTCCGCATCAAATATGCTAATTTCAATGACGAGGCAGTTCAAGTTTAGAGAAAGTCCAGGTTTAGAAGAAGTCCAACTTAAGAGGAAGTTCAAATTAAAAGAGTTTTACTGTATTAATACATTATTTTCAATCATTATAACTCTTATAACTTTTTAATATTCTACTGTAAATAATTTTTAATTCTTTTCGTTACTATATATTATTACTATTAATTATCCACATCAGGTTTTTTTAAATCTAAATTAATATTAAATGCTGTTATTTAGTACTCCTTAAATATTAATTTTCCATTTATTTCATTCTGAATTTTTTTTCATAATTTACTATAACTTTTATATTTCTTTAAAGGAAATTAAATTCTGTTTTTATTCTTAATAATATAAAAAGAATAAAAAGCACACAAATATACAATGCTAGGTAGTCAGACAATATCTACACCTCCCCTCCCCTCATAACAAATGTTAAAATGGTCTTGAACTGTTTTGAATTAACCGACTTCTTCTCCTTCGCTAGCGAAAGGAAAATGGAAAATTGAACACCAACATTTAACTTTTGCAGCGTTTTTTTTCTTCTTCTTCTTCTCCATGCGTTCTTGTTTTGGATTTTATTTTTCAATCCTCTTTCCATGATTAGGAAACTCTGCGACATTTCCTTTTAATTGAGGATTTGATCTTTTGGAGGAAGTGCCTAGTATCGCCTGATGAGATCTTTAGTTATTCATAACCAATTGACTGAAACATTATCATGATTGTGTAGCGATATTATAAAATGTTTCTTTAAATATAAATGACAAGTATATCTTTCTCTATTTATTACTGAGCTTTAAACCTTGTTAATTTATTTTGTCTTTGAATATTATTAACCTGGAATTATATACACTGCGTGTCAAATTATTAACGAGATAATATTTTCCTACCAGTTTCAGAAACTTACCAGTAGTTTCGTATCAAAAGCTTTGGAAACATTAGCAATGCTGAGCTGCATATACTGTGAAACTTTCGCACTGTTCCGCGCAATGTAAACAACTTGCCATCGTAACTGCTGAATCCACGGTATTTGAGATGTGTCAAATTATTAACAAGGCAGTTTTTTCTGAAAGAAGTGGAAAAGTCTGTTAAACCGTGACAAAGCCTCTATTAAAGCACCATCACATACAAAACCGTTTGAAATCAGCAGAGGACAACATGTAAACGGATTTTTTTCAAAATTTTGTTTACGGATGAAGTGCGTGTCACTCTTGATGGCCAAGATGGCTGGAGCAAGGGATGGGTCCTGAATGGATGACATCTTCATCAGCGTTTAAGGTGCCAACAAGGTGGTGGTGCGATAATGATTTTGGCTGGGATTATTGGAGGTACTTTAGTTGACACATGGAAAGTCCCAGAAGGTGTGAAAATGACGTCAAATGCTTACATAGCTTTTCTGAAGGAGCACTTTGAACCATGGCTGAAGAATCAAAAGTTGACATTCAGAAGAACTATTATTTTTATGAAGGATAATGTTTCTTTCGCATGCAGCAAACAAAAGCAAAGAGCATTTGCAACAACTGGGGTTCTCTGGCTTACAGAAGATGGAGTGGCCTGCGGATTTGCCAGATTTGAAACCAATTGAGAACCTTTGGAGTATCATGAAGCGACACCTCTATGCAAGTGGATGTCAATTTAAGAGCAAAGATGAGTTGTGGGATGCTCTCCAAGAGGTATCGTGAGGAATAACTGTTGATGAAATCACAAATTTGACTAATTCTGTGAACCAATGTCTTTCATAAAAGTCACATCTTTCACAAGTCATTCAAAAAAGGATTGCATATCCCCTACTAATTATGTCAACGTAGAAATTGCTATGTAGTTATTGTGTTTGAAGCATTTTTTCTAGTTCATTTAATGTTTGAAAATTAATTCAATAAACAAGTTATGGGTATATTGTTTTTTTCTCAACCTCGTTAATAACTTGACACACTGAAATCAACAGGTATTCCTGTCTTTTGCCAGTTTCGTTAATACTGCTTTAAATACTTTTATTTTCTGACTGAAATAGCTTAATAGTATTGTAAGCATTTTCTCAAAGTTTCATGGACTTTTATTCACTCGTTCCTTAAATATTAAGACAAATGTAAACTCGTTAATAATTTGATACGCAGTGTATATACATATATATATATATATATAATTATTTACTATAATAATTATTAAATACCTTCAGAAACTAGTATTCATCCTTTTTTTTAAAAAAATTTTTTTTTTACATGGAGTTCACCACTTATCAAGGCCCAATGGCCACTCGGGGATAAGGGTTATTGTGTGTACAGTAATCAAAGGGATAGTATAGCAATAGTATTGGAGAATTGGTAAGGTGTCATTACTTAAGGGGGGGCGGTTCATCAGGTATTTGTTTGTGTTGGACTTGAAGACATCCAGGTTGAAGTCGGGAGGGAAACAGGCAAGCGGAACAGAGTTCTACAGGCGTGCAGTTCTAAGAAAGAAGCTTTGTTCATGGAATCTACGTTTTGATTTAGGCACAGATAGGGAGTTGGGAAAATTATTGACGGTGGTTTCAGCTAGTCGGGTGTTTTTTGAAAAAGATTGGCGAGGGGGGACTAGAGAATGGAGCTCAGACGAGCACTTGCCATGGAAATAACGATAGAACAACGACAGGCTCGCTACGTCTCTTCTGTGGGAAAGAGGTTGCAGGGTAGAGAAAAGGGCATCCCCCACTAAGCCACGAAGTCTATTTTGTACTCTGTCAAGGCAGGATAGGCTGTTTTTAGCAGCTCCCGCCCAGATGTGGCAGCAGTACTCCATCTTTGGACATACTTGGCTCTTATATAGATAGAGAATTGCATCATTAGTGAGATATCTTCTGGAGTGGTAGAAGGATCCCACCATTTTCCCAGCAACCTTGGCCACAGATGATGTATGTGTTCCATTTAAGATCAAGAGTAAAGGTCAAACCCAGGAACTTATCAAAACCTGGGGCCTTCCTAGACGAGAGCCATCCATTTCAGTTGATGCCAGATAGGGATCAGAGCGTTTATGATGTAGAGATAGGAGCTTGGTTTTAGATGCATTAAAGGTAACCAGCCACCTCTTTCCCCACTGAACCACGCGCTCAAGATCAGAGGAGAGAGAATCAGAGAAAACATCATCATTTACAGTCTTTGATGTGTTGCCATAGATGGTCGTGTCATCAGCATAAGATGTCAACGAAAGATTTTAGTATGTGTTTTGGGAGATCATTGATGTAGATCAGGAAGAGAGTTGGGCCCAGTATGGACCCCTGAGTGACTCCAGCATTAATACTGTGGGCCTCTGATTTCTGCCCATCAACCACTACTCTTATGAGCCTATCTGAGAGAAATGATTTAATGATCGAGAAAACATTTCCAGTTATACCGTAACTGGAAATCTTGTGTAGTAGGCCTTTATGCCAAACCTTATCGAAGGCCTTTGGTATGTCGAGAGCAATTGCCCTAGAAATGAAGCCTTTGTCGAGAGATTCGCTAATCCTATGAGATATAACCGTTAGCACATCTGCTGTAGATCTAACAGATCGGAAACCATATTGCGTGTCGCTAAGAAGGTTATTTCTGCTGAGGTGGTTGACTACTTCTCTATTTATTGTGGATTCCAGCAACTTACTCATGACACACAGGAGACTTATTGGTTTGTACTGAGAGGGGGATGACTTATCACCTGAATTCTTAAATACAGGGCATACTGATGAGGTTTTCCAGGGTGTTGGGAAGCACTTCTCCTTAAAGCAACGCTTAAACAGTTTGGTAAGTATGGGGGCAAGTTCTGGTTGAAGCTTTTTTAACACTATAATTGGAATACCGTCGGGACCAGTTGCTTTACTGGAGTCAAGGTTCTTGATTAGCTTGGCAACCTCACGCACAGATATTTGTATGTTGCATAGCGTGTTGTCTGTTATAGGAGGGAATATTTTGTTGCATAGCGTGTTATCTGTGATAGGAGGGAATATTTTGGGAATCATCAGTGCAGGGTATCACAATTAACACTGGTCGACAGATTCGAACTCAGCAACAGAAGCCATTTCTGACTTCATTAGCAAAGACCTAATCCATTTGGCCGCCGTTAATCATGAGAAGTACTGTTGAGATTTAAACATTTATTTTTAGATGGTTTTAATGTTTGTCAGAGTGATCTAATCATTATATGAGGATCTGCGCATACGATATAGTTGAGCTAAATTTCAACTTTATTTCAACTGAAAGTGCTCAACGATAAGAAACGAGTTTCTTAAAGGGGGTGAGATAATTATTTACTATAATGATAATTAAATAAATATATATCCATCCTGTCACACAAAAATTAGGAAGTAAATAAAAAAACTGCCGGATTAAATCATTTCAAGTGCTTAGAGAAAGGAAAAAAAGCAAATAGTAAGTCTAACAACCATCACCATTTGAAAGAAATTCTGAAAGAAATTCTACACTCTATTACCATAATGAGACATTTTTTTTTTTTTTTATAGTTGGAGGTGAAAAAGGTAAAAAACAAAAAAAAACATTTAGATTCTGAATATTTTTTTAATATAAGACGTGTAAAATATATTTAAATAAATAAAAAAAATGAAATTACAAAGAATTTATTTTGATTCCAGTAATTACTGGAAAGATGGAAATTGCTTGTATATATTTTTGTGTGCAACATTTTTTTTCTTATTTTCCTGTGTCTGTCCCGCTAAAGTGGGGTGTGCATTAATTTTTTTTTTTTTTTGTGTGTTCAGATTTGTTTAATTGCAATAGTTATGCTCTGCTTAATAAGTCACACCATCTGTTGCCAGGTTTTTTTTTTTAATTAATGAGTAAGTACTTATAGCAAAAAAAAAAAAAAAAACACTCACAAACAAAGGTTAATGGGTTGGATAGATTGACATTTTTAATGATGATGAATATGATGAGAGGATTGAAAATCTCCACATACCACACACTCAAAACAACAGTCGATCCAAAAAACAGCAATTCTTCCCCCTAGACTGTGAGGACTAAAAGGACAAAATTCTAAAGAGATTTTACATACAATACTTGGTATTCCCAAATAGTTACCCATCAAGTATTGACCAGTATAAACGGAGCTTAACTTTGGTGTGTCGATATAATTATAATCATATTTTCATCAAGGTAATACGGCATAATCATGTTGACCCACGGGTTCTTATTAGATCATCAAAGTTAAGCAACGTTGAGCGTGGTCAGTACTAAAACGGGTGACCATTTGGGAATTCCAGGTGCTGTATGTGCTCTCCGCTTATCTCGCCATTGTTTCCAGTCGTCCTGGACTTCTCCTTGTTACTGGACACAAGCAGTGCTGATTCAGGAGAGGTGTGGTTGGGGATTATACAATCCTTGCCTCACAGTTACAGGAGCAGCTACCCTTACAGGAAATATCCATTGTCTCTTGAGACTGAACGGAGGTATTAATTTTCACCAAAGTTTATGATATTAATGCTAAAGTGTTTATCTGAGTTTTCAAAGTATATGTTCAGAAAAAAAAAATTTTTTTTTTTTAAATCCATCACTGGTATTATTCTTTATAATAGCTGGGCAACTCTGGGTAGCCCTGCTGGTCATTAAGAAATGAAAAGTTGACTATGTATTAATGAAGATTTTTTAAAGCGTTCATTCATGTGGATATTAGCAAAAACGAATTGTCAAGTAAACGCTGTTTGACAGTGGAATCTGAAGTTTGATACTAAAAATCGAAAGCACAACATCAATTTAAGTCTGTTCACAAATGAAGTATATCTTCATACTTCGGACGATTGTTTGGGTTTTGGTACTTAGGCAGAGAAGGTACCAATGCTGCTTTTTGTAAATAGTATTTTCAAGTTAAATTTAAGTTTTACAATATCTTTTTGTTCATTAAATTATTAGGTGAAAGTAAGTGACAGGACAATTCCAATATAGTTTCTGATTCCACTACAATTGCCGATTTCGTTCTAAATTTCCGATTCTAGTTTTTGTAGGAATGTCTAAATTTTTAACTATAACATGTTTAATTTTTCCCGATAACAATAAAAACACATTTGAAATGTGCATATATTTTCTCAAATATAAAAACACACTTGCGAGGGGGTGGATGGGTGGGGGGTCTATAGATTTTAGTTTTACTGGATGTTTAAAAATCAATAAATATTTATTATTTTGTTACGAGCAGTGGAAAATTTTATTTTAAACAGAATATAAAAAAAAAAAAAAAGATAAGTACGGGAATCGTTTTTGGTATCGAAAAATAAGCACAAATGTTTTTGATTCCGATATCCCATAAAGTTCTGATTTTTCTGATTCTCGCTTAATCGTCCCAACACTAGTGAAAATACAGAATAGTTACAAAACACTCTCCACTCCTCAAGCTAAATAATAACATTATTATTTCAGCACGGTACCTTTTCTGCATAAGTACCCCTTTTTTTTTTTTTTTTAAACTTATAACTGCCATGTGTATGGATCTACGCTCGGTAACTGCTCCTCGTTGCTTTTAACCGAACTTACCAAATGCTTGGTGTGGATACGCATATGACGTTGCAACGTGTCCCGCCTCGCAAAATGTTTTGCACAGATGTTGCACTCGTATGCCTTCTCCCCTGTGTGCGTGCGTTTGTGCAGCTGGAGGTACTGCCTCTGCGCGAATTGTTTGAAGCAGACCTCACACTGATATGGCTTCTCCCCTGTATGGGATCTGTGGTGCATCTGGAGCGAGTTCTTGCGTGCGAACTGCTTGAAGCAGACCCCACACTGATATGGCCGCTCGCCAGTGTGAGAACGCTGGTGCAGCTGCAGGTAGTGGCGCTGTGCAAACAGCTTAAGGCAAATGTCACATCGGTACCGCTTCTTCGGAGAGTGGGTGCGCTGGTGGACGGTCAGCTTGTCGCGCTGTGCGAACCGCTTATGGCACACGTCACAGCTGAACGGACGCTCGCCTGTGTGCATCCGACGATGAATCTGCAATGTGGTCTTGCGTGCAAACTTTTGGATGCAGAAATCGCATTGAAATGGCTTTTCACCAGTGTGTGTTCGTCTGTGAATGACGAGATAGTGACGCTGTGTGAAATTCTTCAAACAGACATCACATTGCAGCAACTTCTCTCCGGTATGGATCCGACGATGGATCTGCAGATAGTATCGTTGCGCAAACTGTTTGTAGCAATAGTCACACTGGTAGCGCTTGCGGTAGACCATCATGCCAGGGTTTGTATTTACCATACCCATGGTTATATTATTACCATCAGTATTACTACGACCACTACTATTACTATGATTGATAACTTCTCCTTCACCAATGTCATTACCTCGAGCATCAGCATCGCCAACATTACCTGGTGTTACATTATTTTCTCTTACTACATTACTGTTGCTTGATTTTAAGACGTGTTTCGAACGAAGATGCATCTGTAACTGTCCTCGGTGAAAGAACGCTTCTCCGCAAAGTTCACAGTGATGAGGCCGCTCACCTGTATGCTGCGTCCGTCGGTGAATTAAGAGCGTGTCGCGACGGGCAAATTTCTGAATGCAGTAATCACACTGATAAGGCTTTTCACCTGTGTGCGTGCGGCGATGGATGCTGAGATAGTGACGCTGTGCGAAACGCTTCAGACAGATTTCACACTGATATGTCTTGGACGATTTCGGAATGCCGGACGGCATTGTACCATCATGGCGAGGCTCACTAGTAGCTTCGACCTTTTGATCTCCATGCGAGAACGGCATTATTACCATGGTTCCGATTTCGCCTTCATTTCCTTCCACAAAAACGTTGCTCGCCGCAGAGCTGTTGCCCTCGCCACCACTGCCTTGGACGTATGGATTCATCATTTTGTCCCTCGTGGGGAGATCAGGATCAGCATCGGGATCCGATTCCTGTAGTAGGTGATCCATCCCAGCACTAATCGCACTTTTTAAAAGTCCGGCGCTACTCTGATCAGCGACGTTGCCAGGAACGATATCAGGTTTGTGGTTTCTCCGGTGTCGCTGTAGTGTATCTTTGCGTCCGAAATGTTTGCCACAAAAATCGCAGGGAAAGGGTCTTTCACCAGTGTGGGTACGTCGGTGATTTAGCATCAAGTATTCTTGTGCAAACTGCTTGCCGCAATAGTCACAAAACAATTGTTTTAACGGCTTTTTAGGGGTTGGTTTCTGACCATAATGGGTTTGGATGTTAGACTGATTATGTTGTTGTTGTTGCTGCTGCTGCTGCTGCCTATGTTGTGATGATGATGATGATGAGGCGGAGGATGATGATGAAGACTGTTGACTAATCTGTCGGTTATTAGATGCCTGCTGATGATCCTGCTTTTGATGGTAATGTACCTCAGACTTGCTGGAGTGACTGTATTTCTTTAATGGCAATGCTGCAGCCGTACCCGAAGAGGAAACCCTGCTGTCCACCCCAGATCCAGAATGCTGATGCTGGTAGGATGTGGATTTTCCTCCACTCACGTGACCACTACAGGGGACCTCGCCACACCCACCATCAGTGGTGCCATCGTTGGACATGCCCTTTTGAGAAGAACTTTTCGACTGGAAACTGCTACAGTTATCCCTATTTGACCCACCAGCCCCGTAACCACTGCTACCACTGCTGTTCTGAGTTTTTTCTGGAAAATTCATCGACACAGCAGGAGGCGCAGTCATTGCAGGCAAATAACAAGCTTGTGAGAAAGTGTTTCCGTAGACGTCGGACGAAAAGACATTCTGACCCAAGTGTGATACGTGCTGGGAGGTGTCCAATACATGGTGACCCATCGAAAGTTGTTTTCCACCAGAGACATGCCCACCATGAGATGCACGGTGTGGTTGGGAGGCACTGCTAACTCTTGGTTGAAACTGTTTTCCATATAAGTCCCCGTAGATCGGCAAACCTGTTGACCGTTCCATAGTCAGGATTTAAGAGGCTCCCTAATGATTGTCTAAGGTCAGTTGTGCAAGTTGGGCTTATTTTGATGCGTGGTTTGTTTTTCAACTGGATTGAGTTTGTATCAGTTTTAGAACTGTTTTTAAGAATTCTGAAAAAAAAAAAAAAAAAAAAAATGTTACTGCAAACATCGAAATAAAATATTAACATAATAAAATATTAACGTAAAATATGGTGCTTCTTTTTTATAATAGCAAAATTCAAAAATAAAAATATTGAATTTCAAGTAAAATAAATGGTATCTACTTGACTGTAATGTCACAGTAATGAACATATCCAAAAATTATGCAAAACGATAGGGTAGAAAATTAATTATTAATGAAAACAGTTTTCAAAAACAATTAGTGAAAATTGAATTTTGCTAAATTGACCTAAGATTTTTTAAGTTTTCAGAAAATAATTACCTCCCTAATTACGATTCGAACTCTCTGGTTTCAGGTTTGAAGTTTAATATTTCAATTTTCAAATTTTGCTCTAATAACGTAGAAACACCTAAAATATTAACATGGAAATAAAATATTAAAATTTTCAAGACTTTCATGTCTTAACAGTGAAAAAAAATCATCATCAGCAGCAGCATCTTCGGTTTAACATCTAATTTAATTGCTAGCATGCATGCGACAGTTTTACGAAACTGACTTCAAATAAATCTATCTCTGGTTAAGTCTTTATTTATCCCATATGCTTTCTTTAACTTTTCCTTGCGAACTGGACCTGCTACATCAACTGTTCTACATTTACGAATCCAAGAATCCTTATCCATGTTTTTCAACATCATCATACTGTTGAAGTCTACTCTTTTGCACACATCTCCCAATACTGTCCAGATTTAATCTTAGAGTTCATCAGAATTAAAGCCGTCTTTAAAACTCATGTTATACATCTAGAGTATCATTCTCAAATTATTTCTTCATGCAACACATGTCCTCAACTCTCACGCCAAATTTCACTTTCAGATATCATCACATGTTGTAGACCTGCCTGATAGAATCTTCTCTAAAAAAACAAAAATAAATAAATAAACAGATACTTAAACAGTATAAATCATCATCATCATCATATTCGGTTTAACATCTGTTTTATATGGTGTTGGACGGCTTTATGAAATTGACTTCAAGACTAACCTTTATTTGGCTTCTTCAGACTATTGCACTTATCTTAAATGTTATTTTTACAACGTTTTGGCTGATGTAACCTTCAACCCTCTTCAGATGTATTTTGTTGAACTCGGGGAATCTGCACAGAATTTTGAATATAACCCTTTATTTAATCCGCAAAGGGTAGCATGCTCTTGTTCTGTCAGCCATGACAGAACGAGAACTGTCAGCCATGTCAGTTTGACAGAAAGATCCCCGAGTTTGATAAGATGCAACCGAAGAAAGTCAGAGGTTATATCAACAGAAACGAGAAAATAACACTCAAGATGAGAACAATAGTTTGAAGAATCGAAACAATTATTCCTTAATACATAAAAAATTCAGAAACATAAAATCTTTTTTTTTTTCTTTTTCAAATGCATCCTCATCACTTCCTCAAGTGTTTTTTTTTACCTATACTAATGGTTCATTGCTCTTCAAGGCCAAAGGCCACTCAAGGATAAGAAACAGTTATAATCTGCTTCCTTTCAATTTTGACCTCACAAAAAAGAAATGAAAAATATGTTCTGTTTAGTACAGTTATGGAAGCAGGAAATAGCAAGGGAATTCCAAAGTCTAGTAGTCTGAGGGAAGAAACTATCAAAGTAGAAGGTTTCTTGACATTTAAGGACCTCAATAGTGAGGGGTCACAAGTGCAATGAGTTCATCAGAGCATATTTTATTAAAGTACTTGCAAAGCAGGCATAGGAATGCAACATTGCAGTGATGGTGCAGAGGTTGAAGATTGGTCGATAGTGCGGAACTCATTAGATTTGAGACTCTTGTTTGAACCCTGTCTAAACGTGAAAGATGCACCAGCCCAGATATGGCACCAATACTCTATGCATGGGCAAGTTGCGTCTTTGTAGAGATATGCAATTATTTTATTACATGTTTACATGTCAACACGCTGAAAATGCTTTAGAACATTTTTTAATAAATTTTAGAGTAGGATTTCTTAAAAATTGGTAAGATTTTTATTTGGATGACACAACAGTATTATGAAAAGATTAACAGGGCAACAAGGCCAAGATCACAGTGTAGTATCTGTTCTGATGCTACACTTCACCTTTTCTGACTTCGGTCAGTGGACGAGAAATCCTTCATGACTGAGACAATTTTTATTTTTGTTCCTATCCAGAGTACTTCTTTTTGGAGAGCTGGATTTTCCCCACATTAAAAACCGACCTTATGCCTAACTCTGCCCTTGTGGTAAGTAAATAGGAACAGTGATTTATTGACATTGGACATGGAAACGATCATGTAGTCTGTACGGAGACATTCCTGCAGTAATATGTTCAACAAGTGGAAAGTTCTTGGATAGAAACTTTGTTTATGGAATCATTTGATTTTAGGAGCACACAATTTACCCTGCTAGCGCAGCTGTTCTACATCAACTAATCCAGGAATTGCCATATACTCTTTCAACGTGGCCATACCAACAAAATCTGTTGTCCTGCATGCATTTTCCTGTACTGTGCTGATTTAATCTTCCTCAGAGTTCATCAGATCTAAGCCCATGTTTTAGATTTATATTACACATCTATGATATCATTCTCATATCATTTCTCTCCATGCAACGCATGTCCACAACCCTTACTGGACAGGTTTCACTTCCATACTTCACCCTGCATGATAGACTCTTCACTTTTTAAATTAATATCTGTTTTTTTATCTTGTTACCATGCGTGTTTCAGCTGCACATAAACGTTTTCTAGAAACACAGGGATGCAACATTGCAGCGATGGGACAGAGGTTGGAGCTTGGCAGATAGTGCGGGACTCATTAGATTTGAGACTCTTGTTTGAATCCTGTCTAAGAGTGAAAGATGCACTGGCCCAGTATGCTTTGACGTCTGTCCATTATTTTATTGACACAGAACATAGTCAATAGGAACATTCGATAGGCTTCAATCTAGGACCCCCCCCCCCCCGTCCCAGCTAATAGCTGAGGGAAGAGAAGAATAAAAACTGATATCGATGCATGTGGAGATCGGTGATCTTTTAAACCAACTCATTTCAGGTGAAAAAAATTATATCACGTATTTACATGCCACGTCGAAATTAGTATAAATTCCAAAAATTACAAAAAAAAAATGATCTAGTAGAAAAATAATTATAGCCAAAAATAAAATTCACTGAGTTTATCAATTTATAGCTTTCCATTGTATGTTTTAATGTGAAAGAGTTCCCAAATTTCCAAGGGAGATAACTGCAGCTGATCAATTTAACCAATCTGTCATTTCAAAATATAAAACGTCTAGCTGTTGAAATTGTGGATGAAATTTCCTAAAAACTAAATATAAAACATCTATTGGATTATTTTTTGTAATTTTTGGAATTTATAATAATTTTGACATAACATAATGTTTTCATCTAAAATGCGTTTGTCTAAAAGATCACCGATCTACACAAGCACCTCGGTATCAATTGTTTAATATAAAAACTCCCACAGACAAAATGAAGGCAAATACGCACATTGACTAATTTTCTCCCTTTTATAAAGGAAAACAATTTGTTTGCACTTATGCATACAAATGACCATTTTACTTAAACAACTTTCATACTTAGTAATCTATCTATTTATCTATCTATATTTATATATCTATTTATCATATCTATATTTATATATCTATTTATCATATATATATTTATATAGCTATTTATCATATATCTATCTATCTATATATACAGTTACTTCCCCTGAAAATTGACTCCGGTATTGAAGTCAACCACACACATTATATAATTATTACTATAATAATTAAAAAAAAAAAATCTACAAACACTAGTGTTTCATCCTTTTGGGAATCATCAGTGCAGGGTGTCACGATTACCGCCAGTCAGGAGATTTGAACCGACCACGAAGACATCTCTGACTCTATTAGCAAGAAAAAAAAACTTACACGGCCAACTTTATATATATATATATATATATATATATATATATAAACCATGTAAATCGCTTTATTGCAGATAAAAATTCTTTAAATTTGGAAATTAATATAAACCGTTGTGAAAGTTTGTACATTAGAAGAGCATAACAAGGTGCGTTATTTTCATATATTTTTTAAGTTATGGTCACTTTTCTGTTTTCATGTAATTTTAACTGTCCATTGCTTTATTGCAAAATGCCCAGAAAATGACGATTGACTGCTACTGAAAAGGAGTGTATTGTTGCAGTCATTGCAGAAGATTTATCTCTTGTAGATCTGGGAGCGATCGAAGAAAACCACATTCATTCATAAACAAAACACCAAACCAAGGAAGGACAAAAACATGAGAAGGACAATTTCTCCTCGTGATATTAGAAAAATTTGCCATCAAGTTATCAAGCAGCTGTGCAGCATCAGTGTTGTCATATTTGATGAGGCTGGAATACCTTCTTTGTCCAGCAAACACGATGCAATGTGCTGGATGATATTGTAAGACCTGTTTTAAACAAAATTCATGAAGAAAAACGTATGAATTAGGCTAAAAAAATATGTGAAAAAAAACAACTTCCAAAATGTTTTTTTTTTACTGATGAGGCCCTTGAGAGCAACCCTTGATGGACCAGATGGATGGGCCAAAGTTTGGAGTCCTCTTGGAGCCTCTACACCTCATTGATTCCATCACTACTAAGGAGGTGAAGGTGTCATGTTTTGGGCTGCAATGAACTAATTGGACCTTTTTGAGTACCTAAAAATATCAAACTGACAAGCTAATCTTATATTGCATTTTTAGATGAGCATTTGTTGCCATGACTTCATGACCTCCCATTGTCGCGTCGCCAAATGATTTTCATGCACAACAATGTGCCATCCCATTCAGTCCAGACTACGACCGATTTCTGTGGATTTCTATGCATCAGTGGAGATAATCTCATGACATGGCTACTTTGTTCTTCAGATCTCAACCCCATTGAACAGTTCTGGTTAATTTTGAAGATGAAAGTTTATGAAGGATGAGTTCAATTTTTTGTCGAAAAATGCACTTTCGAGGAGGACTACGGAGGTTGCTGGTGGTATAACATCTTCTCACATCCATCGATTGACTTTATTCGTTGAAAAAAGATTGTTTAATATTATTTTGAAAAATGGAAGTTATGTTGGCAAGTAAACGATTTCTTTAACATAATAATAAAAATTTCATCCTTCGTTTTTGTTAATATTGTTACTGATTATTAGGGCTATGACAACAGCATATTCTTTTCATTGTTTTAGCTTTCGAGCATATATCCGACAGACACAATTAATCAACCGTAAAAGCATAAGATATCAATGGATATATACCTGAGAATCAAAACAAGGGAAAGAATATGCTGTTGTCATAGTATTCTTTGTTTCATTAAAATAAAGTTATGAAGTAAGAATATTGTTTTATTACCTAGAATGTACATTTACAAATACTTGCAATAAAGCGATGGACCTGAAAACAGAAACGTAAGCATAACTTTAAAAATATATTTGGAAATTCCACAAAAATTATGAGAATAACACACCTTGTCATGCTCTTCCAGTGTACAAACTTTCACCTATCTAGGGTTTATATTAATTTCCAAATTTAAAAAATTTTCACCTGCAATAAAACGATTTATACATTTTATATAGGTTGAATACCAGCGTCGATTGTGATTGGTTTGAATTTTTCAACCAGCATTAATTTTCATTTCATACACTGATGATTGGGTAAGCATGAAATATCACTATCTGTAGGTAAAAATGATATTTATTTATAAAAATATTATCTCTAAAAAAAAAAAATAATAAAGTGATAAAGATAAAATAAACTTTATACAATAACCCATCAAGATACAGAAAGCTCTACATGAATGAGTGGAGCAAATGCTATAGGAAACACTTGATGACAATACAAAGTTAAACAAATTTTATTTGATCATCAAATCAATTAGGTAAAACGTGAAATTTAAAGAAAACTCTTTAGACGATGGTATTTCAAAGCTTAATCAGGGTTCTACGGACAATTTTTTCTTTAGTTGACTTTTGACGACTAAATATTTTTGTTCACCAGCCAAACAGAAAAGTCATTAGCCAAACCCACATGATTTTTGGAATATGACATCTCCGTTCTGTATGAGTACATGCATCATGAAGATATTTTTGTACTTTTTTAAAAACATAAGTGTAATTCTAAATATGAACCGAGTTTTATGTAAAGATTTGAAGGTATAAACATTTGAATTTCTTCAGAGTTTTTTTTAAATAGACTTTGATAAAAAAAGAAAAGAGTATATTGTTCTATTATTATATTATCATCATTATTATATTATTATTATTATCATTATTATAATTATTTTTATAGTTTAAATAATTGGATTTTGCTAAGAAACTAAGGTTGAAAAGACATGTTTTACTCAGTAATGAGCTTTGGTAGATTGTTGGTGAAAAAAAACAAAAACACTATTGGCAAAAGATAAGCGTTTCATTATTTCTAGTTGCCACTGGAAAAATTACTTGCACATACAGGGTGACCCCCCCCCCCAAAAAAACGGGCCCCAACTCTAATTAGGCCTTGTTTCTTAGTGTTTTGTCTGAATGAAATGAAACTTTGGTCATAACTAGTTTATTATATTCAAAACATCACATCAAAACACTAGGGTCTTTGGCCTTTATTTCTCCGTTCTACAGCATATGTTCTAGATGGCCTCCATTTAGCTTTTGTTTTTTTTGGGGTCACCCTGTATGACTGTTTTACTCGCAATGTAAAGCTCTGTTAATGTTTCTTATAAGTAGAAAAGAAAAGAAAAGAGAAGAAAAGAAAAGAAAAGAGAAAGATTATTAAAAAAAAAACTGGCATAAGAACATTTGTCTAGAAATAAAACATAAAAAGTATACTATAGTTATAAAAAATAGAATTAGACAAAAAAATATACAAAAGTTTAGAAAAAATATATAGGATTGTGTTAGAATGAGGGGTTACAGGTCAGTAGAAAGTAAAAAAATTAAGAAAAATTACATATGCAGACTTAAATATTTAAAATCATAACAAAAATAAACACTGAGTAATCAGAAAAACAAAAGAAAATCTAAAGATAAAAAAAAGTGAAAAAAAAATCATCTGAAGTGAAATGGATGAGATTATGATGTGTATGTTTGAAATTGTTATTGAAAATTTGTAACATAAATGAACCACATACACACAAACAAAAACACACATACCCATACATACAGATACCAGTAATCATAGGAGCAACTGGGCTTATGAAAAAGAACTTTAAAAAGTACATAGCAAGCATACCCGGTGAACCAAGTGCAAGTGAAATACAAATGATTGCACTGAAAGGGACGGCTAGAATCCTGAAAAGATCTCTTGGTTGGACTCACTAAAATAGGGGTAAATGTCAGACATCTGGTTGGATGTCCCATCCCCTAAAAAAAAGTTTAAGAAAAATGAAAAAAAAAAAAAGTACAAATAGTTGCAAACATATACACTTTCATACATACATACGCAGTATCATCCACGCATTCATGAGGTGTGTATGTATAATGTGCGTATGCTTAAGATTTCTGCTACTTTGCATGTCAGTCTCTCCCTGGCTTCTTTTGCTTTATTGTTCCTTTTGATTCTGTCAACTTTTCATATAGCCAAGCGTCATAAAAAATATGTATTCATTAATTACACATTAAACATAAGCAACGCGACTTGTTAAAATAAGTCTCATGAAAGACAACTGGCAGATAGTCTAATATTTTTAGTGCACTGAGATATGTAGTAATTCTGTAGGATTTAGTGCGCTGAGATATGTAGTAATTCTGTAGGATTTAGTGCACTGAGATATGTAGTAATTCTGTAGGATTTAGTGCGCTGAGATATGTAGTAATTCTGTAGGATTTAGTGCGCTGAGATATGTAGTAATTCTGTAGGATTTAGTGCGCTGAGATATGTAGTAATTCTGTAGGATTTAGTGCACTGAGATATGTAGTAATTCTGTAGGATTTAGTGCGCTGAGATATGTAGTAATTCTGTAGGATTTAGTGCGCTGAGATATGTAGTAATTCTGTAGGATTTAGTGCGCTGAGATATGTAGTAATTCTGTAGGATTTAGTGCACTGAGATGTGTAGTAATTCTGTAGGATTTAGTGCGCTGAGATATGTAGTAATTCTGTAGGATTTAGTGCACTGAGATATGTAGTAATTCTGTAGGATTTAGTGCGCTGAGATATGTAGTAATTCTGTAGGATTTAGTGCACTGAGATGTGTAGTAATTCTGTAGGATTTAGTGCGCTGAGATATGTAGTAATTCTGTAGGATTTAGTGCGCTGAGATGTGTAGTAATTCTGTAGGATTTAGTGCGCTGAGATATGTAGTAATTCTGTAGGATTTAGTGCGCTGAGGTATGTAGTAATTCTGTAGGATTTAGTGCGCTGAGATATGTAGTAATTCTGTAGGATTTAGTGCGCTGAGATATGTAGTAATTCTGTAGGATTTAGTGCGCTGAGATATGTAGTAATTCTGTAGGATTTAGTGCGCTGAGATATGTAGTAATTCTGTAGGATTTAGTGCACTGAGATGTGTAGTAATTCTGTAGGATTTAGTGCACTGAGATGTGTAGTAATTCTGTAGGATTTAGTGCACTGAGATGTGTAGTAATTCTGTAGGATTTAGTGCACTGAGATGTGTAGTAATTCTGTAGGATTTAGTGCGCTGAGATATGTAGTAATTCTGTAGGATTTAGTGCGCTGAGATATGTAGTAATTCTGTAGGATTTAGTGCACTGAGATATGTAGTAATTCTGTAGGATTTAGTGCACTGAGATATGTAGTAATTCTGTAGGATTTAGTGCACTGAGATGTGTAGTAATTCTGTAGGATTTAGTGCACTGAGATGTGTAGTAATTCTGTAGGATTTAGTGCACTGAGATGTGTAGTAATTCTGTAGGATTTAGTGCACTGAGATGTGTAGTAATTCTGTAGGATTTAGTGCACTGAGATATGTAGTAATTCTGTAGGATTTAGTGCACTGAGATGTGTAGTAATTCTGTAGGATTTAGTGCACTGAGATGTGTAGTAATTCTGTAGGATTTAGTGCGCTGAGATATGTAGTAATTCTGTAGGATTTAGTGCACTGAGATATGTAGTAATTCTGTAGGATTTAGTGCGCTGAGATATGTAGTAATTCTGTAGGATTTAGTGCACTGAGATATGTAGTAATTCTGTAGGATTTAGTGCACTGAGATGTGTAGTAATTCTGTAGGATTTAGTGCACTGAGATATGTAGTAATTCTGTAGGATTTAGTGCACTGAGATGTGTAGTAATTCTGTAGGATTTAGTGCGCTGAGATATGTAGTAATTCTGTAGGATTTAGTGCACTGAGATATGTAGTAATTCTGTAGGATTTAGTGCACTGAGATATGTAGTAATTCTGTAGGATTTAGTGCACTGAGATATGTAGTAATTCTGTAGGATTTAGTGCACTGAGATATGTAGTAATTCTGTAGGATTTAGTGCACTGAGATATGTAGTAATTCTGTAGGATTTAGTGCACTGAGATATGTAGTAATTCTGTAGGATTTAGTGCACTGAGATGTGTAGTAATTCTGTAGGATTTAGTGCACTGAGATATGTAGTAATTCTGTAGGATTTAGTGCACTGAGATATGTAGTAATTCTGTAGGATTTAGTGCGCTGAGATATGTAGTAATTCTGTAGGATTTAGTGCACTGAGATATGTAGTAATTCTGTAGGATTTAGTGCACTGAGATATGTAGTAATTCTGTAGGATTTAGTGCACTGAGATGTGTAGTAATTCTGTAGGATTTAGTGCGCTGAGATATGTAGTAATTCTGTAGGATTTAGTGCACTGAGATGTGTAGTAATTCTGTAGGATTTAGTGCACTGAGATATGTAGTAATTCTGTAGGATTTAGTGCACTGAGATGTGTAGTAATTCTGTAGGATTTAGTGCGCTGAGATATGTAGTAATTCTGTAGGATTTAGTGCACTGAGATATGTAGTAATTCTGTAGGATTTAGTGCACTGAGATGTGTAGTAATTCTGTAGGATTTAGTGCGCTGAGATATGTAGTAATTCTGTAGGATTTAGTGCGCTGAGATATGTAGTAATTCTGTAGGATTTAGTGCGCTGAGATGTGTAGTAATTCTGTAGGATTTAGTGCGCTGAGATGTGTAGTAATTCTGTAGGATTTAGTGCGCTGAGATGTGTAGTCATTCTATGGAGGATAAAGTCGATGATATAGCTATGTGTTGATATATCTGCATATTCACATTTAATCAAAATTATTGAATACACATAAAAATAATTTATATTAACAACAGATGAATATAGTAGTAAAAAATATAATTTATTCAATTGAAAACATTGTTGGAATAATTTGTTTATAAATACATAGCAACGGTGTTAAGCCATCACCAAAACCAAAGAATTAACGTGAAACTTTGCTTCAATTTTGAAAAAAACGGTTGTTCACATTAATAGGTAATTGCAAACAAAGACGCCATCTTCCTTGCGTGAGTCACTGATTTGAAATATTTTCTACTCAGAAAAACATATTTTGTATAAAAAACAATATCTTTGGAATAAAATTTTGATCTAAATTGTTCGTCACACTGCATTTCTATCAATTCCATTTGAAAACATTTCGATACTGTCACCATCTCCACATCAACTGGCAGATAGTTCATCATTTTTAGTGCACTGAGATGTGTAGCCATTCTATGGAAAATAAAGTCGACGATATAGTTAAAATAAGAACTGTTAACATATTTGCATATCACATTTAATCACAAAAATATAAAAAATAAATCACATTAGAAATATGAATATAGTATTCATATTATTTTAATTGGAATTCATTAGTGAGATGAGTATTACTTATATTAATTTTTATTTATTTCGGACTATTATTCTCATCTTTATTAGTTGTTGTTTCACGATGTTTCGGCCAACTATTCCTCTGGCCTTCGCCAGGTGGTAACGTTGTGAAACAACAACTACTAAAGATGAGAATAATAGTCCGCAATAAATAAAAATTAATATAAATAATACTCATCTCAATAATGAATTCCAATTAAAATGATATATATACAATTCGGTACGGACCCGACCATGAAAGATCAGATAATAAATAAACGTGGATTTATAAGATAAAAAAAATCCAACCTTGATCGCTCTTCGGGGCCCGTGGCGCAGTTGATAGAGATGTTAAATCTCTACGGTTCCAGATGAGCATTGTCTGAAGATAGCGGTTTTAATCCTACCCAAAACCGACCAGAGGCTTACTTGGCCAAAACGGATGGCAGTGATTGCTGAGAATGCAGTTAGGATATTCGAAGTTCCTATCCATCGCGGTTACCACCTGACAAAGGCCAGAGGAATAGTTGGCCGAAACGTCGTGAAACAACAACTAATAAAGATGAGAATAATAGTCCAAAATAAATAAAAATTAATATGAATATATTAGTAAAAAATATGATTTATTCAATTGAAAACATTGTTGGAATAATTTATTCATAAATACATTGCAGCAGTGTTAAGCTATCACTAACAACCAAAGAATTAATGAGAAACTTGGTGATTTTTATTAATTGAGATTGTTTCGATATTTAATTTCAAACTTGTTGATGCTTAGGGCATCAGCAAGGTGGTTTTTCAGCAAGATATCAATAATAATAATAATAATAATAATATATGTCCTGTGTCGAGTCATGCAGCGCAAAAAAAAAAAAAAAAAAATCAGTGTAAGACTATTTTTTAAGAGAAAGGATATGATAAAATAAAAACATAGTCCATTGAAAGATTCCAGCAACTTATAAAGGGTAGGTGGCAGGGGTAAACGATGGGGATGAGCAGTGTTGGAGGAATGAAATAGAAAGCCGACTGAGACAACATTGTCTCTTTAAAGCTGCCCCTGCTTAATCATTGGTTCAGTTTTTGTTTTATGTTCATTTGTTTATTTTTCATGCAGAAATAGAGATGATTAGGTTTTGATCGTGTTCTTGCAGTTATCATATTCAAATTCAGTTAGGTGGATCAGAGAAAGATTACAGTCAGCCTTTTGTTGAATTCGAAAGCCTGATCAGTCATGTTAAAAATAGTCATTGGTAATCAACTTGGTCAGATTGGTGATCTTTTAATCCAACACATTTCAGGTGAAAACATTATTACGTATTTACGGGCCATGTCAGAATTAATATAATTTCACAAATTACAAAAAACTTATCTAATAGACAAATAATTCGAAGCAAAAATAGAATTTATTGAATTATCAAGTTTCATTGCTTTTTGTGAAAGAGTTTGTGCGACCAATTCAGTATGATAAACTGACGTATCTGCTGCAACGTAAATCGACTAAATTTAAGGGTCAGCCATTTTTAAACAACATGTCAGAATGCAATTGTGGAGGATTTGTTTTTATCAAAAATACATCTAGCACATCTTCTACTGGATCATTTTTCGTAATTTTTGGAATTGCAAGAGAGCTATATGCCCAGTCTGTTAAATCCAAAGTAGCTGATCAGCAGCTTGGTTCCCACCAGTTTTGGCAAATAACAAATAGGATCCTGAACAGAAGTGTGCGTTCTATCCCAACCATTATCAATGTCATCTCATCAGCATCAGACAAGGCCAAACTGTTTGCAAAGAACTTTGCAGCCAATTCTACCCTATGCGATGAAGGCCATCAACTCCCCTCCTATAACACAGAACACGCTAGGTAATATACAAATATCTGTGCATGAGATCGCCAAGCTAATCAAGAACCTTGATTCCAGTAAAGCAACTGGCCCTGACGGCATCCCAATTATAGTGTTAAAAAAGCTTCAACCAGAACTTGCTCCCATACTTACGAAACTGTTTAAGCGTTGCCTTAAGGAAAAGTGCTTTCCGACTCCTTGGAAAACCTCATCAGTATGCCCTGTATTTAAAATATCAAAGGCCTTCGACAAGGTATGGCATAAGGGTCTACTTCACAAGATTTCCAGCTACGGTATAACTGGAAATGTTTTCTCAATCATTAAATCATTTCTCTCCGATAGGCTCATAAGAGTAGTGGTCGATGGACAAAAATCAGAGGCCTGCAGTATTAATGCTGGAGTCCCTCAAGGGTCAATCCTGGGCCCAACTCTCTTCCTGATCTGCATCAATGACCTCCCTAAACACATACTTAAATCATTCGTTGACATCTATGCTGATGACACGGCCATCTACGGCAACACATCAAAGGCTGTAAATGACAAAATTCTCTCTGATTCTCTCTCCTCTGATCTTGAGCGCGTGGTTCAGTTGGGGAAGACGTGGCTGGTTACCTTTAATGCATCTAAAACCAAACTCCTATCCTTACATCATCAATGCTCTGATCATCGTCTGGCATCAATTGAGATAGATGGCTCTCGTCTGGGAGAAGCCATCTGTTTTGACAAGCTTCTGGGTTTGTCCTTTACTCCTGATCTGAAATGGAACACGTACATCAAGTCTGTTACCAAGGTCGCTGGAAAGATGGTGGGATCCTTCTACCGCTCCAGAAGATATCTCACTACTGATGCAATTCTCTATCTATATAAAAGCCAAGTACGCCCAAGGATGGAGTACTGCTGCCATATCTGGGCAGGGGCTGCTAAAAACAGCCTATCCTGCCTTGACAGAGTACAAAATAGACTTTGTGGCTTAGTGGGGGATGCCCTTTTCTCTACCCTGCAACCTCTCTCCCACAGAAGAGACGTTGCGAGCCTATCCTTGTTTTATCGTTATTTCCATGGCAGGTGCTCGTCTGAACTCCAATCTCTGGTCCCCCCTCACCAATCTTTCACGAAACACACCCGTCTAGCTGAATCTATTGTGAAAAATTTCCTCCACTCTTTATCTGTGCCTAAATCAAAATGTGAATTCCATGAACAAAGCTTCTTTCTTAGAACTGCGCGCATGTGGAACTCTGTTCCGTCTGCCTGCTTCCTACCTGACTACAACTTGGATGTCTTCAAATCCAACGTAAACAAATTCCTAATGAACCGCCCCCTTAAGTAAACACTTCATCAAATCTCCACACTAACGTACTGTACTTGCGATAACCCTTATCCCTGAGTGGCTTCCGGGCCTTGATAAGTGGTGACTGGTGACCACCGTGTAAAAAAAAAAAAATTATACTAATTTCCAAATGACACGTAATATTTTCACATGAAACGCGTTGGATTAAAAGATCAATAATCTAAACAAGCACCCATTATTCCGGTACTAGTACAGTTTAATCAAGACATTAAAAAATGAAAATATTGTACAAGTACCTTAAATTGTAAGGTTAAAGTACAGAATACCCTCCTCTCTCCATGTTAAGAATGGCTTTCTAAATAATAACGTTATTATTTCAGCACGGATCAATAAGTGCACTCACTAGTACCAATTTAGAAAGCCATTCTTAATATGCTTATATTGAGGGGGCGGAATTTTCCGAAATGAAAACAATTTGCGGCGACAAATCAATTTTTAAAAAATAGGATTACAGAAACAGGGGACATAACACAGATTGCTTATTTTAGAAAACGTATTTGAGATTACTTTCAATATTTTAGCTTATTAATGAAATTATTTATCTAAAAATAATATTTTTCATATAAATTTACGAAAACAGAACTGGAAATTATTTAACTTTTAATTAAAGTAGTTTTTGTTGTTTAACTAAATTGGTACTTATGCACTATGCAGTTAGTTACCGCGTTGAAATAATAACGCTATTATTTAGAAAGCTATTCTTAACATTGTGTGGAGGGTGTTTTGTAACTATTCTGTACTTTCACCTAACAATTTAAAAAAAAAACTCCCTTATTTCACATTTTATCTCCCTTGTTTGATCTGCCGACTTTGTTTGTACAAGCATCCAATTTGCTTATGGCTGTTAAACTGCAGTAGTGCCAAAAACATTTTTTCTACATAAAATTGCAAAATGTCTGGGTTTTTTTTTTTTTTTTTTTGTTAAGTTGAACAAAACCAACCAAGAAATAATGACGAATCCAAGGTTTGATTTTGAATTCGACATTTTTATTTTAAAATAAAGTCTAACTAAAATTGAAAAAAAAAAAAACTCAAAGATAATAGAAATAAAAACTAAATCAAATAAAATGATAATTTTTTTTTTTATCTTTCCGTTTTCTTTGCTGAGAACGTTGAAGGCTAAGAAACATTAACCACACCCGATCATTATGGCGATGAAAATAGGAAAAATCATTTTAAAAAATAAAAGCCAATAGTTTATGCGTCGTTGCTTACCTTTTTATATCATTTTTTCTTCTTTTCGATTCCTTTTGTTTGCATTAAAATATCGACGACAAGTAAATAAAGAGAAAATAAAAAAAAAAAAGCGTCGGGGAAGGGGAACACAGAGAAAGACAAGATTGAACGGGAACCGGTGTTAATCACAATTTGTCCCGTCTGAAAAAATAGTTCAAGAACACTTATAATTCGGACGTTCTTAGCCTTCTAGCCAAGCCCCTGAAACTTCTTGAAGGGCCTTGTGCCAAAGTTTGTTTTTGTTTGTGAAATTTTACTTTTGATTGTTAAAAAATTGATTGTAACTTTTTAAAAACCGGAATAAACTATATAAACAAGATCAAAGTGTAGTATCTGTTCTTCAGATGCTGCACTTCAATTTCTTGTTCTCAGTTAGCAGAAGAGAAATCCTTCATGACTGAGACAATTTTTATTTTTGTTCCTTTTCTCAACGTTAAAAGACGACCCTTTCCCGTGAGGAGGTATTGTAAATAGTAACTTCAGGGAAGGAAAAAAAACCCACCAAAAACTTTGGTTCTTTGATAGGACAGATGCGCATAAAAATATATGGTCCTTCTTCGATATTGTAGCGAAATTCGAAATATTGAATTCCAACTAAAATTAACGTATGGTATCTGCTGAATTGTCATGTCGCAGAAATGAAAATATCAAAAAATTACGAAAAACGATAAGATAGAAAATGAATTATTAATGAAAATAGTTTTCGAAAAGATTTTCTTTTTTTAAATCAATTTTCACCCCAAACAAGGCACAGTGCCACTTTGAAGTAGGGAGCTACTATTGGGGCATAAGTTGCAGGGGCATTATGAAGGGAGATGAGTAGCAAGATGTTTGTTTACATTACACTTGAACTTCTGCATGTCAGTACAGTTGGGAAAGCAGAAGCCTGGAAGGGAGTTCCAAAGTCTAGCAGTTCTGGGGAAGAAACTATTGGAGTAGAAGGCTTTCTTACACCTAGGGATCTCTACTGTGAAGGGGTGGGACTTAGCTGCTTGTCGGATTTGTCGTGGGTAGTCACGTTGAGGGGATACAAGTGCTTGTAGGTCGTCAGAGCATTCACCATTAAAGTACTTGTAGAACAGGCAGAGAGATGCAACATTTCGTCAGTGGTACAGAGGCTGAAGCCTAGATGACAGTTCAGGACCAATCAGGTTGGCGACTCTCTTTTGTACCCTGTCCAGGAGTGAGAGACAAGCAGCAGATGCACCAGCCCAAATGTGACAACAATACTCGATACATGGGTGAATGGTGGCCTTATAGAGGTACAGGATACTTTCAGGCATAAGTAGTTTTCTAGAACGGTAGAGAGAGCCCACCTTCTTTGCAGCAGCCTTGGCAATACTCTCAAGGTATCTATTCCAGTTCATGTATCCTATAAACATTAGGCCGAGGAGTTTAAAGGAAGTACTTTCAGGTAATGTGTTCTTGGCCATTGTTATTAGTGGTGGAGAAGGTTTCTTGTAAAGTGTGTATATAAATTAATAGCATCAAGGCAGAGGAAGTAACTCAATCCATATTTTTTTTTACACTCATGGTGGCTGTCATGCAATCATCTATTTGTACAAAGCACATGTTCTATGTAATGATGCAGTGATATTTAGCTAATTTTGACATGACAATTAGGTAAACATTGCTTCTTGTTGAAATTGATAAAAACACTAAGTAGTTATCATTGTTTTATTCATGAAAACTCATTTTTTCGACTATTGCATTTTTTTTCTTTTTCATTGGTTAATAATTTATCCTTTTTTTCATTGGTTAATAATTTATCCTTTTTTTCATTGGTTAATAATTTATCCTTTTTTTCATTGGTTAATAATTTATCCTTTTTTTCATTGGTTAATAATTTATCCTCTTTTTTTTCATTGGTTAATAATTTATCCTTTTTTTCATTGGTTAATAATTTATCCTTTTTTTCATTGGTTAATAATATATCCTTTTTTTCATTGGTTAATAATTTATCCTTTTTTTTTTCATTGGTTAATAATTTATCCTTTTTTCTTTTCATTGGTTAATAATTTATCCTTTTTTTCATTGGTTAATAATTTATCCTTTTTTTTTCATTGGTTAATAATTTATCCTTTTTTTCATTGGTTAATAATTTATCCTTTTTTTCATTGGTTAATAATTTATCCTTTTTTTCATTGGTTAATAATTTATCCTTTTTTTTTCATTGGTTAATAATTTATCCTTTTTTTCATTGGTTAATAATTTATCCTTTTTTTTTTCATTGGTTAATAATTTATCCTTTTTTTTTTCATTGGTTAATAATTTATCCTTTTTTTTTTCATTGGTTAATAATTTACCTTTTTCCTAATTGGTTAAACTTAATAGTATCCTGAAATGTTTGCAAAACTATTAAAATGAATAACTCTACAAACACTTCAGGATGTTATTACTATTGCTAAAGTTTATTTTATTAATAGTTGGTTTTTTAGATTTTATTAGTAATAGTTTTAGTATTTCAAGTTTCCGTTTATTATTGGTTTGTTCAAGTATAGATGTGTTGTAAACTAAAATTTTTCTAAATTGGGACAGAGGACAGGAATTTTGGTTAGTCAAGTGATTAAATATAGTGCTGTTATCAGAGCGATGCATGGTTAATCTCCTCAACAAAGTGATGGTAATCAAACCTATATGTATATGCTTTCACTTTTATTGTCAGGGCATTTGAACTCATATACTAAGTTAGTCCTATCAAGCAGCTCAGTCGAAGGGGAGGAGTTATTAGTTATAATCAGGTTAGAGATTTTAAATTTATCATAGTGAATGATTAATTTAATTTTTTTTTAGGGCCTATAGGTTGCGCACTTTTATCCCTGACGATGAATCCTGAAGGATTGGAAAGTACTCAGACTTACATCAGCCAGTTCTCGTCAGAAGTGAAGACTGTTATTTGGAAGTTGGAAAGGATCGAAAATAGAATTAATAGACAAAAAACATCTATTTTATTTAATGATATATATATATATATATATATATATATATATATATATATATATATATATATATATATATATATATAATTATTTTTTTACTATAATAATTGAATACCTACAGACACTAGTGTTTCATCCTTTCGGGATTCTTCAGTGCAGGGTGTCACGATTACTACCAGTCGAACGATTCGAACCCCGCAGCACGAGACATCTCTGGCTCGATTAGCGGAGGCCGCATCCATTCGGCTACTATTAACCGTGTGAAATAGCGTTGAATTTTAAACATTTTAATTTAAATGCTCATTACGTCAGACAGACAGTGATCAAATCGTTATACGATGATCTACGTATAAGAGACAAATTGACCGACTTTTTAATTCAACGGAAAGTGCTCAACGATAAGAAACGAATTTCTTAAAGGGGCTGTCATAATATTTTTTTACTATAATAATTAAATACCTACAGACACTAGTGTTTCATCCTTTCATCCTATATATATATATATATATATATATATGCTACTAAGATATAGCTCCTTTTCTTCAACAATTACAACAATACTCTTTTCAACTACTGGTTGCCTTACATAATAGCACTCTACCTGAACTACACCAATATTAATATTGATATGTTAGTTAGTATTGTAAGGAAGAAAATAAACATATATATATATATATATATATATTATATATATATATATATATATATATATATATGTTGTTAAACAGCACAGCATTTCTTGGTTTGACAATTTTCCGTTTTATTTTTTCCAGTTTTCGAATAATCCTTCTTGTGTTATATGTAAAATGGTGTAAAAGTGTTCCGTAGTCTGCGAGCGCTTTCGGCGTTTCCGCCATCATCAGGCTGGTTATAAATAAAAGGCATTTTAAAATTACGTCGAATGATAAGGTCGTGTTTTAAAATTACATCATACTATAAGATCGTTTTTGGCTTATGTGGGCTATTTATATACAAATTTATTGGACAGTTTTCCTTTTTTTTTTATATACATTAACAGAGGCATTTTAAAATATTTTTGCTGGATTCATAATTTATATTGTTTATTTTGGGTTGTCTCACTTTTATATACAATGCCTCCAACACCTTCAGTCTCCTAACGTTAGAGTCTGTTTGTAAAATTTTGGTATTTTCTACCATGATGTTTCTAAATTGAGAATGCTGGCAGCCATGTTCTTTAAATGTTGCGCGATAGAACTAGTATCGGAAAGATGAAGTGTTAGTCTACGGACAACATGTTGGTAGTATGACCAATGTAAGAGGAACAGTTAGAGATACACTCTCCTATTGGGCAATTAAATTGATAAATTACATTGTTCTTTTCCAACACTTTGTCCGCTTGCAAAATATTGTTATTAATTACGAGATTAGTCGTTTTCTGTTTTTTTAAATAGATAATGAACTTCACCCTCTACCGCTGCTGGGAGATACGTATCGTCGAATTATGTCTTTTAAGACCCTTTCGTCTATGTGATAGTTTTTATGTAACTGGTTACAGTAAAATATATTTATGGGTGACGGATTATTATTCCTTTCTCTACCAAAGTCAATAATTAATCACAGCCAATAATGCTACAATAGACCATTTAAAACTAACCCTAATTAAGGAGACTACAAGCCCAGTTACCTGTATGGTAACGTAAAATATACACAAATCCAACTACCTGCTCCGCCCTATTATCTCCCAAGTAACAACACCAATTTACAAGTTAACTAAAAAAATTAACGAACTGATTACACCATACTTGCCTTGCAAATATAGTGTAAAATCCATAGACGAATTTTTTACAGATCCTTCACGCCACAAAAACTAATAATAAATAACTGCCTCACTAGATGTAGAAAGTTTGTTTACTAACGTGCCAGTACACGAGACAATTAATATTATTATTGAAAATATATATAATAATCCAGTTCTTCCACCACTTAAAATGAACCCAATGAGTTTGAAGAAGATATTAGTAATGTGTACCACTGAGGTCCCGTTCTATGATCACCTCGGGAATATATACACACAAATAGACAATGGGATCTGTTCTGGGCCCAACCTTCAGTAATTTTTATATGGCCAACTTGGAAAATAAAATATTCAACTCTACAAAAAAGCCTTACATTTATGTTAGATACGTTGATGAGGTATTTATACTTGCCGATAATATCAAAAGAGATAGAGGATTTAAAATGTACATTTCAAACTAGCTCCGTCCTTAACTTTACTTATGAGCTCAACATAAATAACAAGATACCATTTTTAGACGTCTATATTGATTCCAACAATGATGAATTTATTACTTCAGTGTTTAAAAAGCCCACATCTCTTAATTCATGTATCCTAAATTATAGAAGTGAATGCCCATTCGTTCTAAGGTAGCAATATAAAAAACCTTATTCAACGGGCAAAAATGATTTCGTCTAGTAAAACAATCTTCTACAGTGAATTAAGAAACATAAAACAGGTACTGATAAATAATCATTTTCCAAACTTTCTAGTGGATAAAGAAATTAAATTGTTTATTAACAATTTAAGTCATGCTGCTGGTAGAGAAAGGAATAATAATCCGTCACCCATAAATATATTTTACTGTAACCAGTTACATAAAAACTATCACATAGACGAAAGGGTCTTAAAAGACATAATTCGACGATACGTATCTCCCAGCAGCGGTAGAGGGTTGAAGTTCATTATCTATTATAAAAAACAGAAAACGACTAATTTCGTAATTAATAACAATATTTTGCAAGCGGACAAAGTGTTGGAAAAGAACAATGTAATTTATCAATTTAATTGCCCAATAGGAGAGTGTATCTCTAACTGTTCCTCTTACATTGGTCATACTACCAACATGTTGTCCCGTAGACTAACACTTCATCTTTCCGATACTAGTTCTATCGCGCCACATTTAAAGAAACATGGCTGCTAGCATTCTCAATTTAGAAACATCATGGTAGAAAATACCAAAATTTTACAAACAGACTCTAACGTTAGGAGACTGAAGGTGTTGGAGGCATTGTATATAAAAGTGAGACAACCCAAAATAAACAATATAAATTATGAATCCAGCAAAAATATTTTAAAATGCCTCTGTTAATGTATATAAAAAAAAAAAAGAAAAACTGTCCAATAAATTTGTATATAAATAGCCCACATAAGCCCAAAACGATCTTATAGTATGATGTAATTTTAAAACAAGACCTTATCATTCGACATAATTTTAAAATGACGTTTTATATAACCAGCCTGATGATGGCGGAAACGCCGAAAGCGTTTGCAGACTACGGAACACTTTTACACCATTTTACATATAACACAAGAAGGATTATTCGAAAACTGGAAAAAATAAAACGGAAAATTGTCAAACAAGAAAATGCTGTGCTGTTAAACAACATATGCTTAAAGGAGAATATGCTGGCTAAATATACACAATATATACAGTGATGATCATATTTATTGGCACGGTAAAATAAAAGTTAAATTTTGTCTAATAAATTCTAAAAAAGGGATTAAATTAAAGAAAATAACAAAGTATATTATGTATTTTTAACTGGCCTTTCCGATGGATGGGAATAGATATTGTAAGTCAGTAGATACGATGGATGGGAATAGATATTGTAAGTCAATAGATACGATCGTTTTTTTTTTAAATCAATTTTTTCGGTTTCTTATTATAGCATAGTTGCAGCAATTCTTTTGTTTCAACTTTATGGAATTCATATCCTTAATAGATTCTGCTCATGTAATATATTCAGACGTTGAAATGCCCGCAGAATTTTTAAATAGCTAGATTTATTATTTGGACTGCTGTTCTCACCTTCTGGTGCGTCTTGTCAAACTTGGAGGATCTGTACAGAATTTGAAATGAAGGCTTTTATTTAATCCATGGGGTAATTTGCTCTCGTTCCATCAGCCTTAAGACTTCTACCTAATCATATTAGGTAAAAATCTTAAGTATTTTTTCATATCATTCATACCCAAAAAGACATTCACTTGTATTTGACAGTTAGGAGATGGGTTCGTCGATTTCAGAGTAGTGACAGACATGTGAGTGATGAAGCCAACTTTTATGATCGTTCATTGTTGGCAAAAGTACATTGAGAATGCTTGTGACTATGTAGAAAAATAAATTCTTGGGCATAAGAAGTCACTCATTTAAATGGTACCACTCCTGTCTTCATAATTCTTCAACTTATTGAGTAAAAAAAAAAAAAAAAAAAATAGGAGGCTTTGCTTTTGGAACGACCTTCATAGTTTTTTTTTAATAATGGGGAAATTTTGGACAGACATCCTTTTTTTGATATGTAATACATTTTATTAAAGTCGAACAGCATAAAAATAATTATGCTAAAATTCAAATGGTGTGCTAAATTAATACATAAAACTTAGGAACAAAATAAAACTTTGTTGAATTGTAATTTGAATAATTGTAAATTTTTAATACGAAAAAAAACAAACTGTTTCTAAAGACATAAATCATATTTTTGGTTTTTAAATTAAAAAAAGCATGGCTAGGGTAAAAAAGCAAAACACTTAAAAAAATTAACCAGGGAATAGTAAGTAGTTTTGTGTAAATTAAGGGACACATTTTTCAGGGAACCGGCTGCAAATATTGATGTCACATTTTGGCTGCCATTTTAGGTAAGATAATTCAATAATTCCTAGATTTAGCTTGTACCCCCTCGACATAAATACCCCTGACAAATCCGAAAAGCAGCTAAATCCCACCTTTACCCAGTAGAGATCCCTAGGTTTAAGATAGCCTTCTACCCTAATAGTTTCTTCCCCAGAACTGCTAGATTTTGGAACTCCCTTCCGGGATTCTGCTTTCCCAACTGTACTGACATGCAGAAGTTCAAGCGTAATGTGAAAAATATCTTGCTACTCATCTCCCTTCATAATATCCCCGCAGCTTATGTCCCGATAGTAGCCCCCTACATCAAACTAATTGTGGTTTTTGATTTACAGGTGTTTGAACTGAGATGTGAAATGGAGCCTGTTGGGTGTTGCACAGTGATCCAGTTTTTGTATTAGAAAGGACACACACCAGAGGAGGTTTTTGTTGAAATGAAAGAATCGTAATGATGCCCCATTATGATAGCACTGTGAATTCTGTGGAAACAGCTCCCAGACCTGGTCGCTCTCCTCTTTCTGCCATTAATGAGGTATCTGTTAGTCAAATTGAGGCTGCCATTTTGGAAGATTGACATGAGACAGGGATGAGTGGCTAACGAAGGTGAGCCAGGAGGAGGAAGAGGCGGCAGGGAGAAAGGGCTGAGATAGCATAGCCTAGCCTACGATACACATACACACTTATTTTTTGCTTTGCGTTTTGCATTTTTTTCAGCTTTTCCTTTTTTTTGGAGGGGGAGAAGGTGAGGGAGGGGCTTTTCATTTTTTAATTTTTTGTCGTCACGTGATTGAGAATGATATGAGAATGATACCATGGATGTGTAATGTGACACGTAAAGGCAAGTTTAGTTTCTGATGACCTCAGAAGAAAATTTAAAAGCTGAACAGTATAGAGAGATGTGTGCAGAACAGGTGACTTTGTTGGTTTGGCCACGTTTAACGAATGGATAAGAGTCAGTTCATAGGGAAAGGCAAAGCAAAATATAGGGGGGGGAGTTGTACAGATGGATTTGAGGGAAAGAGGGATAAACAAAGACCCGGCCAGAGATAGGTTTGTTTAGGAAGTCAATTTCTAAAAGCCACATATGCTAACATGTGAAAAGGGCATTAAACCAATGATGATGATGATGATGATGATGATGTGGTCAGATCTTTAAAAAGTGATCCCCAGAGTTGATATTTTCGAAATATGCGAATTACATTTTGTCAAATACCTATATAAAAACCAGGTACGTTCAAAGATGGAGTACTGTTGCTACATCTGGACAGGAGCTGCTAGAAAGACCTTATTCTACCTTGACAGGGTTCAAAATAGACTTTGTAGCCTAGTGGTGGATGCCCGTTTCTCTTCTATGCAATGTCTTTCCCACAAAAGAGACGTTGCGAGCCTGTCTCTGCTTTATCGTAATTTTTATGCCATTGCTTGCCTGAGCACCAATCTATAGTCCTTCCTTTCCAAACTTGCATGAAAACACTTGTCTAGCTGAAAACACTTTCAATAATTTCCCACACTCTTTATCTGTGCCTAAACCTAAATGTAAATTCCATGAACAAAGCTTCTTTCTGAGAACTGCACGCCTGTAGAACTCACTTCCGTTTGCCTTGCTTTCCAACTGACTACAATTTGGGAGTCTTCAAGTCCAACGTAAACAAATTCTTGATGAGCCGTCCCCTTAAGTAGTCCAATTTACCAAATTTCCATTGTATACTCATTAACCCTTAAGTGGTGATGCCTATGTAAAAAATAAATAAATAAACCGGAAGAGATGTCGTTTGAAGAAACTGTAGAAACTCTATCCAAAATGTTTGGAGAATGGGATACTTTGCTTCATACCAGCGTTTGAAAATAATTAAAGACAATGAAAATTGTTGAAATAACTTCAGTTACCGCCCCCCCCCAAATAAATTCGTTCTTCCAACAGTTGCTTCCTTAAACAAAATGTCTGTTAACTTCATTTCCTTCCTTCCCACCCTCTTCCACTTCTCACACCGTTTTTATCTATTTTTCCCCCATCACATGACCTGTAAACATGTGACTCGAGATTGGTATAAAAGTTCAGTCAATCTTCATAGCGTCTCTCTTTCAGATCCCACCTGAAGGTAAATTTGTTATTGTTGTTTTTACGTACAGGCATACAAGGCACAAACACGTGGGTGCTTGCTTCTTTGATGACCATCACACGTAACATATGCTGGGAAAGTAAATGCCCAGTGTGAATGGTTCAAACGTAAAGACCTTAAAGCAAACATGTTTAAGTGTCTAATACTTGTACAGGGCTTAATATCGAATAGTGATAAAGTGATTAGATCGCAAATATTGACAATGTTGGAACAAGATATGGAAATAACATTGCAAAAAGTGTCGGAAGAATGACAGAAATTAATTAATATCAGACGGGATGACATACGCAGTGAAGAAAAAAATATTTCTCGAATAAATAAAGTAAAACATGACTACTAAAGAAAGAAAGAAAGAAAAAACTTTATGAAAGAAAGGAAAAAGATCACTATGAAATAAAAATTTATTGCAAAGCATATGGGAGTTCAAATCATACTACAAGTAGCTGTTATTTTAAGAGCAACATTTGTTTTGAATGTGCTAAGATGGGGCATAAAAGTACAATATGTAGAAAGAAAAAATTATCAGAAGCTTAAATAGATAAATGCAGTTTTATCGAAAGTTACGAAAAAATAGTGGAGGAATAAAATATGTAGACATGAAAGCTAATGTGTGAAATATTATTTGTTTGACAAATCTGCCCGAAAAACCTGAATTACGAAATACAAACAAAATAGCAAGAAGGATATTGAGAAACAAGCTAAAATTGAAAGGAAAATTTGATGCTAAAATAATACTTGATGATAAATCAGATAAAACAAAGATCTATGCCATGTCAAGGAAAGATACAAATTTATTCGGCATTGACTTAATAGTTTTATTTAGTTTTACAGGAGATTAGATGCTTCGAGTATGGGAAAGTCAAAACAGACTCAAACATTTGTTAAAGTTTTTGAGGACGAACTGGGTTGTTGTACAAAGATGAAAATTGAAATACGAGCTCAAAGACAACGTAAAACCAGTATTCAAGCCCAAAAGAAAAGTCCCATTTTCATTGTTTGAAATGATAGATAAAGAATTACGAATATTAGATGAAAATGGAATAATTGAAAAAGTAAAATAATTAATGAGCATCACCTACAGTGTACGTGACAAAGAACAACAATAAAATAAGGATCTGTGCAGATTTCTCAACTGGATTGAATGAATGAATGAACACACATATCCCCTTCCAACACTGGAAGACATATTTTCGAAGTTGAATGGAGGTAAAGTCTTCTCGAAAATCGATTTGTCAGAAACTTATCTGCAAGTCAAAGTAGAAGAAGAATGTACAAAGTATTTAACCATAAACACACATAGAAGAAGGTTATATATATTAAAATGGTTGCCTTTCGGTTTGAAAGTAGCACTGAGTCGTATTCAACAAATGCTTTCGGGACTGGAATATGCAAAGATGATATATTAATAAGGAGTGAAAATTATGAAGGAAGAACACAAAAATCACGCCCGAGAAGTTTTTAAAAGAATTGAGAAATATGAATTTAAAATTGGAATTGAAAAGTGTGAATTTTGTATATGAACAAAATATGAATATTTGGGTCAGCTAATCAATCACGAATGAAGAAAACCGAACCCAAAAAGAACGGAAGCAAAAAAAAAAAAAAAAAAAGAAAAAAGATGCCTATTCTGGATAACGTAACTAAATTACAATAATTTCTTGGTTGAGCAAACTACCACAATTTAAATATTCCTAATTTTTTTAAATTGCATTTTCACTCCAAACAAGGCACGGTGCCATTTTGAAGTAGGGGCTACTATCTGGGACATAAATTGCAGGGATACTATGTAGGGAGTTGAGCAGCAAGATGTCTGTTTACATTACACTTGAACTTCAGTACAATCGGGAAAGCAAGAACCCGGAAGGGAATTCCAAAGTCTAGCAGTTCTGAGGAAGAAACTAGTAGAGTAGAAAGCTTTCTCACATAAGAAATATATATATATATATATATATATATATATATATATATATATATATATATATATATATATATATATATTTATATATGACATCTGGGGATCTCTACTGTGCAGGGGTGGGATTTCGCTGCCTATCGGGTTTGTTGGGGGTATTTACGTCGAGTGGGTACAAGGCTTGTAATTTGTTGGAGCATCTACCATTAAAATACTTGTAAAACAGGCAGAGGGATGCAATATTTTGTTGGTGGGACAGAGGTTGAAGCCTAAATGACAGTGTCAGACCTATTAGGTTGATGACTCTCTTTTGAACACTGTCCAGGAGTGACAGACCAGTAGCAGATACACCAGCCCAAATGTGACAACAATACTCTATACATGGGCTAATGGTAGTTTTGTAGATGTACAGGATAGTTTCAGGCATAAGTAACTTTCTAGCATGGTAGAGAGAGCCGACCCCCCCCTGGGGGGGCTTTGTGGCCTTCGGGCTAAGATCAAAGTGTAGTATCTGTTCTGGCAGATGCTGCATTTTCCGACCATTGCCCTTGTGGCAATAGTTATTAGTTATTGGTCCATGTAGGGGCAACCCTGTATACCATGACAGCAGTACCAGCTCCCCCTTCCCTCCCCTTGAGAGAGCTGGTCTCCCCTTCCCTTCCCCCTTCCACTCCACATTAAAAACGACCTTGTGTCATACTTTGCTTACATGGAGAAGCAAATAAATATCAACCTCCTCTGCAGGGGGGGGGACCTTTATGGCCTTTTAGCCAAGATCAAAGTGTAGTATCTGTTCCGGCAGATGCTGCACTTAAGATAATTTGTACCAGTCAATGGAGGGGAAACCCTCTATACTGGGACAATTATTATTTTTGGTAACCAGAGTGCCCCCTTTTTGCCTACTTTTAGGGGAGCTGGTTTTTACCTCACATTAAAAACGGCCTTGTGCCTAATTTGCTCAGTGGGGGAGCAAATAAATACCATCTGTTCCGGCAGATGCTGCATTTTCAGACCATTGCCCTTGTGGCAATAAGTTATTGGTCCATGTAGGGGCAACCCTATATACCATGACAGCAGTACCAGCTCCCCCTTCCCTCCCCTTGGGGGAGCTGGTCTCCCCTTCCCTTACCCCTTCCACTCCACATTAAAAACGACCTTGTGTCATATTTTGCTTACGTGGAGAAGCAAATGAATACCCACCTTCTTCACAGCAGCCTTGGCAATGCTTTCGATACATCTGTTCCAACTCATGTTTCCTGTGAATGTTAAGCCGAGGAGTTTGAACATAGTACTTTCAGGTAATGTATCATTAGCCATGGCTATTGGTGTTTGGGAAGGTTTCTTGTAATTATTGATATGCACGAATTGAGAGCGGCATTGAATAAATTGTTGAGTAAAAATAAAAAATGGCGCCGAACGAAAGAATGCAATAATGCGTTTAATAAGATAAATAAATGCTTATTATCAAATTCAGCGTTAACACACTACAATCTGAAAAAGATGTTAATTGTAGCTTCAGAAGCAAGTGATTATGGCATGGATTTTATCAACTTCTATCACGTGCTCAGCTCGCCTGAGAGATGGCCTCTGATTGGGAAAGCCAGAAGAGAAGTTGAATGCATGCATCAATCAGCACTGAACTTATAAACCAAAAACAGATTCGAAATCGCAAACTGTGAGGTGTCGCTTCTGCTGCTATTGTGGTTGTTTGTAATCACAGCTACTTCAATAGCCTTTGCCTTTGTGTCTCTGCCCGCCAGTATATGACCTTCACATCAAACACTGCAAACTTTCCGTTCGACCTGCATGTTTTAAAGGTCAACCTCATATTGTTTTATTTTTTTATTTTTTATTTTTTGCATGTACACCAGTTTGTCACACAAGACCGTCGGTTTTGAGCACTCTATTCGATACATGTACTACAGAACACTTAATCGAATGACGTCATTTGTAATTTAGTAGGCCAATTTTGACAAGGACACATGACCTCACTGACGACATGCAGGGATTAGCTTGATTTCTACTTCAGGTCAGTAGGTAAGTATCCATTGTTTATCACGTGTCTTATGACCCACTTCAACTGACATGACGTTTGTCTTACCTCCCAAGCAAATAAACACCTTATTTGGTTTCATCAATGACACCAGACTCCTTAAATCAATATCAATAATTGTTTTTCGACAGTATCTCTCGGACACTCCTCAGATATTTTTTTGTTTTATTTGCATTGCCAACATTCACGTCAGGCATGCGTACAACTGAAATAAATGCACGCATTGTATTCATTTTATTTAATGAAACAGATGGATAGTAAATACATCAATTCTAACAGGAAGTTCTTTTTTATGTTCAGTGAAGGTGGAGACACCGCGTGGGTGGGGAAAGAAAAAGAGAAAAAGGGAGAGAATATATATGGTCTGGTTTTCTAAAATTGCAGATTTTATTCAAATTTAAACCGCTTGCATAGAGGAAACTAAATCGATTTATCCATTTGACCACGTGAGCTCCTACTGATTAAACATTTGAAAATTTCATCATTAAAGCAGTATACAGACTTACCTTTTTTAGTGTCTAGATGCCACAAGGAAGTGTTACATTATGGCGGTGATTCGTTTATACGTGTGTGACGGAGAGTTCATCTAAATGTGTCATGTAACTATTTGTGACATGTCTAATGTCTATATAGTGGCGTCTTCACTATCTGAATACTAAGTTATCGTGTTGCAGTCTATTAATGTTCGGTGATCATCTGAATGTATTGCATGCGTGTGTGTCAAACATAACATAAACACATGCATGTATTTCGACATAACTCTTCAACTTTTCAACCGCATCATTGGTCTTTTGGTCCACCTAGAAATTCATCTGTTCTTGGATGGAAGCTGGAAACCTGTGGACGAATGCATTTCAACTCCAAGACGATGGTTGATTTTATACACTTTCCAGGTGTCGATCGCAGAAGAATGGAAAGTGAATATCTTTGCTTGGGTGGTTAACTCTAGTCTCCAATTTTGAGACACATCAGCTCCCTCCCAAGGGGTGGGGAGACAACCGTTAACCTATCCGCTCTTCTTAACGTCCAAATTCCAACTTGACTCTATGTCCAGCCAACCTGAACACATCACAACAAACACGTCTTTCTGGTCAGCTATTTTTAGAGCTTCCGGTGCAACTTGTCCATTTTACACCTCAATATGTTTTGACAACTTTTATCAAAACATAGCTTCACATCTCATCACTTGTTTACATTGCCAGTTAGATAGATAGGTCGAGATAGCGAGCTAGTTAGATCAAAATAGATAAACAAATAGATAGCTAGTTCAATAGATACACATAGATATATGGATCGACAGATGGATATTATAAATAATATATATAGAATATAACACATACACGGATAAATAACAGATAATTTCTCATGTTTCACAACTATATAACAGAGAAAAAAATCGATTTATCCACTTGACCATATGAGTTCCTACTGATTGAATGTTTGAAAATGGCATCATTAAAGCAGCATACAAGCTTACCTTTCTAGTGTTTACATGCCACAAGGAAGGATAAAGAAAAATAATAATAAAAAAACACAAACGGATTCTGATCCTGAAGAAGATGTTATATCACCGAAAATACGATTATAAACAGATAAATGTTTATTTTTTAATAAAACCCTCTGCGTTGCACTGGTTTTCTAAACTTAATTTTATTCAGACAATTGTTACATAGAAGAAAAAATTCTACTCCCACTGCTGATAGTAATAATCGATAATATAAATCTCATCTGTTTGTTTAAATGTATTTATGTATGTTTGTATGTCTGCCTAAAACTTTTGACAGAGGCAACGAATTTTCACATGATTGGTATCATTTAGAAGCTCGGCCATTTGGATGACAAATTGGCTAAAAACATTAATTCCTTCACCCTCAACTGGGTACTTTTCTACAGGAAGGAGTCGCTCTTTTCGCCGATATTTTCGAAAGTCATCCCTCTTTTCGATTGACTAGCCTTAATTTAAATTTTCGCCATTTCCGGTTTGGCGATGGATGCAACAGCAAAGGCATCAGGTTTTTTTTTTCACATTCTTTTCCTCCTTTGTGGTATGGGTTCGAGCCTGCTTGCCTACTACCACTTTTTTTTTTCTCAACACACACCTCCAAACACCCGGGCAACGCCAGGCATTTAGGTTAGTTGAATAATAAATATTTATTGATTTGAAACTAGCAGTAAAGCTAAAATCTTTAGTATAGAGTATTTTTATGTTTGGGAAAATATATGCACATTTAACATGTGTTTGTATGTTAATCGGGAAAATATAAAAAGTAAAAGTTAAATATTTAGAGATTTCTAAAGAATCTGAATCCGAATCTGTAATTGTATAGGAATCGGAAAAAATATTGGAATAGTCCCATCACTAATATATATATATATATATATATATATATATATATATATATATATATATATATATATATATATAAACTTGTACTTGTACTGTAGAAAAAGAAATCCCATACAGTGCTCTATTATCAGGGAAAAAACCTTTCTCGAAATAAGAGCAATATATTTTTTGTATAATATATCCAGGAATTTACATTTATATCGATAGTCTCATGAGAGAGTCGGCTGAAGAGAGCCTGAGACGGACATTAAGAGCAGTCCTCAACTACCGGGCTTGAAACCGTCGGTACCGACTACCGATATAAATGTAAATTCCTGGATATATTATACAATATATATATATATATATATATATATATATATATATATATATATATATAGTCTTGGAAGTTTTTTTTAACTTTTAAAACTATATAAAAAAATTTATTCAATTTTTATATTTTTTATCATTCATTGGAAAACTATTTCGTCAGTAAGTCATTTAATCACCTGCAATCACTGCATCAATATATATATATATATATATATATATATATATATATATATATATATATATATATATATATATATATATATATGTCATACTAAGTAATAAGAAAACAAAAAAAATAATGTTACATCCATATAAAGAAAAAAAATCCACCGAAAATTTGGTCATCTAAGTTTAGTGTATTTATTAAAATAATTCTACTGTAAAAATTTTCAATAATTTATACTGATGATTCTGGATTATGTAGATGATGCATAGCATATGATGATAGGAAAAAAAACCCATTCAAAATAGGATTGTCTGTGAGGAGGACTATCTTAAGGTTGATGTGAGTTTTACTTGTTTAGTTTTTATGTATATCCCTAGCTAAGTGAGACAAGATACTACACTTTGAAATATTTATTTGCACAAAATGTAAAAAAAAAATTGCATTTTAATATTCAACCAAATTAGACACAGGAAAAGTGTTGGAAAGTTAGTATTGTCGATCATCCTTTGTCACCATGACTAGAAAATGTCTATTCTACTCTCACCTAGAATCATCCATCAACATAATACCACATTGACTCAAGGAGCTGCCGTACTTAAAATTTTCTAAATCTTTAAACATTTTTTATTGAAAATAGATAAATACGCTTAGATACAATCATTTCATTGACGAGAATCGTGGATTGGGGGAAGGCGGGAAAAACAAAGAATAAAAACTGGTTAGTAAGACCCTTCAAACCCATTCTAAATAATAGACCGCCCACTGCTTTCCGGTTTATTTTAAACCAAAAACAAGCAGGCCAATCTCTAAGTATGGGGTGAGATATAAATGAGAGAAGAAAATGAGGGGAGCTGAAGTTTGGAGAATGGGTGATGTCCTTCCAAGATGAATGCAATTTGGGAGAAGCGGTGGACAAAAAGATTTAAAATGGAAAAGTAGGCATCTTGGAGGGTTTCCATTAGCAGGAGGAGAAGAGGGGTCATTCACTTGACTAGCTAAAAGGCTAGAAACTTAACGACAGAACAAGAAATCGCTTGCACCATGGTCAGACTTGAATCCTCTTTATATTCACAAGCTCGTTACTTGTATCCACCTTGAAAAAAAAAAAGAAAATGTAATCTCTTTCTATCACATCTGATCTTGCTCTTCAATTAACGTTTGAAGAACATGATCAGATCAAAATGATTCAACCCGTTGGTTATCTCTCAAAAACGACGTTCACATCAGCATTTAGGCTACAGTCAGGATCGCCAGAAACACCATTTATTCTTTCCTGTCCTACAGCGGCTCAGCATTGCCGATTACATAGGATATGGTTAGCGGGTAAGGATGCTTGGGATTGATACACGCTGTCACCTGTTCACATACCCCCAGTACCCAGTACCACAGGAGTTCGTGGCATTTAAAGAAAACTTATTCAGGCGTTTCTTCTGCTAGCATGCTTCAGCAGAAATATCAGGATGAATCCACTATTCTGGAACTGTGCTCTCTGGCATTTATGGGCAACACATTCCAGGACAATCAGCAGGTCAGAGAGAACTCAGAGTTGTTGAGATGACTCAAATCCAACACTCAACTCCATTCAGAATGGATCCTCTCTTCCAACTATCCCAACTGCCTGATGAACAGATCTTCAGCAGACCTCCTAAATAATCCCTTGTGGAGCTTTTTTCTAGAAATCAGAGAAAGGTCACTGGATCTGGGATGCTTTGTGAGCACAGCTCAGCACTCTCTGAGGAACCCTTTGTAATGACGACCTTCGAGAATGAGGTTTGGAAAGGTGTTATTGGCCGTGAAGTACCACACAGATTCCCAAGTCAAAGATTGACTTAGGAAGGCCAGTCCCTTAGCGTCTCAATGACATGTCAAGTCAGGCATCCCCATGCCTTTCTCACACAGGCATTGACTACAAACTTGTCTGAGAACCCAATTCCTCTTCCTGTTCTTAGAGAAGCAAGAACAGGGGGCACTGGGGATGGGGGGAAGACCTTTAGGTTTTTGCAGGCAAAGCAAGTATGGCTGATTGGTAAAGGATGAGAGGAAAGACTTAAGTGGTGCTCGCAGGAAATACGAATAATATTTATGAGTTTTTTTTCGATTTTGAAACAATTCATTTTAAAATTAATAGCATCTAAATTTCTGACACACAATGACAGCAGATAATTATCAATTATGTATTTGTTTTTTTGTTTACTTGATGTAGAGGGCTACTATCAGGGACATAAGCTACAGGGGTACTATGTAGGGAGTTGCACAGTAAGATGTCTGTTCACGTTACACTTGAACATCTGCATGTCAGTACAGTTGGAGAAGCAGGGACCCAGAAGGAAATTCCAAAGTCTAGCGGTTCTGGGGAAGAAACTACTGGAGTATAAGGCTCTCTTACATCTAGGGATCTCTACTGTGAAGGGATGGAATTTAGCTGCTTGTCGGGTTTGTCGGGGTATTTACGTCAAGGGGGTACAAGTGGTTGCAGTTCATCAGAGCATTCACCGTTAAAGTACTTGTAGAACAGGCAGAGGGATGCAACATTTCGTCGATGGGACAGAGGCTGAAGCTTAGATGACAGATCAGGATCTATTAGGTTGGCGACTCTCTTTTGAACCTGATCTAGGAGCGCAGATGATCCCATTTGTTGAAATGGGTATGAAAGGTGATAACTTTGTACTAATGAACGTATCATTATATTATTCTATGTATTACTATTCTTAGACATTCTGAGGTTGATTCATTTAGAAATCATCAGGTTTTCATAAGGTTTTCTGAGCTGTTAATCTTTGACATTATCTCGAAAATACTAATTTGGAGTAATTAGATTTTGATCAGGTTTTCAGATTTTATCAGTCAAATCTAGTGCTGTTATAACGGTATTTGTGTTCTGGGCAATGCTGAGTGGCCTTGCTGGTATATTCTTACATGTGACGATAGTGTCAGATTTAAAAGGGAAAAAAGAAGCTTACAAATATAGCGAGAAAACACAAATATAATGATTTCACAGGAATGGAGATATTCGAATAACAGGTGCGACCTCTGACCTTGCTGGGATTGTTTACAGCTACTGTCACCGAGATCAGTGGACAGTGCTATAGACAAAACTGTCGAAATATATTTCCTAGAATCTGTGAATACAAATGGAGAGAAAGAGGGAAAAAGAGAAAGAAAGGTTATTAATTTAGAATTTCTATATATGAAGGGGAGGAGTGAGTTGCAAAATTCTCGATATAAGGCGAAGCAAGTTAGCGATTTGCTTCTGCTCACCAAATGGCTCCACTTCGTTTTGAGATAGCTCTCGCCCTGGAATTACTGTAACATTTGAAGTTGTAAGACATTTTAGTTTTAGAAGTGAATGGAAGAGTTTCCCGTCGAATAGCCAATCCATACAAGTTTTGAATTGTAAAAGTTTGCAGATGGAGAACAAAATTTCCTTCTCGTGTGGACACGAAAAAATTATGTGTGGGAATTCTAAAAGATCCAGTATGTTTTATGGAGTGATTTTGATTTCTGATTGGGCGATAGTAGACTGTCGTTCCATTTGATTGGTCAGTTCCTATCATCCCTGTCTATAAATAGAACCTTCCAATGTTTTGTAATCTATACCCATTATTTTTAATGTTGGAGGATAAGTCTCCTTGCTGCTTTGGTTGCTTGGAGACTTGGGTAGGAAGTACCAGTCAAGAATCCATTCTTGGCAATCAGCCCAACAGGTGCGGGGCCACTTCCTGGACAAATATCTGTTGGATTGGGGTACACCACCTGGGTATCATTCAGGAGGTCCGCTCTCCCAGGCCTTGCTTTTGGGTAGGGTAAGTTGATTGCTTGCTACTTGAGGCTCCCTGAACGGGTAATACCAACGGGGATGCCCAGGCAAGTTTCGCCAGGCAAAAGTGCCTCTCCTTTAGGGGAGCTTGCTTGACATCCCCACTTTCCAGACCTTGTGTTACATCATGCTGAGGTGGGTAGCATGTAAATCTCTACCCTCTTCATTATTTTTAATGTTGGAGGATAAGTCTCCTTGCTGCTTTGGTTGCTTGGAGACTTGGGTAAGAAATACCAGTCAAGAATCCGGTCTTGGCAATCAGCCTGACAGATGCAAGGCCAGGAACTGGCCCAGTACCTGTTGGACTGAGCTACACCACCTGGGTATTACCTAGGAGGTCTGCCCTCCCAGGCCTTGGCACCCGGCTTTCGAGTGGAGTAAGTTTGTTGCTTGTTGCTTTAGGCGCCCCGACTGAGGAATGCTGACGAGGATACCCAGGCAATTTTTGCTAGGCAAAAGTGCCCGTCCTTTAGGGGAGCTTACTTGACATCCCCACTTTTCAGACCTTGTGTTACATCATGCTGAAGTGGGCAGCATGTAAATATCTATCGTACTTTGGAGTAATTGTGCCAAGTCTGGGGTAATTGTGCCAACTAGCTAAAAGTGCTCTTTTGGTAACCACACATATAAAGAGCACGTTTTTTTTAGTTGATGCAATTACCCCCCCCCCCCTGGATTTGGCGCAGTTACTCCAAAGTATGGTACCCTCTTCATTATACCAAAAATATTTCAACATAGCATTTATTCAAATAATTATTTTTATACAAAAAACAACAACCATCGAATTGTTGTTTATTTTTCTTGCTTAGAGATGACATCTGATGAAACGGGACTCTTCAACATCAGAGTGGTAACCATTTTGCGAGCGGGTACCAAGTGTCTACTTGGGACCCAGGAACGGCCAAAGTCAGGGATGCCATCAAAAAGAGGAGAAAAAGGGTACACTATCTGAAACTGGTAAGGAATATCAACTACATTAATTAGTTTAAAGGTTAGGGCTAGGGTTTAAGGACAATGCTCAGGAATGCGAGCAGATACTAAATGTCCACCTGGAATGGCCAAGATCGGGGATTTTACCAGAAAGAGAAGAGAAATGGATATACTATTCGAAACTGCTCAGGAATATTACATATGCTAATTAATTTAAAGGTAATGTGTTTTGATGCATTTGACGATCAATTTATAAATAAATCAGCATTCTTTATTATAAACATCTAACGTGCACATAATGGCGATGTCGAATTGCAAATAAATAAACTAGTATGAATTTCGAGATAGGTCCACTAAATGCGAATCGAGGTGACACGATGTTTGAGAAATAGATCTGTTCTCACAAGAGATGACGGGAGAAGATTATGTGCAAAGTCAAGCAGATCCAAATATAGAAAACAAAAAAGAAATTGGTTGATGTGATGCGTGACGTCACAGGATTGCGGTTAGCAAAGAAACAAAGATTTTAACAGAGTTCCGGTGAAGGCAAGGCGTTATACTGTCTTAATGCTATACACAAACTTATAACGTATAAAGGATGTTTGGAAAATCAATGGTTTAACTTCCGGATTATGTTCTATAAGTGTGAATAATGAAACAATTCCATAAACATAGGCTTATGAACACTTGGTTTTCCAGTCATAGGCTATTGAAAGAAATACTATATTTCTATAAATGGGATAGGTAAACACTATCACTGTGATAAGATCACAGGAAAATTAAGTCTGGGTCTGGTGTTACCACACCTTACAACAAACAATGGAAAAATTAGGGAGGAGACTTATGGGGTAATCATTTTTTGAGGTCAGTTTTTTCTTCTAGAGTTTTGGAAAATTGGTACCAGTGAGACAATATTCCAGTTACAAGGGAAACAAGATGTGGCAAGGCATTTATTGTAGGGTTTTTTGTTTTTACTGCTTATTCACCCCAAACAAGGTGCAGTTGCTACTAAGTTGTAAGGGGGCTACAAATAGGGATCAGATTTGCTGGGATACTATATAGGGAGTTGAATAGCATAATGTCTGTTCACATTACACTTGAATTTCTGCATGTCAGTAGAGCCAGGGAAGCAGGGGCCTGGAAGGGAATTTCAAAGTCTAGCAGTTCGTGGGAAGAAGCTATTTGAATAGAAGGCTTTATGGCATCTAGGGATGTCTACAGTGTAGGGGTGGGATGTTGCTGCTTTGGAGAAGATGGTAACCAGCTCAACAGAGCATTTCTTTATTACTAGAGCAATGATAAGATGGTGGTCCGGAGAGGTCGCTTTTTATGATATCCTGGACATGGGAAGACGTGATGGATCAGATTATCTAGTGTGGTTTCCGTCCGAAGTGGGAAATTAGGGAGGAAGTGGGTTTTGGAGTATAAGGTGGAGGATAATATGAACTGCCGGGCAAGTAGTATATCATTATCCGTTGCCATAAAAACACGACATAATCGTTTTTGGATAGTTTTTTTTTTTTTTTTTTTTTTTTTTTTTTACATAGGCACCACCACTTATCAAGGCAAAGAGGCCACTCGAGGATAAGGCTTAAAGAGTGTACAGTAGAAATTGGACAGCATAGTAATCGTTAGTAATGGAAATTCAGTAAATTTGTTAACAAGTGGGACGGCTCATCAAGAACTTGTTTTCGTTAGACTTGAAGACAACCATATTGTAGTCAGCCGGAAAGCAGGAAAACGGAAGACAATTCCACAGGCGTGCAGTTCTAAGAATGAAGCCTTGTTCATGGAATCTACGTTTAGGTTTAGGCACAGATGAAGAGTGAGGGGAATTATTAATAGTGTTTTCAGCTAGATGAGTATTTCTTGTGAAAGTTTGGCGAGGGGGGACCATAAACTGAAGCTCAGTCGAACACTTGCCATGAAAATAACGATACATCAGAGACAAACTCGCAACATCTCTTCTGTGAGATAGAGGTTGCAAGGAAGAGAAAAGGATATCTCCTACAAGACTACGAAGTCTATTTTGAACTCTATCAAGGCAGGACAAGTCCTTTCTAGCAGCTCCTGCCCAGATGTGGCAAGAGTATTTCATCCTTGGACATACCTGGCTTTTATATAGATAGAGAATTGCATCAGCATCTACTGGGTCGATAGAAGGATCCCATCATTTTTTTTTTTGCCTACATGTATGTGTGTGTGTGTAATAGTGCACGGTTATTTCTACACAGGGAGTCACTGCTTATAAAGGCCTGAAGGCCACTCGAGAATAAGGGTTAATTAGTATCAAATAGATGGTCAGAAAACACTGTTATGATCTGCAGTGGTGAAAATTGGGTAGAATTTGGTTATTTAATGGGACGGCTCAAAAAAAACTTGTTTACATTGGACTTGAAAACGACCATATCGTAATCAGTTGGAAAGTGTCTCCACGTTATATAGTTCCACAGGCGAGCTGTTCTATGAGAGAATCTTTGCTCATGGAATTTGCGTTTAGATTTAGACACAGATAGAGAGTAGGGAAAATCTTTAACAATGGTTGTAGCTAGACGAGTGTTGTGAATGTTTTACATAGGGCATACCATAGAATGAAGCTCAGTCGAGCATTTGCCATGAAAATAACGATACAGCAGAGATAGACTTGTAACATCTCTTCTGTGAAAAAGAGGTTGTAAGGAGGGAAAAGGACATCACTCACTAGATTTCGAAATAGGTTTTTAACCTTGTGAAAACAAGAAAGGGTGCTCTAAGCATCTCCTTCTCAGATGTGGCAACTTGGACTTGAAAACTACAATGCTTTAGTTAGTTGTTAAGCAGTGTTCCACAGACAAATTGTTCTTTTATTTTTTACTCTTGTCCGCTTCAAACAAGACCTATTGCCACTTAAACATGAAGGGGTTACTATTTGGGTACTCCATCTTAGGATTCATTTGCCTCTTATACAGGGAGAGGATTGTGTCAAGAGTGAGATGCCTTTTGGAGCAGTGGTATAGTCCACTCATTTCACCAGCCACCTTGGAAACAGATCTGATGTATGTCCTCCTTTTTCAAATCAGAAGATCAGTATCAGATGCTTGTCAAAGCAGGGCGCTTCATCAAGATGAGAGCCATTCGTTTATATTTAGTCAAAGTAGGAACCAGAGCATAAGATAAATATTATTCCAGGTGAAAATGGCTCTGGCATCAACACATCCATTAACAAAGCTGTGAAGAAATGTAACATAGCACAGACGGCTATATTCAAATACCGAGCCGTGAGCAAAATGACGTCACGGTAAGGAAAAAGGAGAATATAAAAAAAGGAGAGAACACGTTCGAGATGACCACATTAGAGACATGGATGACATTCAAGAGCACGTTTATATTTAGTCAAAGTAGGAATCAGAGCATAAGATAAATATTATTCCAGACTTTGTAGTCTCGTAGGAGATATCCTTTTCTCTTCCTTGCAACCTCTATCACACAGAAGAGATGTTGCGAGTTTGTCTCTGCTGTATCGTTATTTTCATGGAAAATGTTCGACTGAGCTTCAGTCTATGGTCCCCCCTCGCCAAATTTTCACAAGAAACACTCATCTAGCTGAAAACACTATCAATAATTCCCCTCATTCTTTATCTGTGCCTAAAGCTAAATGTAGATTCCATGAACACGTTCGAGAAGACAACCACATTAGAGACATGGATGGCGTTCAAGAGCACGTTTGTAAAAGAAGATCACGTGAGAGACATGGATGGCGTTCAAGAGCACGTTTGAAAAGAAGATCACGTGAGAGACATGGATGATGTTTGAGAGCACGTTCAAAAAGATGATCACATGAGGTAAGAAGAGAATGAGGAAGTATATGTCATTGTACAACAACAACAAAAAAAAACACGTTGAAGTTCTTTTCTATTCTTTGTCTGTTTTGCGGCTAAGGCTACAACGTGTTGGGTAATGTGACAGACATACAACACCAAAATATGTAAAAGTAAATAAATACAAAAACCTTGGGATTCAGAAGAAGGATCTGAGAGTCATCATCAACAGGAACTCCTTTATTTATTTATTTGCGGACTGTTCTCCTCATCTTTATAGTTGTTGTTTCACAACGTTTCGACCGACTATTCCTTTGGCCTTCGTCAGGTGTTTAACAGCTATAAAGATGAGGATAACAGTCCGCAAATAAATAAATAAATATACAAATTACTTATCTCGGAAAATTCCAATAATTAAATAAGGAAATCCTTTGATAGCCAAGATCGGTGACATGTCGGCAAATTTTGTTCCTTCTTGTTGTGGTGGCAACCACTTATTTGCATATGCGAATAACATAACACTATAAATGGCAAGCCTAGGTTGGCCTTGGTGTGTCTTACTCAAATGCCACCGGAAGTGACGCCGAAGAGTGTACATGTCCTCTCACCAAGACTCTCTGACTCGACACCGTCATTTGTACATATTGTAAATATACCTTTTCTTTAATACACTTATTATTGCGTTATCTTGTTGTTTGCGTCTTCATTGTATTTCCTTACTAATTATTGTTCAACCTTGCAACCACAATACTTCTCATTCCAGATAACACAACACTATAGATAAAATATAAGTAGAGAAGCTGTAATAGGACACTGTCCTCGAGTGTCTGTGGCCTCCCTGTACAGTGGTTTGTCAGGACAACCTGGCATGAGGGTATTTTTACCTACAAGTAACCTCTGTCTAAATATTAAAAATCACGTATTCACGGTCCAAATAAAATCTCCTTGGTATGGCTACTCCACCAGACCAGATGATTTCTTGTTCTGGAAACCAGTAAGACCAAGAGATCACAAGAAAGGTATATAACATATTTAAATCGTCAATTCGGGCGAGGAAAATTATGTTCTTGACTTCTTTATTCGAGATGCAAAGAAGAATTTTAATGGAATATTCGAATATCTATGTATCTCATACAAATATCAAGTGTTAACCTTAGGATAAGGAGTCCCTTGACTTCTGAGAACTTCGACTGAATTAAAATACAAGTATGAACAACAGGAACCAAAGATCACGCAGATGAAGAAATGAGATTCATAATCGAGCAACCCTCGCATAAAAAGGCTCCGATACACATATAAAACATAATCCTGTTTCTTTCTTAGAACCCAGGCTAAGCTTATTTCCTTTAACAATTGCAAAAAACAAAACAAAACAAAAAAACTTCTCAGTCAGTGTTTGCCATGGCAAATAACGCCCTATCTGAGAATTTCTTCTTTCAAAAAATCTCAGCTTAACATTCACAGACAACATGAACTGGAACAAATACATTGGGGATATTGCCAAGGCTGCTGCAAAGAAGGTGAGCTCCATTTATCATGCTAGAAAATTACTCACACCTGAAAGTATCCTACATCTCTACAAAGCCACCATTTGTCCATGCATGGAGTACTGTTCACACATCTGGGTTGTTGCATCAACTACTTTTCTCTCGCTCTTTGACAGGATTCATAAAAGAACTTCAAATCTAATAAGTCCCACACTATCAACCAAACTCAAACCCCTGTCCCATCACCGCAATGTGGCATTCCTGTGTCTATTTTACAAATACTTTAATGGAATCTGCTCTGGTGAACTCATTGCACCTGTACCCCCTTGTCATACATAGATCCAACTAACCCGTCAAGCGCTCCCCCCTCGCTTCAGTGTATAGGTCCCCTAGATACTGGAAAGCCTACAATTCTAATAGTTTTTTTCTCTTGGATTGCTAGGCTTTGGAATTCCTTTCCTGTTTTCTGCTTTGCTGACGATACTGACTTGCAGAAATTTAAATGTAATGTAAAAAAACATCTTGCTTATCTCTCCACATAGTTCCCAGTAGACATGATCCCAAATAGTAACCCCTTCACGTCCAAATGACAATATGCCTTGTTTGAAGTGAACAAGAATAAAAAAAAAGAGCAACCTGTTTGTGGAACACAGTATCGTGGAGCTGCTTCCCAACTGACTACAACATTGTACTTTCCAAGTCCAATGTAAACAAGTTCTTGTTAAGCCATCCTCTTAAATAATCGAATTCTGTCTAAATTTCCACCATTACAGAACGTCATGGTGTTGCCTCACCGGTTACCTGATACTCATTAACCTTTATCCTCGAGTAACCTTTGAATCTTGATAAGCCGTTCCTCATTTCCTAGTAATAAATAAATAAATAAATAACGACTATGAAAACATGAAAACATAAATAATGAATTGTGAAAATAAAAATAAGATTGTCTGCATTTAGTGCTATTGTCCGTGCGCTATGAGGCAATTTTAAAATGCCTCACACTAATTGCATTGAATTTTGGTCTTTCATTGTCTAGGGAAAGTAAACCACTCTGTCCGTAATTAGGATCAGGATGGCTCTTTTCCACTCCTACACCAGCTGTTATTCCGTGTTGATTCGTCTTATATATTAGTCGGAAATGCCAGAATTCATATTCTATAATTGACACGATTGGCTGATGGACGCCATTAAAGGCAATCATTTTGCATCTATTCAGAACACTTGGACGCTCTCATAAAAAAAAGGAAAGAAAAGTCATTCGGTTAAAAAGAGGTGCAACATGGGAGCGTTTCTGTTGCCTTTTTTTATGCTCTACTTTAACGAGGGAATTGTTTTTGCCACAAAAGGTAAGTAAAAAGAAAAGCTTATTTTTTCAAAATCCACAAACGGAATTTTTCTCCACATTTGTTGACGGTCGCTTGTTCTAACCTGTTTGACGCCATCAACAAACTTTATTGTGTCATTTGAATGACAGACATACAGCCCATTTTTCTTTCCCTCTTTTCCTTAAAACGTGTGACCATACAACAGTTTCTAACTTTTTTCTTACACAGTCCTTTACATTTTTTTTCTTGCATGCTGCAGGATTTTTAAAGCTGCACAAAGGGTATTCTAAAAAAAGCTGCATAAAGGGTATTCTAAAAACTTTTTCACCCCCAAACAAGACATAGCACCACTTGGATGTAAGAGGTTAGTATTATGGATCGTGTCTAACAGGGGATTGTGGGGGAGTTGGCCAGCGAGATGTCTGTTTACATTACACTTAAACTTTTGCAGATTAGTACAGCCAGGGAAACAGAAAACAGGAAGGGAATTCCAAAGTCTAGCAGTCAGAGGGAAAAAATAATTAGAGTAGAAAGATTTCCGGTATCTAGCGATCTCAACAATGAAGAAGTGGGATTTTGTTGCTTATCAGGTTAGTCAGAGTATGTTCATCGAAGGGGCACAAGTGCTCAGTGTTCATCAGAGCACATTCCATTAAAGTACTTGTAAAATAAATACAGAGATACAACATTGTGGTGATGTGATTGAGGTTAGAAGTTGGTTGATAGTGTGGGACCTATTAAATTTGAGCCGCTTTTGTTGTACTCTGCAAGATCTCTCGGGCTGCACTGGTTCGGCAATTAAGGGCATACACAGCGCCACTGCATTTTATGTTCCTCCTCTCTACATTGCCAAATGGCTGGGCTGGGTTTGTTGCTTCATCTGTCCATAACAGCTTTAGATCACCCCATTCCTGTTTTTAGGCAGTTGAGTGGTCTTCACTGGACTGAGGGTGCTCCTGAGCCAGAAGGGATTGCTTCGGAAGTGGGGGTTCCCATGTTAGTAGGGGGAAAGGGTCATTCTGTATCCCTCTGGTAACCAACTGTAGTTTAGCCTCTTCCTGAAAGATTGTTACGAGTTTGACATCGCTGAGGAAGCTTCTCTTTGATTATTTTATGGAAATCGCTCCAGACAAGACGTGAAGCCACTTGATGAAAAGAGCTTACAAGTACAGAAGATGATTATCGAAAAACCTATTAACCTTAGTCGTCAGGCCGTTGGTTCACATCCATGAAGGAAGTGGCATTAATCACAGGTTTCTATTATAAATCATTATTGGATACACAGTGGCGATTTAAAAAAAATTTTTTTTTAACTATCGTTCAAACAAACAAGGACTATTGCCATTTGGACGTAAAAGGCTACTATTTGGGAGCATGTTTATGGAGGAAATATGTAAGAAGATGAGCAAAATGGCTGTTCACATTACATTTAAACTTCTGCATGTCAGTGCAGTCAAGGAAACAGAAAGCGGGGAGGAAATTCCGAAGTCTAGCAGTCTGAGGAGAGTAACTGTTAGAGTAGAAGACATTCCGGCGTCTAGAGACTTCTTCAGTGAAGTGGTGGGATTTTGTTGTTAACCTAGTGTTAATCATCTCGATATTCCAAACATGGTTAGTCCCATGTGGTGTTTATACATCCCAGTACAAAAATGTTTACAGTGTAATTATTTTGTAAAATATAGTTGTCTTGCTGATTCAGGATATTTCTACAATCTCTGTTGAACAGTTTGGATCACTTGTGGCTTGTTTATATTAATATAAGATAATGCAATAAAATAAATTATAAAACTATGGAAATTTTTTTTTAAATCTTCGATTAGATCACATTTATTAAAAAATACCCACAGGATACATCAGTTTGTGTTATTTTTTAATATCTATGATAAACATAAAATGTTTCCATTAATTGAAATAGCAAGAAAAATGAATGTTTGCTTTCAAATGTCAACACAAAATGATTCCATAAATTGAAATAGCAAGAAAAATGAATGTGTGCTCTCAAATGTACACACAAAATGTTTCCATTAATTGAAATAGAAAGAAAAATGAAGGTGTGCTCTCAAATGTAAACAAAAAATGTCCCCATAAATTGAAATGGCAAGAAAAATGAATGTGTGCTCTCAAATGTACACACAAAATGTTTCCATGAATTGAAATGGCAAGAAAAATGAATGTGTACTCTCAAATGTAAACAAAAAATGTTTCCATGAATTGAAATCGTGTCTAACAGGGGATTGAAATGGCACGAAACATGAATGTGTGCTCTCAAATGTAAACAAAAAATGTCCCCATAAATTGAAATGGCAAGAAAAATGAAGGTGTGCTCTCAAATGCAAACAAAAAATGTCTCCATTAATTGAAATGGCAAGAAAAATGAAGGTGTGCTCTCAAATGCAAACAAAAAATGTCCCCATAAATTGAAATGGCAAGAAAAATCAATGTGTGCTCTCAAATGTAAACAAAAAATGTTTCCATGAATTGAAATGGCACGAAAAATGAATGTGTGTTCTCAAATGTAAACAGAAAATGTCTCCATTAATTGAAATAGCAAGAAAAATGAATGTGTGCTCTCAAATGTAAACAAAAAATGTTTCCATAAATTGAAATAGCAAGAAAAATGAATGTGTGCTCTCAAATTTAAACACAAAATGTTTCCATGAATTGAAATAGCAAAAAAAATGAATGTGTGCTCTAAAATTTAAACAAAAAATGTTTCCATTAATTGAAATGGCACGAAAAATGAATGTGTGGTCTCAAATGTAAGCAAAAAATGTTTCCATCAATTGAAATGGCACGAAAAATGAATGTGTGCTCTCAAATATAACATAAAATGTTTCCATAAATTAAAATAGCAAGAGAAATGAGTGTGTACTCTCAAATGTAAACACAAAATGTTTCCATTAATTGAAATAGCAAGAAAAATGAATTTGTGTTCTCCAATGTAAACAAAAAATGTTTCCATGAATTGAAATAGCAAGAAAAATGAATATGTGCTCTCAAATATAAACGCAAAATTTTTCCATAAATTGAAATAGCAAGTAAAATCAATGTGTGCTCTCAAATGTAAATACAAAATGTTTCCATAAATTGAAATAGCAAGTAAAATCAATGTGTGCTCTCAAATGTAAACACGAAATGTTTCCATCAATTGAAATAGCAAGAAAAATGAATGTGTGGTCTCAAATGTAAGCAAAAAATGTTTCCATCAATTGAAATGGCACGAAAAATGAATGTGTGCTCTCAAATATAACATAAAATGTTTCCATAAATTGAAATAGCAAGAGAAATGAGTGTGTACTCTACAATGTAAACACAAAATGTTTCCATTAATTGAAATAGCAAGAAAAATGAATTTGTTTTCTCAAATGTAAACAAAAATGTTTCCATGAATTGAAATAGCAAGAAAAATGAATGTGTGCTCTCAAATGTAAACACAAAATTTTTCCATAAATTGAAATAGCAAGTAAAATGAATGTGTGCTCTCAAATGTAAACACAAAATGTTTCCATAAATTGAAATAGCAAGAAAAATGAATGTGTGCTCTCAAATGTAAATACAAAATGTTTCCATGAATTGAAATAGGTAGAAAAATGATTGTGTGCTCTCAAATGTAAACACAAAATTTTTCCATAAATTGAAATAGCAAGTAAAATCAATGTGTGCTCTCAAATGCAAACACAAAATGTTTCCATTAATTGAAATAGCAAGAAAAATGAATGTGTGCTCTCAGATGTAAACACAAAATGTTTCCATTAATTGAAATAGCAAGAAAAATGAATGTGTGCTCTCAGATGTAAACATAAAATGTTTCCATTAATTGAAATAGCAAGAAAAATGAATGTGTGTTCTCAAATTTAAACACAAAATGTTTTCATAAATTGAAATAGCAAGAAAAATGAATGTGTGTTCTCAAATGTAAATACAAAATGTTTCCATTAATTGAAATAGAAGAAAAATGAATGTGTGCTCTAAAATTTAAACACAAAATGTTTCCATGAATTGAAATAGCAAGTAAAATGAATGTGTGCTCTCAAATGTAAACAAAAAATGTTTTCATAAATTGAAATGGCACGAAAAATGAATGTGTGGTCTCAAATGTAAGCAAAAAATGTCTCCATCAATTGAAATAGCAAGAAAAATGAATTTAGTTGCTCTCAAATATAACATAAAATGTTTCCATAAATTAAAATAGCAAGAGAAATGAGTGTGTACTCTCAAATGTAAACACAAAATGTTTCCATTAATTGAAATAGCAAGAAAAATGAATTTGTTTTCTCAAATGTAAACAAAAATGTTTCCATGAATTGAAATAGCAAGAAAAATGAATGTGTACTGTTAAATGCAAACAAAAAATGTTTCCACTAATTGAAATAGGTAGAAAAATGATTGTGTGCTCTCAAATGCAAACACAAAATGTTTCCATGAATTGAAATAGCAAGAAAAATGAATGTGTGCTCTCAGATGTAAACACAAAATGTTTCCATGAATTGAAATAGCAAGAAAAATGAATGTGTGCTCTAAAATTTAAACACAAAATGTTTCTATAAATTGAAATAGCAAGAAAAATGAATGTGTGCTCTCACATGTAAACACAAAATGTTTCCATAAATTGAAATAGCAAGAAAAATGAATGTGTGCTCTCAAATGTAAACACAAAATGTTTCCATTAATTGAAATAGGTAGAAAAATGAATGTGTACTCTCAAATTTAAACAGAAAATATTTCCATAAATTGAAATAGCAAGAAAAATGAATGTTTGCTCTCAAGTGTAAACACAAAATGTTTCTATTAATTGAAATAGCAAGAAAAATGAATGTGTGCTCTGAAATGTAAACATAAAATGTTTCCATCAATTGAAATAGCAAGAAAAATGAATGTGTATTCTCAAATGTAAACACAAAATGTTTCCATAAATTGAAATAGCCAGAAAAATGAATGTGTTCTCTCAAATGTAAACAAAAAATGTTTCCATCAATTGAAATGGCACGAAAAATGAATGTGTGTTCTCAAACAAGACAGGGCATTAATACAGGGGTCGGGATCCAAAGAGCCCACAGAGCTTGTTCGTTAGCTAGATGAACAAACTCACACATTTTTATGTTCTTCTTAATACATTTTTTTACTCTATTCTCGTGTTCTGATTTCCTTGTGACCCTTTTAATAAGGTTACAACAGCAACAAAAACGATTTTTGTGTATGTGACAATGGATGAAACATGGATCCATGATTACACTCAGGAATCAAGCCTACAGTTAACTGAGTGCCTAGCAGCAGGGTAAGCGATCAAAAGTGACCAAAGATGCAAACATCAGCAGGTAAGGTTTTAGCCTCTTTATTTTTGGATGCGCAAGGTTTATTGATTATCATGGGAAAGGAAGAAGTGTTATATATAATGACTATTTGCCAGTAAGTAGAGATTATGTTAACTAGTATCAATTTCGGGAGGGTTACATTAAGTACATGTTGGGGTTATAGTCAGCTGACGCACTTCCTAACTTCCGACCTGGCTGCTACCGAAATTTGTGAAAAGGCAAATCAGTTACTTCATTTTTTTTCTCTCAAGCCTATATCTCCCCAGTGCATGTACTCTTTTTATTATTACGTTTTTCCGATCTTTCTTATTTTAATTAAGAACCATTTTACTAGCAGGGTGACCTGACGTTGCTCGGGATTTAAAGAGGATTAACAAATGTTCCACACTTCTAATACTTTTATTATCATTAAAATTGGTGAAATCGCTCATTCGTCAATCAAATCAATTGATTGCCTGCTCTAGTCAGGGACTCACTGCTGTGCACTGGGAGGAAGCTTCACATGCCTCCCCGTAGGGACTTGGTCCTCAATTCATTTAGTCTACATTGCAATGTAGAGAACCTACTGTTGATTTTATGTAATTATTTTTAATTTCATATAATGACTTGAATTAAGTTTAAAATGTGAAAGTCAAGTACAATGGTGCAATTATACTCTAAACAGAAGCGTTCATTTTGAACGCGCCTCTGTCTTATCAAAGAACCTGCTGTTGATTTTATAGGTCGAGCCATTCTGCTTGTGTGGTGATAAAATTTTTTGAATGCAATTATGTTGGTAGGCTGCATAAAAGTGTTAACTTGGACAAAAATTGGACTGTTTCTTCCTTAATCAGAGTTTCTTGATTATCGATTTTTGATACTTATCAGAGGTATTCCGATACAAAACCTATCTACAAGCACTCCCAGCTGCATAAGGTACATGTGTGTGAAATTTAAAAAAAGTTGTTTCGGTCGTTTTGGAGTCTATAGGGAACTCACTCGCTTGCTCACACACACACACACACACACACACACACACACACACACACACACACACACACACACACACAGTGCCTTCTATACATAAGTAGAGAAGAGTTAAACTTCTTTCCAGTTAACGAAAAAAAAATTAAGAAATTTAGGTGCGGGTGTGAACCTATAGACCACGTCATGCAAAAAAAAAAAATAAATAACTATCGACTTACCCACAGTAGAATTTTCACGGCCCTTTGTTCTCTCATTGTTGCTAAGCGATGACATGGAAAAAAATGGCTTTACCAATGATAGATAAATTAAAATAACGGTTTCGATTATCGATTATTGCTAATTATCGGGGGTATTCTGAGACAAAACTTAACTAATATCACTCCCAGACTTATACACTATAGTTCTGTAAATTTTAAAGAAAATCTTTTCAGGCGTTTCGGAGTCTATAAGGAACGAACTCATATACACACAGAGACAAAGTTGCATCCATATAATTGTAGAGATAGAGATAAACATATATTTCTTATAAAATTTCAAATAAAATAAAATTTTTACTTTTTTAATTTCATTAAAAGTGCAAATAAAAGCTGTGTTATTTTTATTTGTATAATTTTTGTTAATTTCTATTGTATATTTTTCAATAATGTATTTTTCTTATATTTTAATACAATAAATCATTTCAGAATAGAAATACTGAAGAACAATAAAAGTGAAGGTACTGATTTTCATTGCCACCGCTTCTGGTAACGCTACGCGGTAAGTTAGGAAGTACGTTAGCTGACTATAATCTAGTGCCAAAATAACCTGGCGGCAAACAGAAATAGATCCAGTGCAACTAGTGTGAGTGATGTGAAAGTTCAAAGGTCAGTTCCCTAGACTCCCTAGAAAGTTAGGCGTCGCATGATATTGCAGAGAAATTACATCACGTTAGGAGGGTGGAATAGAGTTTCTACATGGTTTGTGTCAAGGAAGTGGACCGACAAGACGTGCCTGACAATATAAAAATCTATGTGAATATTTCCTTGAGACTCTGTCTGTCTGTCGACCATTTTAAGGCTAAGTAAGAAAATTAAGTAAAAAGTAAATTATGCGATCTCTCCCCAAAGAGAAAACTCTTGAATAAAACCCTTAAATGCCAACAAGTGTCCAGTGTGTTTCCATAGATGTGTTTTTTATGCACGTGAGTTTAACAACTGATCAGCAGCTACTCAACCGCACAGGAAACGGCTCACATAAGGGAGAGACAATTGAAGAATAAAGACTAGCGACCGTGCATGTATGTAAAAAATGACGTTTATTGTTTGGTTTGTTCTTGATTGCTCACTGGTAAAACTCCACAAGGGAGCAAGTATATGTTTGTGTGAGAAGACCATGTGCGATTGGATAATGCCACAGACTATGGGATCATCTATGCTGTTTTGGAATTATCATGTCTTCAAATATGTTTGAATATTGTTTGAAAAATTGGCAGTGTGTGATTGACTTAGTCACTACTGTCACATCCCAAGCAATCACTTGTGTTCAATTAAATGTGTACAATAAAATCATGGGTAAAATTTGCAGCTTGTGTTCAACTAATCGTATATTCGTTTGCAAAAGGCATTGCTTACTGGTATTAAATAATCTCCTGAATGGTTGAGATGCCGTAAAATAAACAATTCAAAGCAAACGTTGCAAGGATCAAAACATGAAAATTTGTTTTCTATTTTACAAGGAAGTTATCGCTTATCAAGGCCCAGGGACCACTCGAGGATAAGGATTAATGAGTTAACACTGTGATGATCAATTATGATGGAAAGAAATTTTGCTCATGGAAATTTCGTTTAACTTTAGGTACAGATAGAGAGTAAATGAAATTGTTAGCAGTGGTTGTAACTAGACGAGGGTTTGCAATGAAAATAGAGATTACATGTCTGAAGTTATGGGATTAGAGCAGTTTATTTATTATTTTTTTTTTTAGTAAAGTCCTCATTAGAAAGAAAAATATTTATGTTACATTTGTATTATTTATTCAAACATTTAACAAATCATAATCAAAAGATTCTGTAACATAGTCTGGGAACCAACACGTTGTAGGCTCAGTCGCAAAGGAGACGAAGAAAAGGAAAAAACTTCAACTCGCATTGTTTTTTGTTGTACAACAACATTTATTTCCTCATTGTTACGGCCGTGATATCACCCACGTCTTGAACGGGATCTCGAATGATATTCACGCCTTTAATGTGACCGCGAATGTTATTTCCGTCTCTAACGTGAGCTCCTTTTTAAAGTTTTTATTTTTTCCTACCAGTGACGTCATTTCGTATGCATTTGCATACGCGCGTTCGTGTTATGTTACGATTTTTAAAACAATGAACGATTATAATTAGGTACATGGTTCGAAATGAATGGCCGACTCCCAAAACTGTAAGTATACCTCCCTTCACTTAAAAATTTACTAAAAAATAGAAAATCAACCAATTTTAATGTAATTTTTAATAATTATTAATTAACAATTACGGAATATACACCATAATCACGTTGACATGCCAATTTTCATTAGATCAGCGAAATTAACCAACGTTGAGCCTAGTCAGTATCAGATGGGTGATCATTTAGGAATACCAGGCGCTGTATGTTGGACAACATTTGGGGATCGCTTGTCAACTTTTATATTCCCATAAAACTTCCTCCTTCAGGGAAAGTCGGTTCAACCCGTCTAAGGTGAATGCAGCTAGCATACATACCATGTAAGCAACCCATTATTTAAAAAAATATATATCTTAGTGAAAATGTATTGTTTTGTGTGAATATAAACTATCTTTACTAAAGTAATATTTCTAAACACTACTTCCCCCTCCCCCCAAAAACGTGTTAATGTTTTAAAAAAAAAAAATGAATATAAAGCACTGTAGACGTTGCTAAGTAAAAAATATTTGAATAAATATTTCTTACCAAATAAAAGCCACAAAAATGGAGTGTTTTTATTAGCCCTAAAAGAGCCCCTGGGGTACACCCAAGAGTTATCGTGAAGTATAGACAAACAAAATTATATAGAAATCAGTTAGTTATAACTTTTCAGAAAGTTTTATAAAAATCCAAGGCAACAAGCTTTTAATAAGTACAAAAGTGTCAATTTAAGCCATTTTAAACCGAAAAGCACCTCTAGGGGGCCAACCGGAGTTTTGCCGGAAAATCCGTTCTGTTACTTTTTTACTCATATCATGTACAAATTTTTTAAAAATTCCAAGGCGTAGTTATTGAGAAAAGTGCAGACAGACGAACGGACGAACAGACAAGGGTGAATTTACAGGTCGACTCTCCTTTTGTCGGGGGACAAATAAAAATCAATATAATGCAAAGCAAAATTAATTTCTCGGATTAAATAAAGCATCGTTTATTCAATATTTTCACAGAATAATAACGAAAAAAATATTTCATGTGGTTTTAATGATAGCAGTTTCAGGGAAATTTTAAAATGCGATACTCTAATATTTCATTGCGCGCATGAACATGTGTTGAACAAGGCCAAGATCACAGTATCTGTTCTGATACTACACTTCACCTTTTTCTGACCTCGGCCAATGGAGGAGAAATCCTTCATAACTGAGACAATTCCTATTTTTGTTCCTATCCAGAGTGCCCCTTTTTGGGGAGCTGGATTTTCCCCACGTTAAAAAACAACTTTGTGTCTGACTCTGCCCTCGTGGGGAGGCAAGTAAACATCAGTATAAGAAATTTTTTTGAAAATGAAAAAAAATGGACAAAATTAAGATTCTGGACCATCGGTAGTGCGAGAAATTCATTTTGCTTCGAGTTATATCGAATTCATTAATACGGACTTTAGGGGCTTTTTTGTAATGTTCCTGTAAAAATTATTCTATTTTTTTTGTTGTTACATATGACGATGCTTTATTTATATAAAAAAAGCAAAAATAAACATATTCTGTTTACATTAAGCGAGACCAACACGGCCTGTAATGGTGAGACCAAAAGATCCTTTTGGTGATGTCACGTGACGGCAAGCAGTGATATGTCACAAAAAAAAAAAAATGGCCCATCAGTACAAAGAAAACCACCTATTAAAGAAAAATTAAGTATAATGTTATAATTAAAAAGATATATAAAAACACGCATGGGTACAGTAAACATATTATACCAAAATGTGGAAGCCACCCATCCAGTGGTTATTTAGACTACTAATAATGACCGAAGCAAGAATTACATGTATATATATATATATATATAAACTACTTCATTTACTCACATAAAATTAATATACGAAAGTATAAATTTATGCGTAAACGTTTAGTATTTACTTCAAAAGTGCTCAATACGTAGGTAGAGCTAGTTAGTAAGTTATAAAATATATATGGCGATTAAGCTACACTGAATATTCCGCGTTTCATCCACTCTAGGACTCTTCATAATAAATAAGCTTGAAGAATCCTAGAGTGGATGAAATGCGGAATATTTAGTGTAGCTTAATCGCCATATATATTTTATAACTTACTATCTATCTATCTATCTATCTATCTATCTATCTATATATATATATATAAATATATATATATATATATATATATTTATATATATATATATATATATATATATATATATATATATATATATATATATATACTAGTAAAAGTACCTGCCGTTGACTGGGTTCAAAAACAGCCTACAGAAAATGGACTCTGATTTATGAAAGTATGATAGGTTATGAAAAGGAAGGGTTGTAAAGAGATAGCTTCGAATTTGGGGGTATCAAAACCAAAGCAAAATATGATGAAAGTAAAAATGAAATAGATAAGCCCCATAATTTATTATACCATACCTGTTCACACTGAAACACTTATCACAATATTCTGTGGATCTATATTAAAAATCTTGTTAAACTTTGTGACATATTTCCATTCTATGGAGGTCAGACGCGAACGTTCACCCCATAATTTTATTATACCATATTTCTTCAAACCGAAACATAATTATCAAAGTATACTTACGCAGATAGATATGAAAAGTCTTTATTAAAGTGTGTGCCTATTTCCATTCTATGGAGGCCAGGCGCGAACGCAAACCCCACAATTTTATTATACCATCCCTATTTAAGTTAAAACATACTTATCAAAGTATTATTATGTACATCTATATCAAAAACACTTGCAAACCTTTTTTTTCTAATTTTTAATTTTTTTTATTTCCATACTTTGTGGACCAGGCGCGTATGCAGACCCCACAATTTTAATGAATCATCATTATGCCAGATCAAACATACTCATTCCTGTGTCTCAATACATCTTCTATCATTATATGCGATGAGTTTTATATAATAGTCAACCATATAGGAACCTATTTGTGACCAGACACACACACACACACACACACACACACACACACACACACACACACACACACACACACACACACACACACAGGCGTTCAACTTTATATATATATATATATATATAGTATGCACCGAAGAAAATAGTTTTGAACAACATTTTACAGAATTTTATTTTAAATCCTAAGAACAATTAATGATAAAACAAAACAGACGTCATTAATAATTTGTCTTGAGCAACAAAAAAATTATATCAAGTTAAATACCCCCCCTTTTTTTTTAGATAAAAATAAATTCTTACTTGTATACATTAAAAAAAATAATTAAATTATTATGAAATTATTTAAACGAAATCGATGCCTCCGTTCACTCTCGATACAAACAAAGGATACCCTTGTGGAGGCAGCTGTGCTTGTAATTGTGAGGCAAGGGTTGCACAATCCCTAACCACACCTCTCCTGAATCGGCACTGTTTTAATCCAGGACGACTGAGAACCATGCCGAGATAAGCAAAGCGCACATACATCACCTGGAAGTCTCAAATGGTCACCCGTCTGGTACTGGCCAGGCTTATCGTTGCTTAATTTCGGTGATCTGACGTATTACTTAAGTAATATAACATTGTTATTATCATATGAACACTCATGAAAAACTGATAGCTTAAAAATTCACGACTACATAATTTAATCAATTTAAAAAAATTTCCTTCGTGTCTTAGCACAATTCATTCTGATGGAAAATGCAAATGGCGTCCTACATATGGTTGACTGTTAGGTTTTTCTTGGAACAAATAAAAAACAACTACAGACTGAAAGTCGTTTTCTAGGATAACTGTCGATCTACTCGACAGAACACGTCGCGTTTGTTCTAGAAAAATCCAATTAACCTACGCATATAATCCGTTGCAGAGGCTGGAACGATTTGTGCAATACACACAATTTAAATACGCCTTTTGCGGACAGTGTTTGTCTATTAATTAAAAGTGAACACTGTAATCATCATTGTCTCTGTATAGTGCACACTGCAATCTATCATAGCTTAATTGTCTTTCAAACTTCATATTTGTTTTGTTTAACTAATTGATTGATTTTAAGCTACATTGAAATGTTTCTGTTGTAGGATACATTGGGTTGGGTAAAATTTGATACAGGTAGACTATTAGCCATGTCTTCTTTTATAGAGTTTTGGCCTCGGCAAAGGCCACCAAAAACAAGTGCAAGGTCCCTTTTCCATGTGCAACATGGCACTAAAGTGATCCCGGTATTATACAGCGGTTGATAGATCAGCTGCTGTAGTCGTTATCCAAGAGTTAGGATTATACTACCATTCAGAAAAAGCAGTTAGACAAACTCTCAAACCTGTACACTCAACCGGTTAGACACGAGAGGACCAAACTTGTGTCAAAATAGGTGGCAAGCAAACCTCTCCAAATTGCACAGTTAGAAAGAAAGAGAGATGGTGAGACGGCGTTCATTGTCCTAGTTAGGAAACCAGGCACAGAGTGTTTCTGATCCCTCTGATGGTACTCCTGCGCATGACAAAGAATGAATGTAAACACTGCATATATATATATATATATATATATATATATATATATATATATATATATATATATATATATATATATATATATATGTATGTATATATATATATATATATATGTATGTATGTATATATATATATATATACTAGCATGGGTGCCCGGCGTTGCCCGGGTGTTTGGAGGTGTATGCTGAGCAAAAAAAAGGGGTAATTTTTTAAACTTTGAACCCTATTATGACCCCTGAAAATTTATTGTTTTGGCCTCAAATCAAGTTATTAAGTTAGATCCATGTCCACGAACCTATATCTAAAATTTCAAGGGTGTAGACCCAAAATTGTCGGAGAAGTTTGCTAGAGTTCTCAAAGCTCAAATCGTTGAACTTTGACCCCTTAATCGCCAAATTTCTGGCAAAAAACCGATCACATAGATTTTTCCAAATCTCAGTACCCTGTAAAATTTCGAGTCTGTAGACTAAAAATTGACAGAGTTATTTCGTAGGGAAATGTACACAGACACACACACACACCACACACACACTTTCACTTTTATAGATATATAGATTTAAAATTCTAGTCTGACAGAATGACAAAGTGATATTGCAAACCGATATATTAAACAAACGAACTTCAAAGAGACAAATGAACACATAAGTAAAAAAAATTTTTATTAGAAAACATTTCTTGATTATTCCACGTTTTTTTTTACAGACCTGACGACTGAGGTTCGCTCTTAATAAAAATTGTTTTTTTATAGTCTTAATTTTGACTTCCTTTTTCATAAAAAACTAAAAAAATCAAGAAGGAAAAGAAATTTAATTTTATTCTTTTTTCATTAATTTCTTTCTGTGCAAAACAATTCTTTCAAACTTAATCTGTTTCCAAAATGTTTTTATTTTATTCCCCTCCCCCTTCATTCATTTTCCTCCGCATCCTGGCAAGTATTAAAATAAACCATTTATAATATTTATTTATGGATTTATTTACTTATCATTTCTTTTGTATCGGTAAATGAATTCCATGCACCCATCATGTTTAAGTTTGGGAGTAAAAAATGTACGATGAACAGAAGGATAGGGAAAATAATGTATATAAATACGCAATCATAGGTCATTATAAACATCATATATATTTTTACAGACAGCGTTACAAAACTTCCAAATTGGATTGAAATAAAGAATACGATGATTTATACTGAAACTCATCTAATATTAATAATGAAAAAATAATTAAAAAAAACACAAGTTGTTTGTTTAAGTATTATAAGCAATTGAATATTTCGTTGTATTATAGATTTTAAAGATTAGAATGCGTTCTTTAATTACTTATAAATTACATTTTAAAAAGTGAAGGAACACGATTTGATTTGTAGTAATCTTAAAGTTTATTTGATATAATTAAATGAAAAATATGCATGTAAGAATATGAATATTTGAAGCAGAACACAAGCAAAACATTTGATATGAGTTAAGACAATAAACAAATATTAAAATTAAACAATTTTTTTTTAATCAAAATGATTTTTTTAATCAAAATGAATGTTTTTTAATCGAAATGAACAATATTTTTTTAAAATCAAAATGAATATTTTTTTAATCAAAATGAATATTTTTTAATCAAAATGAACCACAATATTTTTAAATACAAATGAACAACAATATTTTTTCAAAATCAAAAACAATATTTTTAATGGGTTTCTATTACTGTACACATAGATTCGAAAAAGTTGCCAAAAATAAATATATAACAAATAAACGTTATCAAAGGCAAGATAAGTTACTTTTCTACCAAACTGGATATATTTTTCGTATTTTTATTCAATGTAACATGTTTATTCAGCTCGAAAACCATACTGTTTACCGATGTATTGGAAAATTCAAGATTGCGTCTGAGTCCCTCTTCAACACGGTAAGTTTGGGAAAAGGTGTTATAAACAAAAAACTGAATAAAATACTGTTAAAAACTCGCTCAATATATGTTACCTTGACATATATTCGGCGGGTTTTTAATAGTATTTTTCTAGTTTTTTATTTATAACACCTTTTCCCATACTTACCGTGTTAAAGAGGGAGTGTGGCGCCATCTTGAATTTTTCAATACATCGGTAAACACCGTATGGTTTTCGAGCTGAATAAACATGTTACATTGAATAAAAACACGAAAAATATATCCAGTTTGGTAGAAAAGTAACTAATCTTTCCTTTGATAACATGTATTTGTTATATATTTGGTTTTTGACGACTTTTTTCGAATCTATGTGTACAGTAATACAAACCCGTTTTTCGAGCAGAATAAATATGTTACATTGAATAAAAACACGAAAAATATATCCAGTTTGGTAGAAAAGTAACTTATCTTGCCTTTGATAACATTTATTTGTTATATATTTGTTTTTTGGCAACTTATTCGAATCTATGTGTACAGTAATACAAACCCGAAATGAATTTAAGACCACGAATGAAATGAGAAAATGAAGAAAATCACATTTACTGTGTGTGTTTACTGTTTATGTAAGTCAGCGGGTTTGGTTGCCATAACAACGTGACGGTAGTGAACGTGTGTGTGTGTGTGTGCGCGTGTGCTTGCTAGTACTACTAATAAGTTTGTAGGAGCGTTTGATTTCGTGTAGTTTAGTTTCGTATATAAGTTTCGTATTTTTTTAATTTGTAAATAAAAAGTTATGAAAAAATATAACCCTTCCAAGATGGACAATAAATAAAGCCATAATATTTTATGGTAACGGTAAGAGCGTGGGAACCATAGTTTTTTAGGAGATGTGATTATTGGATTAACCAATCAGAAATCGTCTGTGGCACACACATCTCTGTTTTTATAGATATATAGATAGATATGTATGTATATATTATGTATATATATATATATACATAACATTAATAAAATATATATATATATATATATATATATATATATATATATATATATATATATATATATGTTATGAAAAGGGACAGATTCCAGTAAGTAAGAAAGCAAAACTAGACAAGTTTGAAAATGATAGAATCGATCCCAGTAGGCAAGTGTTAAAAGATAATAGATATTGAAATCCTAGGAATGCAGAACGATTGTCATTGTTCTCGTAAATAACTAAATATTATTTATGTCAGAGATAGATAATTATTTCATGAATACAGTTGATTGTTCATTCTTTTAGAAATAACTGGATATTAAATATGTCAGTTAAAAGAATGAACAATACGAGTTTTAGAAATAATTAACAAAATAGGTTAAAAGAGATACAATTAAATTTAGGAATTTCTTTTGTTTATCAGAGATGTATAGATGCATGTGCAAAGCGCACGAGTAATTTGAAACGTGATAAAGTCACATTGGTTGACCACACTTCTGACGTCTTAAAGAAAGGAGATTCTCAATATATTGAGAGAGGGTTCGAAGTTAGAGATAATCAGAATCATAGTCATAGAGACTTAGAGAGAATCGATCAGCCTGGAAGCTGATGCTCTCTTGGAAGTGAGAGGGTGGAAGGAAAAAACCATGTAGTGGTAAAGGCTTGAATCCCTGACAAACATCAATCATCCAGTTGATATAAATTAAAAATCATATATATTTGTAAACTTGTCTCGTCGTCGTCATTACAACTGAAATGTACCCCGCTACATAACACACACACACACACACACACACACACACACACACACACACACACACACACACACACACACACACACACACACACACACACACACACACACACATATATTTGAGGGTAATCAGTTACATATGGTCGCTACAAACAGCCATCTGTTTCAGTCAATGAGAGTTCCTCAGGCGACCCTGAACCCATCGACGCCACAAAGAAAAAAGGGGGAAAAAGGAAAAAGAGAGCTTTAAAAAAAAAAAACTATAAAAAGTTGTGAGCTCTCTTTTCCCCCTTTTCTTTGCGGCATCGATGGGTTCAGAGTCGCCTGAGGAAGTCTCATTGACTGAAACAGATGGCTGTTTGTAGCGACCATATGTAACGGTTTACCCTCAAATAAAAAATATTTTGCTCTTGTTATTGAGCACTATCTAACAACCTCGTTGTAGTCATTAGTCCCGACTTTTGAACATCTCAAACCTATATATATATATATATATATATATATATATATATATATATATATATATATATATATGTATGTATGTGTAAATAAATAAATAAATAAATAAATGGAACTCGACGGTCGTACATCTAAACAATATGACATAAATGCGGGAGTACCTCAGGGGTCTATCCTTGGACCTCTATTATTCCTGATATTCATAAACGACTTCCCTGATAAAATTGTTTCGGTGATGGGTATATTTGCCGATGACACCACTCTCTATAACAGATATGAGGGGAAAACAAATGAACACATTTCCAAGGAAATGGCAGAAACACTAGAGGATGACCTCCAATCCGTAGTGGAATGGGGACAAAAATGGTTGGTCACATTCAATGCTGCTAAGACTAAGCTTGTTTCCTTCAATAACTACAAGAAACCTTCTCTACCACCAATAGCAATGGCCAAGAACACATTACCTGAAAGTACTTCTTTTAAACTCCTCGGCCTAACGTTTACAGGGAATATGAACTGGAATAGATACATTGAGAGCATTGCCAAGGCTGCTGCAAGGAAGGTTGGCTCCCTCTACCGTCCTAGAAAACTACTTATGCCTGACAGTATCCTATACCTCTATAAGGCAACCATTCGCCCATGTATGGAGTACTGTTGTCACATCTGGGCTGGTGCATCTGCTGCTTGTCTCTCGCTCCTAGACAGGGTTTAAAAGAGAGTCGCCAACCTGATAGGTCCTGAACTGTCATCTAGGCTTCAGCCTCTGTCCCATCGACGAGATGTTGCATCCCTCTGCCTGTTCTATAAATACTTTAATGGTGAATGCTCTAACGAACTGCAAACACTTGTACCTCCCCGATGTAACTACCCCCGACAAACCCGACAAGCTACCAAGTCTCATCTCTTTACAGTAGAGATCCCTAGGTGCAAGAAAGCCTTTTACTCCAATAGTTTCTTCCCCAGAACTGCGGGTCTTTGGAACTCCCTTCCGGGATTCTGCTTTCCCAACTGCAATAATATGCAAATGTTCAAGTGTAATGTTAACAAACATCTTTCTACTCATCTCCCTGATAGTAGCCCCCTGCTTCAAAGTGGCACTGTACCTTGTTTGGGGTGAAAATAGAAAAAAAAAAAAAAATGGAACTAAATACTAAAATTCAAGTTAGAATGAAAATGATATAAAGCAAATAATTAAAAATAATTGAAAATAGATAAATTAGGACAAATACATGATGAGCCCCCCCCCCCAAAAAAAAAGCAAAAAAAAAACAAAAAACAAAAAACAAGTCAAGGCAACACACAAGCCAGGAATAATAATAATAATAAGCTTCTATCTTTACATCATTAACGCTTTGATCCCTATCTGGCATCGATTGAAATGGATGGCTCTCGTCTTGGGGAGGCTCCATGTTTTGATAAGCTTCTGGGTTTGACCTTTACTCCTGATCTGAAATGGAACACATGCATCAAGTCTGTTGCCAAGGTCGCTGGGAAAATTATGGGATCCTTCTACCGCTCCAGAAGATATCTCACTACTGATGCAATTCTCTATCTATATAAAAGCCAAGTACGTCCAAGGATGGAGTACTACTGCTACATCTTGGTAGGAGCTGCTAAAAACAGCCTATCCTGCCTTGACAGAGTACAAAATAGACTTCGTAGCTTAGTGGGGGATGCCCTTTTCTCTACCCTGCAACCTCTATCCCACAGAGGAGACGTCTTTGTTTTATCGTTACGTCCATGACAAGTGCTCGTCTAGCTGAAACCACTGTCAATAATTTTCCTCACACTTTACCTGTGCCTAAATCAAAATGTAGATTCCATGAACAAAGCTTCTTTCTTAGAAGTGCACGCCTGTGGAACTCTCTTCCGTTTGCCTGTTTCCCACCTGACTACAACTTGGATATCTTCAAGCCCAACATTTGGCCTTCGGGACAAGATCAAAGTGTAGTATCTGTCCCGGCAGATGCTGCACTTAAGATAATTTGTACCAGTCAATGGAGGGGAAACCCTCTATACTGGGACAATTATTATTTTTGGTAACCAGAGTGCCCCCTTTTTGCCTACTTTTAGGGGAGCTGGTTTTTACCTCACATTAAAAACGGCCTTGTGCCTAATTTGCTCAGTGGGGGAGCAAATAAATACCATCTGTCCCGGCAGATACTGCAAGCTATGACTAGCTAGGACTAGCTATGACTAGCAAAGACCAGATGTGGGGGCAACCCCACATGCCTGACCATTAACCAGCTCCCATTTCCCACCTCTCGGGAGCTGGTCCCCTTTTTCCCTTCCCCCTCCCTTCACTCCTCACATTAAAAATCGGCCTTGTGCCTAATTTGCTCGGTGGGGGAGCAAATAAATACCATCTGTTCCGGCAGATGCTGCACTTAAGATAATTTGTACCAGTCAATGGAGGGGAAACCCTCTATACTGGGACAATTATTATTTTTGGTAACCAGAGTGCCCCCTTTTTGCCTACTTTTAGGGGAGCTGGTTTTTACCTCACATTAAAAACGGCCTTGTGCCTAATTTGCTCGGTGAGGGAGCAAATAAATACCATCTGTTCCGGCAGATACTGCACTTAAGATAATTTGTACCAGTCAATGGAGGGGAAACCCTCTATACTGGGGCAATTATTATTTTTGGTAACCAGAGTGACCCCTTTTAGGGGAGCTGGTTTTTACCTCACATTAAAAACGGCCTTGTGCCTAATTTGCTCAGTGGGGGAGCAAATAAATACCATCTTCAAGCCCAACATTTGGCCTTCGGGACAAGATCAAAGTGTAGTATCTGTTCCGGCAGATGCTGCACTTAAGATAATTTGTACCAGTCAATGGAGGGGAAACCCTCTATACTGGGACAATTATTATTTTTGGTAACCAGAGTGCCCCCTTTTTGCCTACTTTTAGGGGAGCTGGTTTTTACCTCACATTAAAAACGGCCTTGTGCCTAATTTGCTCAGTGGGGGAGCAAATAAATACCATCTGTTCTTCAGATGCTGCAAGCTATGACTAGCTATGACTAGCAAAGACCAGATGTGGGGGCAGCCCCACATGCCTGGCCTTTAACCAGCTCCCATTTCCCACCTCTCGGGAGCTGGTCCCCTTTTTCCCTTCCCCCTCCCTTCACTCCTCACATTAAAAATTGGCCTTGTGCCTAATTTGCTTGGTGGGGGAGCAAATAAATACCATCTGTTCTTCAGATGCTGCACTTCAATTTCTTGTTCTCTGTCAGTGGAGGAGAAATCCTTCACGACTGAGACAATTTTTTATTTTTGTTCCTTTTCTCCACGTTAAAAAACGACCCTGGTGTCTAACTCTGTCCCGTGGGGAGGCATTGTAAATAGGAACATAAACAAATTCCTGATGAACCACCCCCTTAAGTAAGACACTTAATCAAATCTCCAATACTAACTATTACTACGATACTATCCCATTGATTACCGTACACGCAATAGCCCTTATCTCCGAGTAGCCTCCGGGACTTGATAAGTGGTGACTGGTGACCACCATGTAAAAATAAATAAATAAATAAATAAAAATAATAATCATAATAAAGACAGTTTATTTGAGCAAACTAAATAAATCTCATAGCAACACCCATGCTGCCTAACATTGAATAATATTATTACGTTATGGCCGATAACAACATATTTAATAATGATATATATAAAAAGGATATTGATAAACAAACCAATAAAATAAAATAAAAACGAAACCTAATCAATCAAATGAATCATATGTTAATATTTATGTATAATTAAAAATAAGGATCGGCAGATTTATAGCTACACACAACTTGATAGAAATCCGAAGAGATTTCATATTAAACCCTGTTTCCATTATAGATTCAAAGCGTCTCTCACTTCCGTTCAAAATTTACATAATAACTTGTACCTTTATTCGCTAAAATAAAACAATTAACGCAAATAATAAGTACACAAGTAGATGAAGAGAGAATATAAAAAGATTAAAAGTAAATAGATAAATAACTATAACAATGAACGTGTCTAAACAGCGATATTAAATAAGAAACCTTACGCGTAAACCCTTTTCGTCTTTACAATTTATTAGATTAAATAGACCTCATAAGGTGTTGCCATGACAGCGTCCGTACTATAAACATTGAGTAACATATTACAATTATATAAAGTTAAAAGAAAGGATATTAATAAACAAAATAAAATAGATAAAACATTGAATATATATATATATATATATATATATATGTGTGGGAACATGCCAACCGGATGCTAACGTCTCCAGCATAAGAGACAAAATGAAAAATCGTCTTTTGCACATGGCTCCACGCATCGCTTCCGTTTGGAAAAAGAAAAATAAGATAACCACAAAAGAATTATCAACCAATGGCAGAGCTCCGCGCCGAAAATAAAAGCCTAAAATATTACAGTCGCTGGGAGCCGGTTTGTCACTATAAAATGAGGGGACAAGTAAGAAAAGAAGAGGAGATTCGCCCAGCTGCGTCAGTGAACGCACGGACATTCTCCCACCCGACCTAAAGAGATGAAGAAGAAAAAGAAAAGAAAAAGAGGAGATTCGCCCAGCTGCGTCAGTGAACGCACGGACATTCTCCCACCCGACCTAAAGAGATGAAGAAGAAAAAGGAATAAGGCACTAGTGAACTGAAGCCGACTACGCTCTCATGTTATGGGCCAGAACGCCCTTCCATTCTAAACAATGCCTATTTCACACAAACCAAAGAAAAGAAAAAAAGGAGAAAAAGATAGGAGGCGAAGACGCCGTGCTGCTAGAGGTTGATGAAAGAAGTCGCCGCTTCCAAGTTAAAAGCCAGGACACATATCACCGACAGTAGCACGACCGGTCAACCACTTACCACCCTCATCGTCCGAAAAGATAAGTACGCTTACGAACATTCATTCTTTGTTAAATTATACAAGCCTACAAAAGTTCATTCCTTATCAATGCATACACACCTACAAACATCCTACGAACACTTTACCTCTTCTAATTAAAACATTCATTAACCAAATAAACCACCGGGTTCCCAACCTTCAAAAAACAAAAAAAAAAAAAAAACCCCTCTGGGCCATAAATGGTGAACCCGCCGACGACGATGAATAAGCGCATTCCAAAAATAAATAAATAATAATAATAAAAGGACAGACGTATTATTGCTGAAGTTACGAGAACCTAGCTTTATTTGTTTTGCTCAAAATAATTTACGTGACTAAAATAAGACTTGGCGAACAATTATACAAACACCTTCCTTCTGCAAAAAAAGAGACGTTTAACTATATCAACAGGACGAACGGCAATCTGCTAAGAGATTAAACATTTTTGTCAACGAACCAACGAACCAACCAACGAACCAACGAACCAACCAACGAACCAACGAACCAACGAACCAACGAACCAACCAACCAACCAACCAACCAACCCTATCCACCAAAATCCTCACGGACACTCTCGGAATAGCTCCGCTATTTCGGGTGGCGATGTGTGGGGGAACATGCCAACCGGATGCTAACGTCTCCAGCATAAGAGACAAAATGAAAAATCGTCTTTTGCACATGGCTCCACGCATCGCTTCCGTTTGGAAAAAGAAAAATAAGATAACCACAAAAGAATTATCAACCAATGGCAGAGCTCCGCGCCGAAAATAAAGGCCTAAAATATTACAGTCACTGGGAGCCGGTTTGTCACTATAAAATGAGGGGACAAGTAAGAAAAGAAGAGGAGATTCGCCCAGCTGCGTCAGTGAACGCACGGACATTCTCCCACCCGACCTAAGGAGATGAAGAAGAAAAAGGAATAAGGCACTAGTGAACTGAAGCCGACTACGCTCTCATGTTATGGGCCAGAACGCCTTCCATTCTAAACAATGCCTATTTCACACAAACCAAAGAAAAGAAAGAAAGGAGAAAAAGATAGGAGGTGAAGACGCCGTGCTGCTAGAGGTTGATGAAAGAAGTCGCCGCTTCCAAGTTAAAAGCCAGGACACATATCACCGACAGTAGCACGACCGGTCACCCACTTACCACCCTCATCGTCCGAAAAGATAAGTACGATTACCGACCGGCCACCCACTTACCACCCTCATCGTCCGAAAAGATAAGTACGCTTACGAACATTCATTCTTTGTTAAATTTTACAAGCCTACAAAAGTTCATTCCTTATCAATGCATACACACCTACAAACATCTTACGAACACTTTACCTCTTCTAATTAAAACTGTCGTTAATAAATAAAACCGGTTCTCAACTTCAATATTCGTCTGTCCTTAATTGCATGGAGTCAGATTCTACATACTTCAAACGTTGTCAATTAAATGTATTCTTTGTTGTGACCTCTATGGCCTCATTTCCTTCACCCCCTTCTCCATCTATAAATCAACCAAAAAAACCTCCGGGCCATATATATATATATATATATATATATATATATATATATATATATATATATATATATATATATATATATATATATTCCCAACTCGCATTTAGGTAAAAATGCACTTTCGTATAAATAATTGAATTAATTAAAAAAGTATCGCTAACACAAACAAATAAAAACAAATACACACACACCTTATATATATATATATATATATATATATATATATATATATATATATATATATATGTATGTATGTATGTGTGTGTATTTGTTTTTATTTGTTTTTTGTTAGCGATACTTTTTTAATTAATTCAATTATTTATACGAAAGTGCATTTTTACCTAAATGCGAGTTGGGAATAATTTCCCTTTGGCCAATTTGATACCGCCTAAATGGGGAGCGGCATATATATTATTTTTAAACTCGCATTTAGGTAAAAATGCACTTTCGTATAAATAATTGAATTCATTCAAAAAGTATCGCTAACAAAAACAAATAAAAACATCTACATAAAAACGCGATACATTTAGTAGTCGTGCGAGGTAGCCGCGTGGTAGAGGTTTAGGCTTCTCATCATGAGGTCTTGATTTCGAATCTTGCAATATATATATAATAAGATCTGCATATTTTATCGACGCACACAGACTAATATAAAAACTTAATAGGTTTAACATTAAACGCTGTCTCCATTACGGATTCACAGCACCACTTACTTCCGGTATGAATTTATATAATAATCGATATCTCATTCGTTAAAATTAAAGAAAAAAGCAACAAATAATTCAATATCAGTATCAATAAGGGGTTTATCACTAAATGAGGAATTTTAGCCTCCTATCTCTGTCCTGAGCTATCCGCTGCCATGTGGGACCCATGTATTGTATCAGGTCGTCCCCCATCTCATTATTGTGTCTTCTCTTTGGCCTCTTATGTTCACGAGGTGTCCATTCCGTTGTCTTGATGGACCATCTGTTGTCTGGTTACGTGCCCTGACCATCTGTTTGGGTGTTTTGATGGGAGTATTGATGTCAATAATTCGTGTTCGTTCGCGGATCCAGATGTTTGTCTTTATGTCTTTTAAAGTGATGCCTAACATTGTCTTCTCCATCTTCCTTTGTACCACTGGCAAGATTTCACTTTGGCGAGTTGCCAGGGCCTATGTTTTACTACCGTAGATCATCACGGGTAGTATATATATATATTTTTTTACACAGAGATCACCACTTATCAAGGTCCGGAAGCCACTCAGTGATAAGGGTTATTGCAAGTACATTACGTTAGTGTGGAGATTTGATGAAGTGTTCATTAGGAATTTGTTAACATTGGACTTGAAGACATCCAAGTTGTAGTCCGGTGGGAAGCAGGCAGACGGAACAGAGTTACACAGGCGTGCAGTTCTAAGAAAGAAGCTTTGTTCATGGAATCCGCGTTTTGATTTAGGCACAGATATAGAGTGGGGGAAATTTTTCACAGTGGATTCAGCTAGACGGGTGTTTTTCGTGAAAGATTGGCGAGGGGGGACCAGCGATTTGAGTTCAGACGAGCACCTGCCATGGAAATAACGATAAAACAATGATAGGCTCGCAACGTCTCTTCTGTGGGAGAGAGGTTGCAGGGTAGAGAAAAGGGCATCCCCCACTAAGCCACGAAGTTTATTTTGTACTCTGTCAAGGCAGGATAGGCTGTTTTTATATATTCACTGAAGATCTTCCCTTTGATTGACATATTTGCTTTTCGGCTTCTCGCGATATTATCCACTTTCCCAAAAAGTTTTTGGGAACAAATAATTAAAGAAATTATATATATATATATATATATATATATATATATATATATATATATATATATATATATATATACGATTAAATTAAATAGATGAATAAATAAAAAATAAAAATGTCTATAGTAATAGTGATGATAATAAATAAAACATATGCATACACCCTTTTCTGCTTTACAACTGCCTCGTTCCCACATCCATTTCCACCTTACGATATTTCAATGTTTTTCTTTTTTTAAGTACATTTTTTGGTCCATTTTCTTTTGAAGAAGAGATGATATTCTCGAAACATTAAGACCTGCACCACTTCAGTTATATCAAACAGTAAGTTCATATTTACTGATTTGTATTGTGATTACCTTGAAAAATAAATGGATGTACTAAGTTAAATAAAATAACAAAACAAATAAGATCTTCTTTCATTTGCCCATTTTTGTTTATACGTCACGTTAGTATAACAGCCGGTTCTCTGCATTGCCATAGCCTTCTTATACTTCTCCATATTTAGTTTCGAATGCAATGGCTTAAAAAGTTGTTTTTTTTTCTTAATTTTCCTCTTAACCTTTCCTTATTGTTCTGATGATATAATAAAGTTATAACTTTTATTCCTGATCTTTCATTTAATATTATTGTTATAAGAATTAAATTATATATATATAAACACAATTAAAAACAACATTACCCGATATGTATCATTTATATATTTTATATCTTTATATATTTTATGCATACACAGCTTTTAAAATATAAAACGGCTACATGTCTGTCTGTCGGTCTGTCTGCCTGCCTGTCTCCATATCTTCAAACTCTATCTCCCCCGAAACTAAAAGTCGCAGAGCAGCACTAGGGGTCTCAAATGATTGCTTTTTTTACGAACTTTTCTTTTATGAGCCTTTTGCCGAATAAAATTGTTTTAAGGGGTTAAAAATGGGTCAAAATTGCAAAAAAAAAAAAAAAAAAATCGTTGAACATTTTGTACATTAATCTTAGTTTATTTTTAATTTTTAATCAATTTATATGCGTGTCACGTTGGTACAGTGGTAACGTTGCCAGCTTTGAATGCTACAGTTTCGGTTTCGATTCTAGCTAACGGCACCTAATTACTTCTTTTTTACTTTTGAAATCATGACTCTATAATAATATATACGAAATCTGGACAAATTAAAATATCATATTTAAGCGTATTTTACGCCCGGGCAAAACATCCCCCCGCTAGTATATTTTATGTATATTTATATATTTTATTATGACTTTCTAATATAGTTTTAGATTTACTCTATCAATCAACCTTTATTAATTTAACATGACAAAATGCATCAGGATAGCAAGCAAATGCTTTATTTAATTGTCTAAATATTTTATTTTATATTCACATTTTTTAATAATTTTTATTACTAAAGTCGTTCGTTTAAACAACATGATATTATGCAGGTGTACCCACTGGGATGATCCTTGGACTCTTAATATTCCTGTTATTCATAAATGATCTCTCTGATAAAATTGTGTCCGAGATGGGTATATTTGCTGATCACACCATGCTCTATAATAGCCACGAGGAAAAAAACCCGGATATACACAAGGCTATGGCAAAAACTCGAAAAAACGATCTTCAGTCGGTAGTGGAACTTAAGTGGACGGTAACATTTAATGCTACTAAGACTAAGCTTCTTTCCTTTAACAATAACAAAAATATTCCGTCTCAATGCCACTCTACCTAATTTGAAATAACTTGTCTGTTTCATTACTTTAATATATACATTTTAGCCACCAGAAAATATATGTTAAAATATTCCCCAGTTTTGGGATCGGATTATCGTTAAAAACCTTTTCATTGTTCTAAATAGTCGCAATTTTGAAATAACTTATAAAGTGACACATCACTTACTTTCTGCCGCTTTTATCCTCTCTTAATGTATCTTGTTTTGGCCCCATATTCTTTTTTAACACGGCACCTATCACTCTTGCTTCTCTCTCTCTCTCTCTCTCTCTCTCTCGCTTTCTCTCTCTCTCTCAATTTATTAAATGTCGAAAGCAATTAAACAAAAAGAATAAAAAGATTTAAATAGTTTATTATTGTTATGGCCTGATGTTTATCTACCCTGTTATCGGAATAGATGGACTCTCCAAGAGACTATGTATAGAGTTACGACTAAGTGTCCTGGCAGTCATTAGCGAGAGTCATTAGTGATAGTCATAGCCATAGTATCTGTTATAACGTTGTGGGCCGGCAATAATCAAGACAACCACAGTTAATTAACAAAAGTATGTTACAGAAGTATAGGTCATGGTTCTGAGGCCATAACTGCCATGGATCCTTATCAGTATTTACTTCCTTCAAACTGCTGGAAGATGTGATACAATGTCGGAAGGTGAGTAGAGTCAAGCCAGTGACCCTAAAGGAGGAGCACTCTGCCTTTCAAAAAAATTACTCGTCGGTATTCCCCGGTCAGAGCACCTCAGGCAGTAAGCACTAAACCTACTCCACCCGAAAGACGAGAGAGAAGGCCTGGGAAAGGGGGTCGTCTAGGACTACTCAGAACAAATACCTTAGCCCGCCATATAAAAGAAAACCAAAATGACCCAGTTTCTGGTTGAGGTCAGAACCTCGACTGGCAAACGCAACAACACGAAATGCATGACGTGGATTGCTACCAGTATTAACTCTCTTTCCACTACAAAAAGATGTGAAATAAGGTCGAAAATCAATGGTCTAGATTTAGAGGGCACACTTCTTCGATTATCAAATTTTACTGGTGAAGTAATTTTTTCTTTTGTTCCGGATATTTCTTATGTCAGACACCCAAGACTGTTCTTCAAATCTTGATGTATGCTAATAAACCGTCGGCAGTCTTCAGCTATTGTTTGAGCGTTAGATCTGGCTCGTTTTTCAGTTTGTTTCTTTTCAATTTCAGCATCTGTGTTTGACATCAATGCTTGTGTATATACGAGACATTTGAAGTTATTAGCACTTCGATAACCTGAAATCGTCACAATGCTTAATTTACTATGCCTGCAAATGTCGCACAGTCTTTATTGTCCTTTCTTGTAAGGTTCAAACACTTCCACCTATTGTGGAAAAGAGATGTTTTCGATTGAATAATTTCGTCAACAATTATACAGCTTCACAAAATTTTAATTCGCTATGCTTTTGAGGTAAAATTTAGTATGTGTAGGGGCGTAGATTAAAGATTAGACAGGCCTGTTGAAAGAGAGAAGAGTTGTGAATACGTGTTGAAGTTGGTAGTAGGAGCGTGCGCCCATGTATACACTCTTCAATTGGAAAACAAACTTTCTCAACTAATCAAAAACAGTATCCTTTGTAATAACTACCACCAGACGCATATAGGAGAAACACGACATAAGTTAGAAATAAGACTCAATGAACATAGAAAAGACAAAGAACGGCAACCCCTTAAATGCACTTTTCTCCCACTGTGCTGAACATGGCCACTCGTTCAGCTTTGCAAATGCAAAAATCATCAAATTCGTTCCAGATAGAGCTAAACGAATGATTCTACAATTTAGCCCCATTATATTTTATTCATTTATTTATTTTATTATTTCTTTATTTTTTTATTTCTATTATTATTTATCTTATTATGTATTCATTTTATGATTTATTTCTTTTATTATTTATTTACTTCATCATTATTTATGCGTTTACTTATTATTTATTTACACATTTTATTTTCATTTATTCATTGTATTTTTTTATTTACTTATTTATTCATTCATTCATTTTATTATTTATTTGCTTATTTATTTACTATTTGATCGTTTATTTATTCAGCTACGTATTCAATTATTTATTTAGTATTTTATTTATTTATTTAATTATTTTTAACTTATTTGATTACATAATTATCATTCTGCGAAAAGACAATAGACTTAGAAGAATGATTGCGCCATTTTCTGAATGTCCTATTTTAATCAACTTTGTAACTTGAATAATAGCTGTTCCAACACTTCCGCCGCCAGAAGAGATGTTGCAGATCGTCAGCAGTCTTCGTAGAATTGCTTTTCATTGTATTGTATAGATACAATATAATATTATAGTATATAATTGCTAATCATTATATTGTCGGACAAAAGAATTTGCGCTAATTTTAACAACTAACTGTTGGCCGCCATCTTGTTTTCCGCAAATTTCTCAGCGTTTTTCAACGCTTATCCGATCCAGCGTGTGTGCGCTGTCTAAAGGCAGACAAGAGATAGGTAGACTATATATATATATATATATTAATATATATATATATATATATATATATATATATATATATATATATATATATATATTTCACGAGTGCACAAATACATGTGTTTGGTGACTTTAATGTCCACCACAAAAACTGGCTTGGATTCTCTACTCACACAAATGCAGCGGGCAGCACAACCCATAGCTTCGCTATATCTCACTCCCTATCACAAATTGTTACGTTTCCAACCCGTTTCCCTGACCAGGAAGAACAACACGCATCACTTCTAGATCTGTTTTTGACCACAGTTCCCGATGACTGCATAACGAAGGCCCACAGCCCACTCGGGAACGCTGATCATGCAGTGATAATGGTTGAAATCGCCCTAAACTCTAGACCCAAAACTGAAGAGCCAGTGCTCAAAACAACGAGATATTATAATAAGGCTGACTGGGAAGCCATCAGGGAACTAATTAGAGATGCTCCATGGAAAAATATTTTCTCTCTCCCTGCTGAACAATGTGCAAACGAGACCACTGACTGGTTCAAAACTGCAATCGAAGCGCATGTTCCCATGCGGAAATTTTATAGTAAGCCCCACTCTCCCCAATGGTTTACGTCGACTTGTGCAACTGCCATTGCTCAAAAGCAGCATGCATACCGTAGGTTTAACCGACATAAGTCCAGTTCAAACAGACTGAAGTATATAGAAGCTAGAAATAACGTTAAGAAAGAAATAGCGACAGCTAAGAGAGAATTTACGGAAACCACTAAAAAGCGCATCGAAGTACAAAAACTAGGAACTCGAGACTTTTGGAAAATCTACAACAGTGTAGTAAATAATGGGCAATCAACAATTCCCCCACTAACCAACAATCACGAGGTTGTCTCCTCAGCAACCGACAAGGCTAACATGCTTGCCAGTCGGTTTGCCTCAAACTCCACACTGGACCCTTCCAACCAACCGATCTGAAAACCACCCCTGCTCAGGTGCATGCTATCATAAAAAACCTTGACACCTCAAAAGCATGTGGACCCGATCTTATCCCAGCTGTGCTATTAAAAAAGTGCTCAGCCGAAGTAGCTCCAGTTCTCTCCAAACTCTACAACAAATGCCTTAATGAAGCTTGCTTTTCGGGCTGTTGGAAAACTGCTTCTGTTGTACCAGTATTCAAGAATTCTGGCGAAAGGACAGACCCATCAAATTATCGCCCCATTAGCCTCCTCCCACTTTTTGCCAAAATATTTGAGACCATAATTAACCATGCTCTAGTCCATCATCTTACAGATGCTAAACTACTGACTGACAAACAATATGGATTTAGACAAGCCCGTTCCACAGCAGACATCCTAACTGTGATTTCTGAACGTATATACCATTCACTGGACAAAGCGGGGGAGGGCAGAGCGGTAGCTCTAGATATATCTAAGGCTTTTGACAGGGTATGGCATGAGGGTCTCCTCAGTAAAATCAGATCATACGGTATCACTGGTAGAATACTTAACATAATTAAATCCTTCTTAGATAAGAGAAAAATCCAGGTTGTCCTCGACGGTCGTACATCTAAACAATATGATATAAATGCGGGGGTGCCCCAGGGTTCTATCCTTGGACCTCTATTGTTCCTGATATTCATAAATGACCTCCCCGACAACATTGCCTCTGAGATGGGTATATATGCTGATGACACTACACTCTATGGCAGAGACGACAGGAAGACGAATGAACACATTTCTAAAGAAATGGCAGAAACACTAGAGGAAGACCTCCAATCTGTAGTGGAATGGGGACAAAAGTGGTTGGTCGCGTTCAATGCTGCCAAGACTAAACTAGTTTCATTCAATAATTACAAGAAACCCTCTCTACCACCCATAGCAATGGCCAACGACTCTTTATCTGAGAGTCCATCTTTCAAACTCCTTGGCCTAACGTTCACAGGAAACATGAGTTGGAACAATTACATTGAAGGCATTGCCAGGGCCGCTGCAAGAAAGGTGGGCTCTCTCTACCGTGCTAGAAAACTACTAACACCCGAAAGTATCCTGTACCTCTATAAGGCCACCATTCGCTCATGTATGGAGTATTGCTGCCACATCTGGGCTGGTGCATCTGCTACTAGTCTCTCGCTCCTTGACAAGGTTCAAAAGAGAGTCGCAAACCTGATAGGCCCTGAACTGGCATCTAAGCTTCAGCCTCTGTCCCATCGACGAAATGTTGCATCCCTCTGCCTTTTCTACAAGTATTTTAGTGGTGAATGCTCTGACGAACTGCAATCACTTGTGCCCCCACGACGTGAGCACCCTCGACAAACCCGACAGGCTGCTAAATCCCACCCCCACACTGTAGAGATCCCTAGATGTAAAAGATCTTTTTACTCCAATAGTTTCTTCCCCAGAACCGCAGGACTCTGGAATTCCATTCCAGGTCCCTGCTTCCCCAACAGTACTGACGTGCAGAAGTTCAAGTGTAACGTGAACCGACACCTTGCTGCCCAAATCCCTACATAGTACCCCAGTAGTTGTTGCCCCTGATAGTAGCCCCCTACACCAAAGTGGCAATTTGCCTTGTTTGGGGTGAAAATGTAAAAAAAAAAAAAAAAAAAAAAATATTAGTATCTTTATTTCACACAAGGTAATGGGATGTTTTAACTGTTTCAACAGCTCTGTCTTGAAATCGATTTCCTTCGTTACCAGAAACCATCCACACACTGCAATAGTGCAAAAATATTGTTCTATTTTAAAATAACTATATCTACCCTTCGTTGTCCAGGAGGTTTTGTACTTTTCTAGCGAGTCTTGTGTAGTTTATTTTTATACGTGTGAAGCAATTGCTAATGTGATAAACGACACGGCCACAACGAAAACAGCATTGAGGTCGGTGATTGTTGTCAAACAAGGGAGTACGTTGTTGCACGAGTTATATTTTATTTCCCAGTTGTTTTGTTTAGTTTAATCGTCAAAGCCAATATTTCTTGTTGTTCTTTTGCAGTTCTTGCCAATTACACTATTGTTGGACAGCCGACCACAATTGAGCATTATCCTTCTCTTGTCCACTTGGAAACGTGCGTTGGCGCCTTGGTTAGTCCGAGCCACGTCATGACAGCGGGCCATTGCATGTACGTATGACTCGTTAGCTCACTTCCTTTCCGTCACTCCTCACGTTCGCCCATGTTAGACGCAAGATCGGTATTTTTAGAGATGATCTCGACCTCCTACCCCAAAACGGGCACATCTGTATAGCTCATTTAGCACTCCTTCACGAATAAGCGCGCCCCCAAACGATATTTCAATAAAAACATAACCCGAAAGAAGGTAATTCCTGGGATAGTCTATAACATTTTATTGACACATAGGAACAGTTTGCAACATGGATTAAAGTTGTATTATTAGCTCTCTCTCTGGCATTGTCAAGTTATTATCTATATATTAATGCGATAGCGTGTGTGTTCTTTTGTGTGTTATTATTATTATTATTATTATTATTATTATTATTATTATTATTATCTATATATTAATACGATAGCGTGTGTGTTCTTTTGTGTGTTATTATTATTATTATTATTATTATTATTATTATTATCTATATATTAATGCGATAGCGTGTGTGTTCTTTTGTGTGTTATTATTATTATTATTATTATTATTATTATTATTATTATTATTATTATCTATATATTAATATGATAGCGTGTGTGTTCTTTTGTGTGTTATTATTATTATTATTATTATTATTATTATTATTATTATTATTATCTATATATTAATGCGATAGCGTGTGTGTTCTTTTGTGTGTTATTATTATTATTATTACTATTATTATTATTATTATTATTATTATTATTATCTATATATTAATATGATAGCGTGTGTGTTCTTTTGTGTGTTATTATTATTATTATTATTATTATCTATATATTAATGCGATAGCGTGTATGTTCTTTTGTGTGTCATTATTATTATTATTATTATTATTATTATTATTATTATTATTATTATTATTATCTATATATTAATGCGATAGCGTGTGTGTTTTTTTGTGTGTCACGCTTACATATTTTGTCGTTTGATTGTTATGGACATTTTGTAATAAATAATTTCACCAAGATTTCTTCATAAGTTTTGTTTTGATTATAGCTGAAGGAACTCAAGTTTATATATATATATATATATATATATATATATATATATATATATAAATATATATATATATATATATATATATATATATATATATATTCTTCATAAGTTTTGGTTTCGATTCAGGCTGATTCGATTCAAGTCATATGGATATTTTTTTTTTATTTGCAAAATTACAACTTTATAATATATAAGAATCGACAGAAAATTGACTATAATAATATATACGAAATCTGTATAAATTACAAGATCATATTTAAGCATACTTTACGACCGGGCTCTGCCAGGCGTCCCTGCTAACTTAGATAAATACTTTTGTAGTTTTAACAAAATATGTACAATAATATCAATGCGTTTCCATTTACGCTGAACATCCACAGAATACCAACATCAATATATTAATATTACACATGAAAGGGTCCGCTGTGGAATTTCCACAGGTCCCACTAGTTCTTACTATTATGATTATTATTATAGATGTATAGATGTTATGAAATCGGAAACATTCAGAGAAATAACAAAGAGGAATGTTGGAAAGTAGTGAAACTTGGTATGGAAGACAGGCCAGTTTGGAATGTAAAGCTTGACGTCAGAGAGTTGAACAAACAAAGAAATAGTTTTGATATATGCACGTTAGCGAGTTTGAGAGTCAGTCAAAGAAAGGCCGAGTTAGAGAGCGGATGGGAGGTCTTGTCTCTTGAGAGCTGTTGAAGCTAAAGGACGCATTATAGCATGATGTACCTATTTACATTACTATTGGCAGTTGGCGATTTCACTTTCCACATTATGCGGGAGTTAGAGATCCTTAGTAAACCCTTGTTTTTCGGGGATAGTACCTATTTACTATGCCTCCCCACGGGACAGAGTTAGACACCAGCGCCGTTTTTTAACGTGGAGAAAAGGTACAAAAATAAAAAAAAAATTGTCTCAGTCGTGAAGGGTTGATCCTCCACCGAAAGAGAACAAGAAATGGAAGTGCAGCATCTGAAGAACAGATGGTATTTATTTGCTCCCCCACCGAGCAAATTAGGCACAAGGCCGATTTTTAATGTGAGGAGTGAAGGGGAAATGGGGACCAACTCCCCGGGGAGTAGGGGAGTTGGATAATGACAATTGGTATGAAGGGTTGCCCCTACATTGACCAAGGTCTTATATGTGAGGTTGCCCACACATATGGTCTTTGCTTGCAGTATCTGCCGGAACAGATGGTATTTATTTGCTCCCCCACCGAGCAAATTAGGCACAAGGCCGATTTTTAATGTGAGGAGTGAAGGGAGGGGGAAGGGAAAAAGGGGACCAGCTCCCGAGAGGTGGGAAATGGGAGCTGGTTAAAGGTCAGGCATGTGGGGTTGCCCCCACATCTGGTCTTTGCTAGTCATAGCTTGCAGTATCTGCCGGAACAGATGGTATTTATTTGCTCCCCCACCGAGCAAATTAGGCACAAGGCCGATTTTTAATGTGAGGAGTGAAGGGGAAATGGGGACCAGCTCCCCGGGGAGTAGGGGAGCTGGATAGTGACAATTGGTATGAAGGGTTGCCCCTACATTGACCAATAACTTATATGTGGGGTCGCCCCCACATATGGTCTTTGCTTGCAGTATCTGCCGGAACAGATGGTATTTATTTGCTCCCCCGCTGAGCAAATTAGGCACAAGGCCGTTTTTAATGTGAGGTAAAAAACCAGCTCCCCTAAAAGTAGGCAAAAAGGGGGCACTCTGGTTACCAAAAATAATAATTGTCCCAGTATAGAGGGTTTCCCCTCCATTGACTGGTACAAATTATCTTAAGTGCAGCATCTGCCGGAACAGATGGTATTTATTTGCTCCCCCACCGAGCAAATTAGGCACAAGGCCAATTTTTAAAGTGAGGAGTGAAGGGGAAATGGGGACCAACTCCCCGGGGAGTAGGGGAGCTGGATAGTGACAATTGGTATGAAGGGTTGCCCCTACATTGACCAAGGTCTTATATGTGGAGTTGCCCCCACATATGGTCTTTGCTTGCAGTATCTGCCGGAACAGATGGTATTTATTTGCTCCCCCACTGAGCAAATTAGGCACAAGGCCGTTTTTAATGTGAGGTAAAAACCAGCTCCCCTAAAAGGGGTCACTCTGGTTACCAAAAATAATAATTGTCCCAGTATAGAGGGTTTCCCCTCCATTGACTGGTACAAATTATCTTAAGTGCAGCATCTGCCGGAACAGATGGTATTTATTTGCTCCCCCACTGAGCAAATTAGGCACAAGGCCGTTTTTAATGTGAGGTAAAAACCAGCTCCCCTAAAAGGGGTCACTCTGGTTACCAAAAATAATAATTGTCCCAGTATAGAGGGTTTCCCCTCCATTGACTGGTACAAATTATCTTAAGTGCAGCATCTGCCGGAACAGATACTACACTTTGATCTTGGCCCAAGAGACCAATAAAGCGGGCGACTTCAAAATGAGAGAACGTCAGAAAACAAAGGTGCATAAAATCTATCTCAAGTGTCGATTGTCGTTCCTCCGATGGAAGAAATCTTCATTGCATCTTTGAAGACCGTCAGTCAAGACCAACCGACGAAAAAAAGGTATGTTCTCCCTTTTGGCCTGATGTACACCGACAAAAAGATGTTATTTGTCTGTAAAAGAAATGTCGGTGTACATTATTTTCCGCGTATTGATTGACTGTTCTTTATATGTGTTAACACCGCGCGCGCACACACATATATACACTAGTATATAACGTTAAGTTAGGATAACTGGCAAAGTTTCTCTTCTAGAATACTCGCCTGTGGAATACAATATCGAAGGACTGCTTTCCAGCTGACTATAACATGGCCGTTTTTAAATCGATATTCAGCCATCCTCTTCAATAAACAACCGCTACCCAAGTTCCGCCATTACCAATCATCACGGTATTTTCTCACCGGCCGCCTGACACTCATTAACCATTATCTTCGAGTGGCTTTTAGGTGACCCTCAGTAAAATAATTAAAATGTCACAAACCGCATCTATCTATCTATCTATCTATCTATCTATCTATCTATCTATCTATCAACTCTCTCTCTCTTTTATATATATATATATATATATATATATATATATATATATATGCCACTCTGTGTGTATGAGAGAAAGAATATTACATAGTATATTTTAGAGATTTTACGTAGGTGCGCTTATATATATATATATATATATATATATATATATATATATATATATATATATATGTATAACTACTTAATTTACTCAAATTAATATACGAAAGTATAAATTTATGCGTAAACTTTAAGTATTTACTTCAAAAGTGCTCAATACGTAGGTAGAGCTAGTTAATAAGTTATGAAATATATATGACGATTAAGCTACACTGAATATTCCGTGTTTCATCCACTCTAGGACTCTTCAGGCTTATGCGGAATATTCAGTGTAGCTTAATCGCCATATATGTTTTATAACTTACTATATATATGTATATATATATTGACGAGGAAGATCTGATATTTTCTTTTCATTGCAAACTTTACGTTCGTATAAGCTGTATCGCCTGTGGAGGACTCTAGTAACTGATAATTAGCTAAGCGAAACATGCTTATGACTGTGTAGCAACATATTACTGCTTATGTAAAAACATATACGCCCAAGAATAAATTCTTAAACATACAAATGAACTACATGAACTTGAAGAAAAACTGAAGGACCGCATTACCAATGACTAATACACTGAACTCCAACAACGACTTACTGACATCACTTTTAATTATGAGCACTCGCATCGACTGACCTCCCCCCCCTAAAAAAAACTAAACTCTATCCTTGTTTTATCGTTATTTCCATGGCAGGTGCTCGTCTGTACTCCAATCTCTGGTCCCCCCTCGCCAATCTTTCACGAAAAACACCCGTCTAGCTGAATCCACTGTGAAAAATTTCCCCCACTCTTTATCTGTGCGTAAATCCAAACGTGGATTCCATGAACAAAGCTTCTTTCTTAGAACTGCACGCCTGTGGAACTCTGTTCCGTCTGCCTGCTTCCCACCTGACTACAACTTGGATGTCTTCAAGTCCAACGTTAACAAATTCCAAATGAACCGCCCCTTTAAGTAAACACTTCATCAAATCTCCACACTAACGTACTGTACTTGCAATAACCCTTATCCCTGAGTGGCTTCCGGGCCTTGATAAGTGGTGACCAACGTGTAAAAAAAATATTACATAATGACACACAATTTTATATTAATCTTTCTGATTACGGGCTTACACAAATATTTTAAAAATCTTGGACCTAATTGCCATCTTGCAGCACAATTTAAGCATCAAAATAAAAAAAGCCGAGATAAAATTACTCTATGAACGCATTGACTAACCTAGAGAAAGAAAACAAAATTACCACTCACCCTGGGTTAAGGGACATTCTTTAGCAAAGGCCATAAAAACTCGATATTATAAAAAGCACAATTCAATACTAACAACTGATTTAAAAAATGATGCCGAAGAACTACGTAACCATCCTAATATCTCTTCTTCTCTTCTCTTCTTCTTCTCTTCTATTCTATCTATCTTCTTCTTCTTCTTCTTCTTCTTCTTCTTCTTCTTCTTCTTCTTCTTCTTCTATCTTTTCTATCTATCTTCTATCTTCTTCTATTCTATTCTATTCTTTCTTCTTCTATCTTCTTTTTCTTCTTCTTCTATCTATCTTCTTCTATCTATCTTCTATTCTATTCTTCTTTCTTCTTATATATATATATATATATATATATTATATATATATATATATATATATATATATAAATAAAATGAACTCATTTTTCCCGTCTGATTTTGACATTAATAGGATTAAAAATCAAGATATTTCATGCAAATATAATATGCACAAACGACAGAACAATATCTGAGGTGTGTTATAGGCTTATTATTTCTCAAATTCCTCGATAATCTTAGATTTCTATACTTTTTCTGCTGAGAAGTCACGGCCAAAATCGGTTAAGATCAATGGAAGTGGTAAAATATTTTCTCTCTAAAAAATTCCTCCTCCCCCTGCCACCACTTAACACCGTTTGGGGATCGTTCACAAGGAACAGTTGAGAAGAGAACACCGGTTTGGCTTCGTAGTTCTTTCATGTGAAGTTATTTAAAATCACTAAACTAAGCTGCAGTGCTCTGTGGCGTAGTGGTTAGCGTGCTGGACAATTCACATTATATTTTCACGTTCGCGCCGACCTACCGTAGTCGTTTTTTTTTTTTTTTTTCCTAAACAACTGGAATGGACTTTTCTTGGTGGCCGAACTGTTAACGTTGCAGATGTTTTTTTGTTTTTTTTCACACTTTATTTTCCCACTATTACTCATGACTCCGGGTTTGATCCTTCCTACTTACCTACCATAACATTTTTTAAAACTCCCCCCCGTCCCGGAAACAAACACTCGGGCAACGCCGGGTACCCCCGCTAATATAGTTATAAAAAAGCTGATAAATTTAATATCTTTGTCATTCTTAACAAATCCGATTATAACGAAAAAGATATTATTAATAATAATGCGAAATTAAAAAAAAAGTACAAATCCTACAAATACACTTAAAACGCAAGCCAATAAACTAATTACAGCTAGTAATGCACAAATTGGTAATTATCAACTCCCTAAAATAATTGGAGACTATAAACCTGGTTACCTATATGGCACAGTCAAGATACATAAACCTGATTTCCCACTCCGATCCATCATATCCGAAATTGCTACTCCCATCTATCATCTAACAAAAACATTAAACGAACTTATTAGCTCGTATATTCCGAGCAAATATAGTGTTAAGTCCACACATGAACTAATGCAAATATTAAAATCAATGCAACTAGAAAACAATATAATTGCTTCTCTCAGTGTAGAAAGTTTATTCACAAATGTACCTGTAGTAGAAACAATAGATATAATTATCAAGAACATCTATAATAATGCGTCACTCCCACCATTTAAAATTAATAAAAGAGTATTAAAAAAATTATTAATCTGCATTACAGAAGTACTCTTCTATGACCCCAACGGTAACAGATATAGTCAAATAGACGGAGTGGCAATGGGATCAGTCCTTGGACCGACTTTAAGTGAATTTTACATGGCTGATTTAAAAAACAAAATATTTATAAATAATATAAAGCACCCCCACATTATATGTATGCTATGTGGACGATATTCTTATTTTAACTGAAAATAATGAAAAGATATACCAACTACAGTATCTTTAAAAAAACCCCCAAAAACTCGATCCTTAAATTTACAGTAGAGTTAAATAATAATAATAATAATAATAATAATAATAATAATAATAATAATAATAATAATAATAATAATAATAATAATAATAAAGTTTCATTTCTTGATGTCCTTATTGATACGTCCAATAATACTTTTAATACTTTTGTATATAAAAAAACAACGAGCATAAACTCCAGCCTCCCGAACTTTAAAAGCGAGTGCCCACAAAGGTACAAAATAGCCATAATACAAAATTTATTAAATCGCGCTAAAATGATATCCACAAAAGCATTACTAATTGAAATTAAAAAAACGTTAAACAAGAACTCATCAATAATCATTTTCCTAATTACATTGTTAATGAACAAATAAAACGAATACTACAATCCCTTGAAAACCCTAATAATAATTTTAGCCAACACCGCAATGCAAAATCCATTAATATATTTTATCAAAATCAAATGACACCTAACTTCAGAATCGAAGAAAACGCAATTAAAAAAAATCATACGTAAATACTTGACGCCTGTTGACAGTAATTCTAAAATTAAATTTATTATCTACTACAAGAAGTTTAGAACACAAAACCTTGTGGTTAGAAACAAATCCGGACCGGCTATAAACACGTTGGAACAAACCAATGTAGTGTATAAATTCAAATTCTCTACGGGAGAATGTAACTCCGAAAATAATACATACACTTGGCATACAACGGCAACGTTGTCCTGGCGAATAACCATGCGTCTAAATAATACGAGATAATAATAGACTTGACTTCAAAAGTTCAATGAATAATGGATTATTCATTGAACTTTTTGAATAGTCAAGTCGCTGCCTGATGATATCTGTTGTTTGATTGAAACAAGTGGCTATTTGTAGCAGCAGGATGTGAGCATGTTTATATAACAATAAACAAGTATATATATATATATATATATATATATATATATATATATATATATATATATATATATATATATATATATATATCAAATTAGGTGCAAACCTTTTGTAATATTTGCTAATATTTTTCCTCCGAGGAAATGTATAAACATCGAAAACTCATGGGTTAAGGAACTATATTTTACTATACCGTATTCTTTGTCTTACATATAATAAAATTTCTATATTTGAAATGCAACTTTTTCAAATCACAAATTTTAAATTCCTAAATTATGATTTATTTGCTCTATCTAGTATATTGAGGAATTTTATTTAGCTGGGATTGTCTTATATATAATATTACATCCAATAATATTTTGTAAGGGCGATAATCACTGGAATTGCACACCAGTAGATTTATTGTATTTCAATATTCTGAATATATATATATATATATATATATATATATATATATATAGAGAGAGAGAGAGAGAGAGAGTAAGATGATTGATAATTTCTAATTAAAATTAAAAATTAAAAATCGGTATCACATTTTGTTTATTCTTCCTTATGAAACCGATTTTTAATTTCTAATTTTAATTATAGATAATCAATCATCTTACTTAATATTAAAATAGCTCTAAGATATATATGCCTATCGAGCTTATTATATATCTACATTACAACGAGTACTGTTTTCTTTTACTTTATTTTAATTGTATTAATGAATTTACTAATACATTAAAATATATTCTGCTCTTAGACTCCTGTTCTAATCCCCTTAAAATAATATATATATATATATATATATATATATATATATATATATATATATACATATATACATATATATACATATATATATACATATATACATATATATACATATATATATATATATGTATGCATATGATGTATGTATATATGTATATGTATGTATATATATATGTATGTGTATATATATATGTATGCATAACTACTTAATTTACTCACATAAAATTAATATACGAAAGTATAGATTTATGCGTAAACTTTAAGTATTTACTTCAAAAGTGCTCAATACGTAGGTAGAGCTAGTTAGTAAGTTATAAAATGTATATGGCGATTAAGCTACACTGGATATTCCGCGTTTCATCCACTCTAGGACTCTTCAGGCATGCATTTTATAACTTACTATGTATGTGTATATATATATATATATATATATATATATATATATATATATATGTATATATATATGTATATATATCTATATATCATATATATATATGTATATATATGTATATATATATATGTATATACATGTATATATGTATTTATATATATGTATATATGTATGTATATATATATGTATGTATATATATATATTTATGTATATATATATAATATATGTATGTATATATATAATATATGTATGTATATATATAATATATGTATGTATATATATAACATATATATATATATGCATATATATAATATATATAATATAATATATATATGTACATATATATGTATATATATGTATGTATGTATATATATTAATTGAGATTGTTGGACTGACTTCCTCATCTTGGTTGTTATTGTCACAACGTTTCGGCCGTTTTGCCCTCCGGCCTTCGTCAGGTGAACGGTTTGTTAGGAGTCTCGAACCCACCCCCTTATTATTATTACGGGGGTACCGTGTTCGGACTCCAGCTAGGCTTTGGGACATAGTTGCTGATTCTCTGTTTTTTAATGTTACTTTTTTCACAGGATTGAACTCAGCACCTTTGGGTAACTGTAAACTTTGATACAACGTCTAGGACCACTCGGCCATATGTCACTAATTCTTAGTTGGTTTTTGTTAATGTTAAACCTATGTTGTTATTCAAGGTTTTCTCTCTCTATCAGAGGTGTCCAAATTGCATTCAGCTCTATGCTTGGTTTGCTCAGTAGGTTGTTATGTCCGAGCATGTGAGCTGTTTCTTTAAGTTTTCTCACTTTCCAGTGGGTCTCTCTGTTTATTATTTTTACTTCATCCCATAGGGGGCGATGATCCCCCCTCTCCATCCAGACATGGTTGGCTATACCCGATTTTTCCGTCTCCCCTTTAGTTACCGCTTTTCGGTGTTCTTCCACCCTTACTTTAAGGGGGCAGCATGTTTCACCCTTGTAAACCTTTCTGCAACTGCATGGGATGGAGTATATGCAGTTTTTGGTCATGTTCTCATCCATGCGGGGCTTTACTCGTACCAGGTGTCGTCTGAGTGTTGACTCGCTTTTGAATACCGTCAATATATATATGTCTTAAACCCATGCTCTGTGCGTGATATGAGTATATCAAGGAAGGCCAGTTGGTTATCTTTTTCTTTCTCCATCGCTCCGATGAGATATAGACAGCTGGTCCAGCATTACAGTAAGCTACCACATATGTACTGTCTCCCCAAGATACACAAAGACGGTATTCCACTCAGACCCATAGTGAGCTGCCGAGGCTCAGCATGCCACCCACTGAGCAGGTACCTTGTGGATATAATAAACCCATTAGCAGGCAAGTCAGCAACACATGTAAAGAATTCTGCCCACTTCACGGAACTGATGGCCTTCCTTGATATACTCATATCACGCACAGAGCATGGGTTTAAGACATCCGTATATCGCAAGCCTACCTTCACCGGACAATACCTAAACTTCAACTCCCATCACCCATACAGTATCAAACATGGAATCGCACGCTGCTTACAACATCGAGCAGAGACAATAAGTAGCGACACCATTACATACCACCAAGAAATGGTCAGGTTGAAGAATACCCTCCGTCGTAACAACTACCCCGATAACATACTATCCACCAGACGTGTTAATAGTATAAGAGAGGAGAATGAAACCCAAAAACCTCCAACGGTCTGCCTACCATACATACGAGGCATCTCCGAAAAGATTCAGAGAATATGTGCCCCCTACAACATCAGGACGGTATTCAAAAGCGAGTCAACACTCAGACGACACCTGGTACGAGTAAAGCCCCGCATGGATGAGAACATGACCAAAAACTGCATATACTCCATCCCATGCAGTTGCAGAAAGGTTTACAAGGGTGAAACATGCTGCCCCCTTAAAGTAAGGGTGGAAGAACACCGAAAAGCGGTAACTAAAGGGGAGACGGAAAAATCGGGTATAGCCAACCATGTCTGGATGGAGAGGGGGGATCATCGCCCCCTATGGGATGAAGTAAAAATAATAAACAGAGAGACCCACTGGAAAGTGAGAAAACTTAAAGAAACAGCTCACATGCTCGGACATAACAACCTACTGAGCAAACCAAGCATAGAGCTGAATGCAATTTGGACACCTCTGATAGAGAGAGAAAACCTTGAATAACAACATAGGTTTAACATTAACAAAAACCAACTAAGAATTAGTGACATATGGCCGAGTGGTCCTAGACGTTGTATCAAAGTTTACAGTTACCCAAAGGTGCTGAGTTCAATCCTGTGAAAAAAGTAACATTAAAAAACAGAGAATCAGCAACTATGTCCCAAAGCCTAGCTGGAGTCCGAACACGGTACCCCCGTAATAATAATAAAGGGTTGGGGTCGAGACTCCTAACAAACCGTTCGGCCGAAATGTTGTGACAATAACAACCAGTCAGTCAATTAATGAAAACAACTCATCTAAAAAATACAGACAAGTATATATGTATGTGTATATATATAATATATGTATGTATATATATAACATATATATATATGCATGTATATATATAATATAATATAATATATATATATATATATATATATATATATAAATCAACTCTGTATTGCAATATTCTAATATTGTATTTTTTATTTGCAGTCATAAAAACAAATTGCCCCCAAAAGCTTACATTGGAAATACGCAAAAATTAAAAGGCAAGCAGAAGACAATCGCCGAAATCCACCGACATCCAAAGTTCAGCCGAGACAAACAGGGTCCAAGTAGAACATCTTAATTTTCTCATTTGTTTTTGCATTTGATTTTGCCATTACATAAATCAACTTTTACTTATGAGTTACTATTTACTTTGCCTCCCCACGAGGACAGAGTTAGACACCAAGATCATTTTTCAATGTAGGGGGAAGAAAAAAAAATGAAAATTGTCTCAGTCTCCTCCACTAATCGAGAACAAAAAATTGAAGTGTAAATCTACTGAAAATGTCTCTTCTCACGAATATAGCGCATTTGACCCAGTTACATTTCTGGCAAGACAGAAAACGCAACAGGGTTGATTGTCGGAAATAAAATAATTGTTGACTGATTAAAAATTACTTGAAAAGTTTATCCTACTCACATAGGTTAATTGTAAATAGAAATACTTCGTTCCTAAATAAAAATCCTAGTGATTATGCAGGTATAATGCGTGTGTGCCACAAAGTATTATACAAACTAAACCTAACGTAAAATCAAAAGTCAACTGGCGATCTGATATGAGAAAACCATTCGATCAAATGGCGTACGTCCCTCCTGCTCACTAACCCCTCATCACCGACAATAAAGATGGATAATTGTATTTATATATATATATATATATATATATATTTATATCATTTTTGATCAGGATACAAATGCGGTGGTCAGGTCATCTTGTAAGAATGGATGACTCAAGAGTTCCTAAGCAACTTTTTTTATGGGCAACTGACAAATTCTTTCCGTCCAATAGGGCGTCCCCTGCTTCGTTACAAAGATAAACTAAAAGACAACCTGAAACGTTGTGGAATTTCTCTGAGTTCCTGGGAGAGTGCAGCAGAGGATCGCAGAAAATGGAGGAAGACGTGTTTCCTGGGAACCAAAGAATTTGAACATAACCGCCTTTGTCATAGGGACACCCTTCGTGCAAATATGAAGGCAAAACATAAGAAACATCCACCTAAAAATGAATATGTATGCCATTGTGGCTTCAGAGCACGCAGCAAAGCAGGGTTATCTGTTCATTCGAGAAGGCATCTTTGACCTACGAGCATATGAAAGTTCACCATCTGCGGAGGAGTGTGCCGGACGTCTACAGGATTGCAATTACGCATGTGGTGTCACAGATCTTGGGAGCTGCGGAAGATTGCATACTGAACCCTCATTCATCGTCTTCGATGAGAGAATCAACCACCATATTTATATACATCAGTTTTGTTGTCATTCTTTTCCGATACATTCGGCGGATATTCAAAATAAAAGCCAAAAGCCGCTCAATGATAAGTGCTAATGACACTGCTAGATTTTCAGTTGAATGATGAAGAGTATCATGAGAGGGTTTGAAAAATAATGTATAAAATAAATAAAATTTGATTACTTATCAGAAAGGTTTATGACAAGTATTCATTGACATTTGGTTTTAAAATGACTATGTTGGAATCGCACAGGGAAGCAATCAAGATTTGTTTATCATTGAACGCTTGTTTACCGCAGATGTTCTATTTATTGACATTTGGTTTTAACATGACTATGTTGGAATCGCACAGGGAAGCAATCAAGATTTGTTTATCATTGAACGCTTGTTTACCGCAGATGTTCTATTTATTGACATTTGGTTTTAAAATGACTATGTTGGAATCGCACAGGGAAGCAATCAAGATTTGTTTATCATTGAATGCTTGTTTAACGCAGATGTTCTATTTGCTCTATAGTCTGCAAATCAAGTGGAGGTCTGAAGCGTCACATGAATGTCCACAGTAAGGCAGTACCGGTTGATGTCTCTCAATCTCAGCTACAGTCTGACCTCTGTAATAGACTGTGTAAGAGCAGGGATGGTCTGAAGAGCCACCTTCGTTCCCACAGAAGATAGAAAATGCATCGATCACATAGCCACATGCATATATGCATGTGTGTATAAATGTATATATATATATATATATTATAAAATTCTCTTCTTCTGTCAAGAAGTGACGATCCTTATCATTGTATATGTATGTACACACACACACACACATATATATATCTATATATACGTATATATATGTGTGTATACGTATATATATGTATGTGTATATACATATATGTGTGTATATACATATATATGTATATGTGTATATACGCATATATATGTGCATTTACGTATATATATATGTGTATATGCATATATATATATATGTATATACGTATATATGTGTATATACGTATATATATATATGCATACATGCGTATATATATGTATATATACGTATATATATATGTATATATACATATATATGTGTATCTATAAGTGTATATATTTGCATCTATAAGTGTATATATATATATATATATATATATATATATATATATATACCTCATTCGTTAGATTTAAAAAATTGATTACATAATTTGTTTTGAAGCTAATCGTTTTTCTTTAAATGGATTTCATCTAAGAAAATGTTTTGAGTTCTGCCTATCCTCATTATTTGGTGAATAAATGTGCATGTAGTGAAAAGCACTATGGTCCTACAAAAAATGCATGGGCAATATGGTTGGCATTCCTTGGTCAGCGCGCGCCCCAGGCTGTAAACAATAAACTTACTCCACCCTAAAGAGAAGAGGCAAGGCTTGGGAGGCTAGATCCCCTAGGATTACCCAGAACCATAACTCAACACCACAAAAGAAGGTCACCATCAGTCACAATGACTCACCTTCATTGAATAGATTGTCGGGAACGAATCTTCGGTACGGTAAGAATGGCGTATAAAAATCAACTGATCTTTGAACAAGAATCACACGTATTAAATTCAGCTATTATAGACTGTCCACAGCGTCTAATCTGAACAATCGCGACCCTCACCTGAAAATCCAATGGTTCCAAGGTCGCGCCGTGCGTGGCCACTGTTTTCTTGCAGCAGGCGCATGCCAGTTGTGGCCAGTCACGTGTCCCCCGGTCTAATCCTAATCGTTACCATAACGTGTTACATCACACGATTAAAAAGACTATCGAAGCTTTCAGATATGTCAAGTTGGTTGCACGATCCCACGAAGCTCAAACTCAGCGTTAACCAAAACGTACGGGCTTTAATCCAGATGAAGTTCGAAATGAATTCTACAAAGAGGTCACCAGTTATCAAGGACCAAAGGTTAATGAGTGTATGGTAGTCAATGGGAGAATATGGTAGTAATCGTTAGTAGTGGGAATTTGGTAAATTGGATTACTTAAGGGGAACGGCTCATCAAGAACTTGTTCCCGTTGGATTTGAAGACGACAATATTATAGTCAGCTGGAAAGCAAGAAAACGAAATAGAGATCCACAGTCAAGCAATTCTAAGAAATAAACTTTGTTCATGGAATTTACGTTTAGGTTTAGGCAAAGATAATAAGTGGGGGAAATTATTGATGGTGGTTTCAACTAGACGAGTATTTTTCGTGATAGTCAGGGAAAGGGGGACCATAGATTGGAGCTAAGACGAGCACCTGCCATGAAAATGACGATAAAGCAGAGACAGACTCGCAACATCTCGTCTGCGGAAGAGCAAAGGGCATCCCCCACTGGGCTATGAAGTCTATTTTGGACTCTGTCAAGGCAGGATAAGCTGCTTCTAGCAGGTCCTGCCCAGGTGTGACAACAATACTGCATCCTTGGATGTACTTGGCTCTTATACAGGTAGAGAATTGCATCAGCAGTGAAATATCTACAAGAGCGGTAGAACGATCCCACCATTTTACCAGCAGCCATGGCAATGGATTTGATGGACGTGTTCCATATCAGATCAGAAGTAAAAGTCAGACGCAGAAGCTTGTCAAAACATGGAGCCTCCTCAAGATGAGAACTATTCATTTCAATTGATGCTAGGCAGGGATCAGAGCGTTGATGATGTAAAAATAGATGCTTGGTTTTAGATAAATTAAAATCAACCAGCCACCTCTTCCCATTGTACTACATGCTCAAGATTAGTGGAGAGAGAGAGAGAGAGAGAGAGAGAGAGAGAGAGAGAGAGAGAGAGAGAGAGAGAGAGAGAGAGATTTTAGTCATTTCCGGTCTTTGAAGTGTTGAAATAGATGGTAGTGTCGTCTACATAAATGTCTATGAATAATCTTGGAATGCGATTTGAGAGATCCTTGATGAAGATCAGGAAGAGACTTGGACCCAGGATGGACCCCTGAGGGACGCCATACTAATACTGTGATCTTCTGATTTCTGCCGATCATATGAACCTATCAGAGAGAAATGATTTAAAAATTGAAAGGATATTTCCAGCTATACCGTAGGTGGAGATTTTGTGGAGTAGATCTTTATGTCATATCCTATCAAAGGCCTTTGATTGTCAAGAACAATTACCACAGAAATGAAGCCTCCGTCCAGAGAATCCCTAATCCTATGAGATATTAATGTTAGCACATCTGCTGTAGATCTAGCAGAACGGAAACCATATTGCATGTCATTAAGGTCGTTTTTTTTGCCTAGGTGGTTTTCTACTCCTCTATTTAACACAGATTCCAGTAACTTCTGACGCACAGGAGACTGATTGGTCTATATTAAGAGGGAGATGAGCGATCACCTGAATTTTTTTCAATATGGGACATATTGATGAGGTTTACCTGGTTGTTGGGATGCATTTGTCCTTAAGACAACGCTTAAACAGCTTTGAAAGTATGGGAGCTAGTTCTGGTTGAAGCTTTTTGAGCACTATAATTGGAATGCTGTCGGGGGCAGTTGCTTTACTGGAATCCAGATTTTTGATAAACTTGGCGACATCACGCACAGTTATTTGTATGTCGCATAGCGTGTTTTCAAACAGTGCAGGAAATACGAGGAAGGGGTAGGCGGTCCTGATTGCATAGGGTAGAATTTGCTGCAAGGTTATTAAGAAAGAATTTTGCTTTGTCTGATGCTTAACTCAGGTCCATAGATGATGGTTGGAGTAGAGTGCACGCTTCGGTTCAGAACCCTGTTTGTTATTTGCCAAAACTCACAAGAACCAAACCGCTGCTCAGCTACTTTGAGCTTGACGAATCGAGCATACAACTCTGTCGTGTTCTTTTTCACTCCTTTACAGTGGTTGTTGGCAGTCCTGCAGGCGGCTTTAGCCTCAGTACATTTATTACGTTGGAACCAATGGAAAAAGTGCTTTCTTGTCGCAATGGCACCTTTTGGAGAGAACTACGACTTGCTGTTAGGTTTTTGCTGGAATTTTTTGGAGGGTATGAAGCGGTCTATACCGACAATTAATCATGTAGTCAGGTCTGATTCTTTTTAAACATGGAACACAGAGGTAGATCTGATATAAATGTTCGAAAGCTATCCCAGTCAGCCATAAAGTATCAATATTAGGCACCGCCAAAAATGGCCGCAAAATCAAGTTGTTGTTGTTTTTTAAAACTAAATTACATTTATTAAAATCCATTATTTCTGAGTAACTTTTTTTTTCCAGAAAGATAAAACCCTGAATTTTATCATATAGAAAACAGAATAATGTAAAACTTTTTCTACTATTTTTAATTCAATTTTAAATGTTAAATTTTCCCAAAAAGTTAACAATTGTTATTTTTTGTCTTGCACAAAAAACGTATTTAAATATTTAAAAAAAAGGGTTTTTGAAATAATTTATTTATTCATTTATTGTCTAACTAAGATTTAGGATGATTTTCTAAGAGAATATGCAAAAATATTATAATATAAGTACCTGAATTTCAAATAATTCCACTTATTCATATATGTAACCAGATATTTCGCGTCGCCGAAGAGTTCAGATCGACTCTGTTTACGTTTTCTTTCGATGAGACGAAAACTATGGAAGACTAAACAGGCCAAAAAAACTTATTTTTCAGTGACGAAAATTTCAATGTATTATTAAGCTGAGGCTGGCCAGTACCAGATGGGTGACCATTTGTATGAGTTTGGTTTTTAATGTGTATGTGTGTGGGGGCCAGGCTCCCCAAAATGGGGGAAGGGGGCAATTTAAAGCAGAATAAAAAAAAATTATTTCAGCGCTTTTGGTCCACCGTAGTCGAAAGGCGGCAAACGTTTTCAAACGAGATCGAAAAAAATGATGCTATTTTTAACACAAAGGGCACAATATTTATCGAATTTTTTTTTTTGTATCGATTATTCAAAGCATGCTCTGTTTAATAATGGTCATGCATTATTCGGCTCGCTAAAAAAAAATTGTTAATTTATTTATCAAAAATTTTAAAATGGCTTTTTTCGTATAAATATAAACAATTTTTTTTTTTGTTTTGCTTAACTTAAATTAATTATTTTACTTAACATATTCACCGAATTTCACACTTCAAAACTCAAAAGCGGGATAATTAAACACAATCGAAGTTCTGATATTCAGACGTCAAAATAAGGTATGCAAACAATTTTTTTTTTTTTTTTTTTTAATCTATAATTCTGTCCCTTACAACAACACAATATGTTTTGTTCAGTTTCAGATGATTATTTTAAGCATATTTGTTCCCACTTCAAAACAAGGGGGGGTTTTGTAAGCAAAAAAATATATATATATAAATATCGTTTATGAAAAATAAGTACACTGTTATAAAGTTCATTCTTCTCCTAATAATCGCTGAAAATTTCGTATTGATCGGATAATTACCTGATTTTTGGTAGATTTTTAAAAAGACGGTCCGTCAAAAAGTACTGACCTGCCCCCCCAGTTTTGGCGGTGCCTAATCAATATACTATACGATGCATTGGAGAAGGATAAATAGATACTTAAATTCTTAATTTAATTTACTTGCAAGAAGACATCGGTACTGAATGCCGAAAAATTATATGCAGAATGTAATCTTTTGAATCCAACCACATTATATACGTAGTGTTATCTCTTTCATCAAACCCTGCGTATATACGTAGTTTTATCCCTTGAGTCAAACGATATTGTATGCGTAGTATTATCTCTTCCGTCAAATCTGATCATAGACGTATTTTTATCCCTGAAATCAAACGATGTTACATGCACAGTGTTATCTCTGCCATCAAACCTTAATATATACGTAGTTTTATTCTCGAAATCAAACGATATCACATTCGTAGTGTTATCTCCTAAGAGCAAACCTGTATGCGTTCTGATATTCTGTGAATAAAACCATATTATATGCGTAGTATTATATCTTGGATAAAATGTATTTTTTATTTTATTTTTTTACAAAGGGGTTGCCACTTATCAAGGCCCAGAGGCCGCTCGAGGGTAAGGGTTATGCTGTGTACGGTACGTAGTAATAGAAATTTGGTATGATTAAATTATTTAAGATGACGATTCAACAAAAAACTTGTTTACGTTGAACTTGAAGTCGACAATATTGTAATCAGCTGGAAATCAGACCAGCGGAACAGTATTTCACAGTCGGGCAGTTCGAGAAAAGAACATTTGTTCATGGAATCCACGTTTAGGTTTAGGCACTGATAGAGAGTGGGAGAAATTATTCATAGTGGTTTTGGCTAGACGAGTTTTATTATTTTTTTTTTTTTTGCGAAAGATTGACAAGAGGGGAGGAGGTAATATATGTAAGCTCAGACGAGTTTTTGCCACGAAAATAACAACAGAGCAGAGACAAGCTCGCAACGTCTCTTATGTGGGGAAGAGATTGCAGAGAGGAGAAAAGAGCATTAGGTCATGAATTCGGTTTTGTGCTCTGTCAAGGCAAGGTGAAGTGCTCCGAGCAGCTTCTGTCCAGATGTGGCAACAGTACTCCATCCTAAAATGTACCTGGCTCTTATACAGGAAGAGGATTGGATCGGAAGTGAGATATTTATTAGAGCGGTGGAATGATCCAACCATTTTCCCAGCGACATTGGCAACAGATTTGATGTATGTGTTCCATTTCAGATCAAGAGTGAATTTCAAACCAAGTAGCTTGTCAAAACATGGAGTGTCCTCAAGACGAAAGCCATTCATTTCAGTTGGGGGTAGATGAAAGTCAGAGCGTTAATGATGGAAATGAAGGAGCTTGGTTTTAGATCATTTAAAATAACCAGCCACCTTTTCCCCCATTGAACCACGTGCCCAAGATCAGTGGAGAGAGGGAATCAGAGGTATCTTGGTCATTTCCGGTTTTGTAAGTGTTGTCATAGATGGTAATGCCGTCTGCATAAATGTCTATGAATGATCTAAGAATGTGATTTGGGAGATCGTTGATGAAGACCAGGAAGAGAGTTGCGTTTAAGATTGAACTCCGCGGGACGCCACATAATTACCATGAGCTTCTGATTTTTGCTCATCAACCACTACTCTTATAAACCTATTCGATAGAAATAATTTCATAATTGAAAAGATATTTCCTGCTATTTCGTAGCTGGATATCTTCTCGCGTGGATCTTTATCCCATACCCTATCAAAAGCCGTTGATAATTTTTTTTTACATGGGCATCACCACTTATCAAGGCCTTAAGGCAACTCGAGGATAAGAGTTAAAGAGTGTACAGTATAAAATAGACAATATAGTAATCGTTAGTAATGGAAATTTGGTGAATTTTTTAACTTATATGGAAAGGCTCATCAAAACTTGTTTACGTTAGACTTGAAGACAACGATATTGTAATCAGCTGGAAAGCAGGAAAACGGAAGACAATTCCATAGGCGTGCAGTTCTAAGAAAGAAGCTTTGCTCATGGAATCTATCTTTAGATTTAGGCACAGATAAAGAGTGGGGGAAATTATTGATAGTGATTTCTGCTAGACGGGTGTTTCTTGTGAAAGTTTAGTGGTGGGACCATAGATTGGAGCTCAGCCGAGCACTTGCCATGAAAATAACGATAAAGCAGAGACAAACTCGTAACATTTCCTCTGTGAGAAAGAGATTGCAGGGAAGAGAAAAGGACATCCCTGCGAGGGTATGATGTCTATTTTGAACTCTATCAAGGCAGGATAAGTCCTTTCTAGCAGCTCCTGCCCAGATGTGGCAACAGTACTTCATACTTAGACGTACCTGGCTCTTATGTAGATAGAGAATAGCATCAGCAGTGAGATATTTACTGGATCGATAGAAGGATCCCATCATTTTTCCAGCGGCCTTGGCAACGGATTTAATGTATGTGTTCCACTTAAGATCAGGAGTAAAAGTCAAGCCCAGAAGCGTTTCAAAACCTGAGGCCTCCTGAAGACGAGAGCCATTAATTTCAATTGATGCCAGATTGGATCAGAGCGTTGATGATGTACAGATAAAAGCTTGGTTTTAGATGCATTAAAAGTAACCAGCCACCTCTTTCCCCATTGTACCACATACTAAAGATCAGAGGAGAGAGAATGAGAGAGAACTTGGTCGTTTACTGTCTTAGATATACTACCATAGATCGTAGTGTCATCTGCATAAATGTCTCCGAATGATGTAAGGATGTGATTTGGAAGATCATTAATGTAGATCAGGAAGATAGTTGGGCCTAGGATGGACGCCTGAGTGACTCCAACAGTAATACTGAGAGCTTTTGATTTCTGCTCATCAACCACTACTCTTATGAACCTATCAGAGGGAAATGATTTAATAATTGAGAAGACATTTCCAGCTATACCGCAGCTGGAGATCTTGTGAAGTAGACCTTTATACCATACTCTATCAAAGGCCTTTGATATGTAAAGAGCAATTACCATAGAAAGGAAGCCTCCGTCGAGAGATTCGCTAATCCTATGAGATATAACTGTAAGCACATCTGCTGTAGGTCTAGCAGAATGGAAACCATATTGTGTGTCACTAAGAAGGTTATTTTTGCTGAGATGGTTGATTACTTCTCTATTTGACACAGATTCCAGCAACACTCATGACGCACAGGAGACTTATTGCCCTGTAGTGAGAGGGAGATGAGCGATCACCTGAAATAAATACAGGGCATACTGATGAGATTTTCCAGGGTGATGAGAAGCAATTCTCCTTAAGGCAACGTTTAAACAGTTTTGTAAGGATGGGCGCTAGTTCTGGTTGAAGTCTTTCGAGTACTATAATTGGAATACCACCAGGACCGGTTGCTTTACTGGAATCAAGGTTTTTAATTAGCTTGGCAACATCACGTACAGATATTTGTATATCACATAACGTGTTTTCTGATACAGGAGGAAATATTGGAGGTTGGCGGCCTTGATCGCAAAGGGTAGAATTAGCTGCAAAGTTCTTGGCAAAGAGTTTGGCTTTGTCTGATGCTGACGAGATTACCTCAGATTCATTGATGATAGTTGGGATAGAGCACACGTTTCTGTTCAGGATTCTGTTTGCTATTTGCCAAAACTGGTGGGAACAAAGCCGCTGCTCAGCTACTTTGGACTTAATGAACTGAGCATATAACTCTCTTGCGTTCTTTATTACTTTTTTACAGTGGTTGCTGGCAGTCCTGAAAGCAGCTTTAGTCTCAGTACATCTATTACGTTGGAAGCAATGGAAAAAGTGATTTCTGTACGTAATGACAGCAGCACATTCTGGAGAGAACCACGGCTGGCTGTTAGGATTTTGCTGGATTTTTTTTTGAGGGTATGAAACAGCCTATACCTACAATTAGACATTCGGTCAGTTCTGATACTATAGAGGCACATCCTTTTTAAACATGGAACGCAGAGGTAGATCTGATATATAAAAGTTACTGGAATCTGTGTTAATATATATATATATATATATATATATATATATATATATATATATATATATATATACTGGAATCTGTGTTATATATATATATATATATATATATATATATATATATATATACTGGAATCTGTGTTATATATATATATATATATATATATATATATATATATATATATATATATATATATATATATATATATATATTTGTAAAGAAATGAACCATAGCGGAAATTCAGTCGACTAAAATAAGATGGAAAACGGGGCGAGGAAAAATAAAATAAAATGGGGGAAGTTACATGTAACAAATGTACAATTCAGTAAAATAAATAAGTCGATTAAAGACGAGATAGCTAAAATAATCCCGAAGCGCTTTTCGTCCAGACTAACTTTTCAAGGGTATATGTCTGAAAAATGATTTTTTTTTTTTTACATATTAGCGCTTTTTTTATTAGCGCTTTTTAATTTTTTTTTATTTAGAATATTAGCGCTCTTTTATTAGCGCTTATTTATTTATTTTTTTTTAGAATAAAGCGTTTCGGTTGTACTTTAGCGATCTCGTTTTTAATCGACTTATTTATTTTACTGAATTGTACATTTGTTACATGTAACTTCCCCCATTTTTTTTCCTCACCCCGTTTTCCATCTTATTTTAGTCGACTGAATTTCCGCTATGGTTCATTTCTTTACAATTATTTTAAAATTTTGCCAATCGAATATATATATATATATATATATATATATATATATATATATATATATATACTTATACGAATGATAAGTCAAGAGCAATTACCCTAGAAAGGAAGCCTCCGTCAATAGATTCGCTAATCATATGAGATATAACTGTTAGTATATCTGCTGCAGATCTAGCAGAACGGAAACCATAATTCATATCACTGACGAGGTTATTTTTGCTGAGATGGTTGACTACTTCTCTATTTAACATAGATTTCAGCAACTTACTCAAGACGCACAGAAGAATGATTGGTCTGTATTAAGAGGGATATTTAACACAGATTCCAGTAACTTCTGGCGCACAGGAGACTGATTGGTCTATATTAAGAGGGAGATGAGCGATCACCTGAATTTTTTTCAAAATGGGACATACTGATGAGGTTTACCTGGTTGTTGGGATGCATTTGTCTTTAAGACAACGCTTAAACAGCTTTGAAAGTATGGGAGCTAGTTCTGGTTGCAGCTTTTTGAGCACTATAATTGGAATGCTGTCGGGGGCAGTTGCTTTACTGGAATCCAGATTTTTGATAAACTTGGCGATATCACGCACAGTTATTTGTATGTCGCATAGCGTGTTTTCAAACAGAGCAGGAAATACGAGGGGCGGGGGTAGGCGGTCCTGATTGCATAGGGTAGAATTTGCTGCAAAGTTCTTGACAAAGAATTTTGGCTTTTCTAATGCTGAAGAGATTAACTCAGGTCCATAGATGATGGTTGGGATAGAGGGTACGCTTCGGTTCAGAACCCTGTTTGTTATTCGCCAAAACTCATGAGAACCAAGCTGCTGCTCAGCTACTTTGAGCTTGACGCACTGAGCATATAACTCTCTTGTGTTCGTTATTAATCTTTCACAGTGGTTGCTGGCAGTCCTAACGGTGGCGTTGATCTCAGTAATCTATTTCGATCAAAGCAGTGATTAAAGCGATCTCTGTGCGCAATGGCAGCGGCACAGTCTGGAGCGAACAGCGGCTAGCTGTTAGGTTTTTGCTGGAATTTCTTGGAAGGTATGAAGCGCTCTATACTGATAATTAATCATGCAGTCAGGCCTGATACTATATACTATATTATATACTATATCATATACATTTATTTTAAACATGGAACGCAGAAGTAGATTATATATAAGCTATCCCAGTCAATCATAGAGTATCGGTATACTGTACGATGGAGAGATACATCTAAGGATTTAGTACATTTTGTTTTTATCTTAACTGAGATAACTGAGTGGTCGGAAGATCTCAGTGTGTACAGAATGGAGGATGAACACAAGCTGTAACGATCTAATTTTATTATATGCGTAGGCTTATCTCCGGAATAAAAACTTATTATTTGCGTAGTGTAACCAAACAGTAACATTATAGGGCTATCTATTGAATAAAACATTATTATATGCATAGAGTTAGCTTGTTGATTAAACCATATTATATGCGTTCTGTTTTCTCTTGTACTAGCATTTCATTCCGGCGTTGCCCAGGTGTTTGGAGATGTATGTTGAGCAAAAAAAAAAAAAAAAAAAAAAAAAAAAAAAGCGGTCAATTTTTTAAAACTGTAACCCCATATTATGACCCAGTAACATTTATTGTTTTGGGCTCAAATCAAGTTATTTAGTTATATCCATGTCCAAGGAATCTATATTTAAAATTTCAGGTGTTTAGACCCAAAATTGTTGGAGGGATTTGGTAGAGTTATCAAAGGTCAAATCGTTGAACTTTGACCCCTTAACATCCAAATTTCTGGTCGAAAACCGATCACAAAGATTTTTCCAAATCTCAATACCCTGTATATCAAATTTCAAGTCTATAGACTGAAAATTGACAGAGTTATTGCGTAGGAAAATGTACACAGACACACACAGACACGTTCACTTTTATAAATATGTTGCTAGATAGATTAAACCATATTATATGAATAGTGTTATATTTTAATAAAACTATATTACATACTCAGTCTTATCTCTTGAACCATCCTATTATATGCATAGTTATCATTTGAATCACGTTATTATATGCATAGTGTTCTTTCTTGAATCAAACAATATTATATGCGTAATATTATCTCTTGAATCAAACAATATTATATGTGTAATATTATGTATTGAATAAAACCATATCATACACGTAGTGTTATCTATTGAATCAAACCTTATGTGCGTAGTGTTATCTCCTGAGAAAAAAAAACTTGTATACGTTCTGTTATCCCTTGAATAAAACCATGTTATATGCGTAGTGTTACCTATTGAATCAAGCCTTACCATATGTGTAGGATTATCTCTTGAATAAAGCCATATTTATATGCTTACTGTTATCTCTTGAATTAAATCATATGCCGTTAGGACTGCCAGCAACCACTGTAAAAGATTAATAAAGAACACGAGAGAGTTGTATGCTCAGTGCGTCAAGTCCAAAACACATAAAAACACATTATCAAAAACACGTGGTGTTAATTCTTTGAATAAACCCACATTTATGCGAAGTGTTTTCCCGTGAATTAAACCTTAATATATGCGCAGCGTTACCTTTTGAACCCAACCTAATTGTATTCGTAGTGTTACTATTTTTTTTAACATAGGAGTCACCACTTATCAAGGCCTGGAGGCCACTCGTGTTAAGGGTTAATGAGTGTACGGAACTCAATGGGGCAATATCGTAATAATCGTTAATAGTGGAAATTTGGTAAATTGATTACTGAAGGGGATGGCTCATAAAGAACTTGTTCACATTGGACTTGAAGATGACCATATTGTAGTCAGTTGGAAAGCAGGGAAACGGAAGAGGGTTCTACAGGTGTGCAGTTCTAAGAAAAAAGCTTTGTTCATATAATCCACGTTTAGGTTTAGGCACAGATAAAGGATGGGGAAAATTATTGATACTGGTTTCAACTAGACGAGTATTTTTCGTGAAAATTTGGCAAGAAGAGTATAGATTGGAGCTCAGACGAACACTTTCCATAAAAATAACGATAGAGCAGAGGAAGGCTCGCAACGTCTCTTCTTTGGGAAAGAGGTTGCAGGGAAGAGAAAAAAAACGTCCCCTACTAGGCTATGAAGTCTATTTTGAACTCTGTCAAGGCAGGATAGGTCCTTTGAGCAGCTCTTGACCAGATGTGGCGACAGTACTTCATCTTAGGACGTACTTGGCTTTTATAAGGTAAAAATTGCATCGGCAGTGAGATATCTTCTGGAGCAGCAGAATGATCCCACCATTTTTCCAGCGGCCAATTATATTGAATCAAACATTATGCATATATGCACATCTATTTAACCCAATCTTATTATATCCGTAGTTTTATCACTCGAATCAAACCTTATTATACGCATCGTGTTATCTCTTGAATCAAAATTTATTATATACGTCGTGTTATCTCTTGAATCAAACCACTTTATATCCGTGGTGTTACTCCAATGTATTGTTGACAAAGTCACTATGGGGAGCCATGTGAAATTGGATCCTCGACTAGAGCAGGTAATCAAGCGATTTGATTAAAAAATGGGCGACTTCGCCGATTTCGATGAGAAAAAATAGTATAGGAGGGTGGAACATTTGCTGATCCTCATTCAATCCTGAGCAATTTCGGGTCCCCCTGCTAGTTCCTTATAAAAGACAGGCTAAAATTAATTCCTGCTTATTACAGTATCTTACTGGTCACCGAACGGACACATTTTAACAAATTTTTCTCTCAGATTCCTACATCATTGGCACGTCTCGTCCGGCCGCTTCCTCGCCGTAAACAACTTAAACTTTGTTGCAATTTTCGAACACGTGATCATTTCTCACGTAATCATCGACACCTGATTTTAACGTATTTGTGTAGGGAGCTAACCTCTAAACACTCGCATCACTCACGTCAAGTGCACTGGCTCCATCTCCGTTCGCCGCCAGACCGTCCTGACAGGTACTTAATGTAACACTTCCGAAATTTGTACTAGCTAATATAATCTCTACATACCGGCACAGGGTCCCAATATATAATAGGAATGTCTAATATAACGGAGGGACAACTTAACCTGTTGATTTTGCTCCAGTCGACGCAAGAATTGCTTCTCTTGACGTTTCTTTTTGTGATAAAAAGGATGCTTTTATTTCTTAGTTCAAATTTATTTACACTTGAATAAACTAGTCTTAGACCTGCGCCTATTGTGCCATATCTATTATGTCTTCTCTACTAGTCTTAGACCTGCGCCTATTGTGCCATATCTATTATGTCTTCTCTACTAGTCTTAGACCTGCGCCTATTGTGCCATATCTATTATGTCTTCTCTACTAGTCTTAGACCTGCGCCTATTGTGCCATATCTATTATGTCTTCTCTACTAGTCTTAGACCTGCGCCTATTGTGCCATATCTATTATGTCTTCTCTACTAGTCTTAGACCTGCGCCTATTGTGCCATATCTATTATGTCTTCTCTACGTGTCTCTCTGTCTACCAGACACTCTTCTCTTCCGGTTATGCAAAACGCGCCCGTTTAAATAAGCGTGTTGTTTACGTCATCCAACCACAATTCTATCGGAAACCAAAAACGCGCTCACAACTTTCTTCAAGAATTCGTTTGTTGGTCGCTCTTTTTCTACCTATTCCGTAATGGACCAGGAATGTTTTTGCCTCGTCAGTTCTTTCCAAAACAATTAATTGGTTTTTATTTTTATTTAAATTTTGTTTGGTCTCAAATCCGTCAAACACTCATTCCACACAATGGCTTTACATATAAATTAAATTCGATTCTGTGGTTAAAGCAATTAAGTGTTAACTGTTCTACACTTCCAAGTAGCAATTTCCGGGGTTAAATTCGACACACTGCTGTCAAAAATCACTACTTAAAATCGACATTGCTGCCAAAAACTCGTTACTCCAAAACTCTACGCTCTACTGTCAAAATTCGCTACTTCAAAACCCGACACTTCAAAACTCTAAACTCTGTTATCAAAAACTCATAAACACGACGCACTGCTGACAAGAATTGCTACTCCAACGTCTAAATCCAAAATCAACGCAGCCCCTGAAAAAAATCAGGCTTTTTATTTCAAACCGGAAGCATCTCATTTGCATATTAGGTGACAATATCGCAAGCATATACATAGAAAAAGTGGCCATTTTCTTGTTTTTTTTTCTTCAATTATTTTGATGCACGCGACCCTACAGGCTGTACACAAACAGGTTTGTACCAATTTTTAATTTAATCACAAAAGAGTAACTTGTCTTGCATTTGGTAGCATTTCAGGCCACAAATTCAATAACATTTGTTACGGAAACTATTTTCTTCATTGAAAATGGGAGTACGGAATCAAGATTGTTTTGCGCATGGCCGAATATTTCTGTCAGAAAATGAAACGTTGTACCTGTTCTGAAAAAAACAAAAAAACAAAAAACATTTCTTCTGATCATCTACCAAAGTGCTCTCGAAAACCTCATTCCCGATAATTTGGTTCCTACGCCTTCTCGCCCTAACCACCACTCGGCTAATCGCTAGAGATCTTCAGAATATGGTGGTGTGCTAAATCTTTTATGCTCTACTTGAATTCGTCGAAATGCTCAATATTTATCTGAAAGCTTTGAAGTGTTGTTTCTTCTCTCTTTTTCAGTTTAAACAGAAACCTACTCCTAGGATTCCATGTTACCCTTGTCCCCAAAGCAATTATACGGCCTCGAATGAGTGACGGAGAATGTGTTGCAAAAAACAAAAAAAAAAAACAAAAAAAAAACGAAAAGAAAAAAGAAAAGAAAAAAGAACTCTTCAATCTCCTCTTATGCTTTCTAGAAGTGAATTACTTCCTTGCGTTTCTTTTTCTTTTAAGCAGCTACTGTTCTCGTAAAGGCTAGTCGCTGCGTAGATTATTTTGAGCAGAGACGAATATTTCCGTCGGTCAATGAAACGTTGCATCTGTTCTGAAAAAGAAAAAAAAAATGAATATGGAGAAAAATCATTGAATATGAAAAAAACCCATTAAATCTGAAAATCAGGGACTTGATTGAGCTTCAATATATGCGCCCCCCCCTGTAAAGCATTCACAAAAAATACTCGTCTAACTACAACAACTATCAATAAGTTCCCTTACGCTTTTTTTTGTGTCTAATACTAATTCGAGATTACATGAGCAAAGTTTCTTTCATAGAAATCATCGTCTGTGGAACACAATACCGCGGGGTTGCTTCCAGCTTACTACAACACGGTCTTTTTCAAATCTAATGTAAACAAGTTCTTGTGGAGTCGTCCTTTTAAATAATTTAACCCTACCCAACTTCTACCATTACTGATCACCGCAGTGTTGTCTAACCGTTTACCTGATACTCATTAACTCTTATCCTCGAATGGCCTTTGGGCTTTAATAAGCGGTGACTTCCTTGTGTAAAAATATTTCTCGCAAGTCGTTTAAATACAATGCACAAACACTTACAGCGCTTTCATGGTTACGGTTTCTGGCATATTTTGAAGTTACCAAAGAGAAGTGAGGTGTGTCTTATCTGCTTTTTCTCCTCACATAGCAAGTTACAAATTCTAATTTTGCCCTTAAAAGAATTTTTTTTATTTGCTGTTAAAATCATCAGTTATGCGTCTCTTATGTTTCACTCTTTTTACAGACAACGACATCGCTCTGTTGCGATTATCATCGCCCGTTACTATTTCGGAAACCATCAAAGTGTCCGAAATGGCCAAATCAACCGACGTGTTTCCCCCGGGAACACTTTGTATGGTGGCAGGATGGGGAAGCTTAAGTAAGTTTCGAATATTTTTTACTTTCAAATTCTTCTTTTTTTTTTTTGTAACACCAATTACCTTTATCATGCACTCCTCCTCCATGAACTCAAATCTATATAAATAAAACAGTAGACGTATGCATGCGTTGATTGGGATTGTCGGACTGACTTCCTCATCTTGGTTGTTATCGTCACAACGTTTCGGCCGAGTGGTCCTAGACGTTGTATCAAAGTTTACAGTTACCCAAAGGTGCTGAGTTCAATCCCGAATGAAGGTAGTAAAAAAGTAACATTCAAAACAGAGAATCAGCAACTATGTTCCAGAGCCTGGCTGGAGTCCGAACACGGTACCCCCGTAATAATAATAAAGGGTTGGGTTCGAGAATCCTAACAAACGGTTCCCCAGTTCGATACAAAAAAACACCTGATGAAGGCCGGAGGGCAAAACGGCCGAAACGTCGTGACGATAACAACCAAGATGAGGAAGTCAGTCCGACAATGAAAACACCTCATCTCAAAAATACAGACAATTAGTATGCATGCGTGTTTGTGTGAAAATATTTAACCGATAAACTCTTAAAAATCGTTATTTTCATGGCAAGTGCTCGACTGAGCTTCAATCTATGGTCCCCCTTCGCCAAACTTTCACAAGAAACACTCGTCTAGCTGAAAACACTATCAATAATTCCCACCCCCCACTCTTTATCTGTGCCTAAATCTAAACGTAGATTCCATGAACAAAGCTTCTTTCTTAGAATTGCACGCCTATGGAATTGTCTTCCATTTTCCTACTTTCCAACAGACTACAATCTGATTGTCTTCAAGTCCAATGTAAACAAGTTCTTGATGAGCTGTTTCACTTAAGTTAATCAAATTTACCAAATTTCCATTACTAACGATTACTATATTGCCCAATTGACTACTGTACTCTCTTAACCCTTATCCTCGAGTGGTCTCTGAGCCTTGATAAGTGGTGATTCCTATGTAAAAAAAAAACACCAAGGATGGTTTATAACGAATAAATTCTCATTTGGATAGATGAATAACGCGTACAGAAATATGTCGACAAGTTGAAATGCAAAATGTTCCACTTGCCGACATATTTCTATTACTTTTGCGCATGCTCAAATTCATTCATAGCTTGAAGTGGTTTTATTTTAAATATTTCTTATCTATCTGTCGAGAGCTAAAATTGTGTGGAATGCTGCTGAAGCGCCAAATGTTTTACTTTTGATTTTACCTGATGGCACGGAATATTTTTTTTTTTTTTTAAATATTTTGAAATCAGTATTATATATTAGATATAATGTAATATTCATTAGATAATTGGTTCTGTAATAAGAAATACGAAATCTGCATTAATAAAAATATATTTAAGTGTATTTCACGACCGGGCAACGTCAGCGCACCTTGTTAGTTATAAACAGTTTTTTGTTTTTTCATATTTTACTCTTATTCATCTAAATCATGAACGTTATCCTTGAGATGTGAAAAAATAAGACCCATATTTGAACAAAACTGTTGTCCAAAGCAAACAAACTTGAGAAGGATCTCTATTCTGCCTAAAAAACGCTTATGACCAAGGATAAAAAATTTTTTTTTCTGCAAAACTAATAAAACGATACGTCGTTCTGGAAACTGGGCACAATAGACATCCGAATCAGAAAAAATATGGCGTACATCATTCAAGGTCCTAAATTTACACATAAAAACACCTTAACCAAATAAGAAAGCGTCTGTTGGAGGATCTCAACTAGGCACTTCATGAAGAAGAAGAAGAAGAAGAAGAAGAAGAACAACAACAACAACAACAGCAACAACAAGACGCTATTGAGACGATATATGACACATTCGATAGCAAACTACCCCAATCAGCTCCAGAACGTCGCTGATCGAAAAGAAAAAGGAAGTTTGTGGATCCTTTAACTATCGATCCAAAAAGGAAAGGCTGGTAAGTACTCATTGCAGAGTAAAGGCTTGAAAGGACTCTTCTGATCATTATAAAAACTTCGAATCTAATACTCTCGCAGGGCGAACATCACCATCCAACGCAAAACTACAGACCAATTAACTTAACAGTCGAAAAATACTAACAACTGTTTTTTTTTTTTTTTTGTATTCACGTTCTTGGTCACGGCACCAAATCAACGTTTATATTGTTATGCGGGTCGGGCGACATATAACGGGTATTCGTAATACACAAATAACGATGGTGATGACAGTTCTAAGGGAGGCATTTGTAACTGTTCTTTGTACATTATGACGACTGTGATGATAAATATGGAGGGAGACATTTATATCAGACTGGGAGATATGTGATGTAACAGTTCTTAACACATATAGAGGGGAAGAGATACTTCACTTATGATGGTGCGGAGGACATGTAACACCTGGAAGGGTTATACAAGTGTTTGTTACAAGACGATGAAAAAACACATTTGCCTTTTCTGTTGTAAGGAATGACGACACGAGACAAACAGTTACAAACATAGTTGGTTTCTTTATTATTCAATCGGCCGATTGGTGATATCAGGAATTCAAACTTTGGATCTACATGGTCTACTTGCCTCCCTTTGTTTCTAAGGGGCTCTCCTCTCGACCTCTTCTGATTCTCTATAACTGACTCTCTCTCATCCACTTCCTAACATCGAACCCACAGATTCAATATATCGAGAAATCTCCTTTGTTTATGACGTCAGAAGTGGACTGTCGACCAACGTGACTATATCACGTTTTCTACACACATTTTTGGCAAAAAAACACTTTTGGCAAAACAAAGAATCCTCAATTCTAATTGCTTAATATCTAATGGAGAGCAGAATCGTGTGGGTGCTTCACATGGTTCGGCGATCCTTTCTAAGCCTAATTACAGATGCTTTTTCGTTCCCTGTACATACAACCGGCCAAATTTTGCGTATGCCATCCAAGCAATAAATCTCAATCTTAAGAAAGATATTGTATGCATAGAACGTGTTTGATGGTTGGCAACTAGGATAGTGACAGGATTCTTCATGCTTTCCTATAAAGGACGGCTGCAACAACTAAATCTGTGGTGAACATACAACTAGGAACCAAAGCTGCAGTTCATACCAAAAGGGACCCTGACACCTGTGTAAATTGCTACAAATTCGGTGGTAAAGGTCACATAACAAAAGACGTGGAACACATTGCTACTAATGTACAAATGTTAGATACTGAGTCCAGACCTGTTCGGAAAACGAGACTGAAGACGAAGCTTCAGTGCCAGTCTCCCCACCCCTTCACATTGCCCATTTTTATGGAATGCAGTATTTGGTGTTACGGCACGAGCTGTAGATGCTAGTTGATGCCAATCCTTGAAGACAACAATGGTGGACATCATGACTATTGAAGATACGCCCTGTGTATTCTACGGCTGTAGAATGGTCATCATTATCACAGATGGAAACGTCCTTGTCAGGATCGATATCCTGCTGGAGTGTAGTAAACCACTGGAGTATGATCGGTTGTTGATGATCGACGCGATAAAGACATTTTCATTAGCGAAATTTATATCATAGGAGATGTGCGTTCATCGTGATGTGGAAGTGGTCACATGATTGTTACCTGAAGAATTATGCAATGAAATGCCAAAATATCGAGTGGCTGCAAAAATTCGATCACAGTATTAATAGGAGCTTCACACATGGATGGATAAGGGTTGGTTTGTCCCATATCCGGAATAAAGGCTTTGACCTCTCTAGGGTTTAATTCCGTTGATCACAATGATGTAACGGAATAAGGCAAAGGTGCGCCCAGTGAGGGACTATCACGAACTTATCCACTCTGTAAAAACATCCATGGTAAACGCACAAACTGCACTTAAATGTGGGGCTAACGCGTCTTTGCTGAATCTCAGGAGACCCTACTTCCAAGCGCAAATCAACTAAAAACTGTGATCTAGTTACATACTCATGATTAATTTGGCTAACCTATTCATGTTAATAATTATTACAGTAAATAATTATATATATATATATATATATATATATGTATATATATATATATATATATAATTATAAATAAGTAAATAATTATATATATATATATATATATATATATATATATATATATATGTATATATATATATATATATATATATATATATATAATTATTTACTTCTCACAGCTCGCCACCAGGTTTCTCACACCTCCCTCTCTCCATCGTTGGTTTACCTGTCAAGAAAAATTAACATATACAAAGTCTGATAGCCACCCTTTAACCAGGGTTCTCCCCTTTTTCAATACAAAGTTCATAAGAAAGTTATTTCACTGGTTTAAAGAAAATCCAAAGTTCATAAGAGATAATAAAATGCAGAATTCCCCGGTCCCACTCAGGTAATTAAGTCTCTTTTTCTTTTGGTATGCAAGTTTTTGTTTGTTCTTTTTTTTTCACAATTTACAATAATAACTCAAAAAATCACCATTTATAAATGTCACTCACAGTTTTTTTTTCAGTTCGTGAATCCTGTATTTCTTAATTATCAACTTAATTAAATTGCCATTCTCTCTTTTTTTTAATTCATAAGAGTTATTTCCCCTGTTTAAAAAAAGCTTTTTTTTTTAAAGTTGCTCAATTGTTTTCCAAAGGTTTGTAAGAGTTATTTCCCTTTTATATATATATTTTTTTTTTCAGAAATTCAGTCACCATTTTACAAGATTTTTCTTTTCACAGAGTTTCAGTCACACTTCATAAGATTTTTTTCTTATTTGTCATTAACAGCACAATCTCTTAAATAGAGGGTAGGACCCGCTTTTTATTGAGCTAGGAGGGTTTCTCTCACCTTAACCAGTCGCAGTTGAGACTTCACCTTATAATCCACAGTTTAGCATCTTCTAAGAATTTCTTTGAGCTGAGGACTTCTCACCTCATTCAAGCTACCGTTGGGATTTCTTTTGACGATTCACAGCTCAGCGTCCTGCAAGAATTTCGAAAAAAAAAAAAAAAAAAAAAACTGAGAGAAAAATAAAGAAAAGAAAAGAAGAGAAATCTTCGCGTCGTCTTCAGTTTTTCTGGATCTCAGCATCGGGAAGGTTTTCGGGATGCACATTGGTCTCGTTTGTATCAGTATCAGGAATCGCATTCTCCGGAATTACAGGCGGTTTTAGACCAGAGTCTCTCTTGCCATCTGTGAAACTAGCCTTGGGATGCTTATCGCCTCGTTTCCTCTTCATATTCGTTCTTTTTATACACCATATAATCGCCCTCAACAGCACACTTATCATCACCTTATGAAGTCTATCCCTAGATTCCGTATTCTCCAGACCGTCTAATCGGGTCTGCAATTCACTTAAATCTATTCGTCTAACTCTTCCCAGAGCTTTTGGTAACCTAAGTCGGATACGCGGCAGTGAACGACGGATAAGGGATCCCAGAGGTTAGTAGGGTTATTCAATTAGATATTCGCCCAATCTACTTCAAGTGTTTTTAATAAATACCGTTCCTCAACTTGATAATACGCAGGTAACCCTATGCCCTTTCCCCAGACTTCACATCCCCAGTCCAGTTCTACCATAGTTAAAGGCGGACTCACCTTAATTATCTCAGCATCCGTGTTACCGCATACCTTGGACAATCCTACCTTCTGTTGCGTTGATACCAACCAGGTGCCTTTGGCTACTCTTACAGCCAGTGGCAAAAGACTCTCACTTGCCACCGCAACCTTGCAGATTTATCACTCTCTCATCCTCCTGAAACAATCCCAACAGACGCAACTCATGATCTCCAGTTACATACAACGGATTTTGTGACCGGCAAATTCCAAGGCCATTGATCCGGCATTCTCCTGCCTCTCGCTGATTCAATAGCATAATTCTATCCCTGGTCATATTAAACGCTACATATTCTGACTCCATCCTGTAATTGGCTACCAACCCCAACTTGGGTGTGCCCAGCGGATAGGGAACGGGTGAAGTGATAACTTGATAAACCTCGTACTTGATTCCTCGATCCCAGAGGGGTACAGACACAAACACTAGTATTTTTTCAGCTTCTTACCGCGCACTACACCCCAGGGTGTAATAATATTCCCACAACCCTTCCTCGGGGCTAACTGGAAGTTGTAGACGCGATGGTAATTTTTGTCTTATATCCTCCAAAACATTTCGCAGCTGATCCGAGCTTATTACACTGGGGGACAAATGTCCCAACGCTAGGGCGTCCAATTGGGCCCCTATATGGGTGGTCCACTCGACCAATGACTGCTCGGTCCGCATATGCATTAATTGTAAATATCTCTGTAGGAAAGCTTCCCCTCTCGAAAACCCAGTTTCGATTCGACTAGACACATTCCACAATTCGTCAAGCAAAGCTTCTAATTGATTGGTAATATCATTAAAGCTTTCTCTATTTTTTTGCATTTTTACTCTAGTGATATTTAATATCGAAAACCCCTCCTTGGTAATTTGTCTTAACGTTTTCTGTCCTCGCTCTAATTGCTCTATTCGTGCCTTTATTTACTCGAGGTGCTCTTCCGTAACTACTCAGAATAATGCCTCCAAAGCTTTACCTATTATAGGTATAACCGCTCTATTAGGCCTGGGTTCCAGGTTCCTAAATCTCTGATAATGGTTCCTTAGATCGGTCAAGCGGCGTTTAAAATGCGCGTCTCGCCCTCTAAGGAACTCAATATCTGCATATATTGCCTCACTTGCTCATATGTACTAACTAATTGTCTTTTTAACACATCAAACTGATCAATTCCCCCCCCCCCGATGAGCGCTAATTAATTCCCTATAGGACTGCAAATCATTCACTGTGATTATTACCTCGATAGTTTTCCTGAAAATGGCACCCCTTCTCACAAGCAGCACAGTAGATGTCCATAGAAGTCCTAACAGGAGCAACACCATGATCGTCTTCATCTTTGCACCGACAGGAAGAAATGGCTCAGTCAGCGACTCAACCACTCAACTGATACACCGTATGGGGCCGGGTGTGTTTAACAATAACAATATATAGAAAGAAATACGGGCACGCCCAATCGATGACGCCTTATTAACAATGGAGCGACGAAAAAAAAAAAAAAAAAAAAAAAGAGAAAAAAATTCCCAGAGACTCCTTTCCCTTAGTTACACCGTGTGTGGACACGCCGCCTAAAAAAGAAGACGACTATGGTCGGGCAATAACATCAAACAATTTCCCAAGGGCTCATCCCTTGGTTATGCCGCATGCCATCAAAGATTGATAAGAAGAAAAAACACGCTATGTCAATAGCAACTCGTATAGAATTATTATAAAAAGGTCGCTGACAAAAAAACAAAACAAAAAAAAACAAAAACAAAAAAAAAACAAACAAACAAAAAACAAAAACAAAAAACAAAAAACATATTTATGTAGGTGACTCGTTCAAAGAATTGTATGTCTATAGCATACCATATATGTCTCGCAGTGTTGTACAAAGAGCACTGACCAAACAACAATACGTTATGTCAATAGCTACTCATATGTGACTCGTTCAAAGAATGTCTATGGCAGATCATATGTGACTCACTCAAAGAATTGTTATTAAAAGGTCGCTAACGAAGAAAGACACCTTATGTCAATAGCTACATTATGTCAATGGCTACTAGTAGGTCAGGTCACTCGTTCAAAGAATTGTATGTCGATAGCATACCATATGTGACTCGTATATATATATATATATATATATATATATATATATATATATATATATTTGTGTGTGTGTGTGTATGTATATGTATGTATATGCATATATATGTATATGCATATATGTGTATGTATATGCATATATATGTATGTATATGTATATACATATATATGTATATGCATATATATATGTATATATATGTATGTATATGTATATGCATATATATATGTATGTATATGTATATGCATATATATGCATGTATATTTATATGCATATATATGTATATACATATATATGTATATGCATATATATCTATATGCATATATATTTATATATATGTATATGCATATATATTTATATATATGTATATGCATATATATATATATGTATATGCATATATATATGTATATGTATATATATATGTATATGCATATATATATACATGTATATGCATATATATATATATATATATATATATATATATATATATATATATATATTATCCTAATTTGATCGCAAGCTATTTAGGTCTTATTAGAACTCTGGCGTTAAGAAAATTTGACATTCGGCTTTCCGAATTCAGCAACCGATACTCCAATAATGGAATTGTTTGAAGGTCGAGAGTTGACTTGTGAGCTGTGCGAAATAACCAAGGTGGAGCGAGTTCTGCAACGCTGATTGAAAAGTGCGGCTCGGGAAATATGTCGGTCGCTTTCGGAAGAACAACGGAATGATATTGAGAAATACTGTCGTCAAATTATGAAGTTATGGAGAATAGTAAATTCGAGTCGGATTTTTAAGAAATACCGTCAAGTTAGATTTTTTTTTAGAAATACGGTCGTCAGGTTATGGGGAAGAGTATAATGCGACTCGGTGGGATTTTCTAGAAAAAATCGTCGCTGTTGAATGAGAAATTTTATTGTGGTCTAGTTGTGTTTTCTGAAACAAAAAAGTCGCTTTTAAATGAAGAAATGCGATTCGGATGGCTTTTATATATAAAAAAAAAGTAGTCACTTTTGAGTGCGTGCTGGCTGTGTCTAGCCGAGTAGTGAGTGCTATCAGTGTCTAGCCACGTAGTGTGGGTTAGCTGTGTTTTTAACCATGTAGTGTAGGCTAATTGCGTGCTTAGCCGTGTAGTATAGGTTAGCTGTGTGCTTAACCGTATAGTGTAGGCTAGTTGTGTGCTTAACCATATAGTGTAGGCTAGTTGTGTGCTTAACCGTATGGTGTGGGCTAGTTGTGTGCTTAACCGTATAGTGTAGGCTAGTTGTGTGCTTAACCGTATAGTGTAGGCTAGTTGTGTGCTTAACCGTATGGTGTGGGCTAGTTGTGTGCTTAACTGTATAGTGTAGGCTAATTGTGTGCTTAACCGTATGGTGTAGGCTAGTTGTGTGCTTAACCGTATAGTGTAGGCTAGTTGTGTGCTTAACCGTATGGTGTAGGCTAGTTGTGTGCTTAACCGTATAGTGTAGGCTAGTTGTGTGCTTAACCGTATGGTGTATGCTAGTTGTGTGCTTAACCGTATAGTATAGGATAGTTGTGTGTTAACCGTATGGTTTAGGCTAGTTGTGGGCTTAACCGTATGGTGTAGGCTAGTTGTGTGCTTAACCGTATAGTGTAGGCTAGTTGTGTGCTTAACCGTATGGTGTAGGCTAATTGTGTGCTTAACCGTATGGTGTAGGCTAGTTGTGTGCTTAACCGTATGGTGTAGGCTAATTGTGTGCTTAACCGTATGGTGTAGGCTAATTGTGTGCTTAACCGTATATTGTAGGCTAGTTGTGTGCTTAACCGTATGGTGTAGGCTAGTTGTGTGCTTAACCGTATGGTGTAGGCTAGTTGTGTGCTTAACCGTATGGTGTAGGCTAGTTGTGTGCTTAACCGTATGGTGTAGGCTAGTTGTGTGCTTAACCGTATAGTGTAGGCTAGCTGTGTGCTTAACCGTATGGTGTAGGCTAGTTGTGTGCTTAACCATATAGTGTAGGCTAATTGTGTGCTTAACCGTATAGTGTAGGCTAGTTGTGTGCTTAACTGTATAGTGTAGGCTAGTTGTGTGCTTAACCGTATGGTGTAGGCTAGTTGTGTGCTTAACCGTATGGTGTAGGCTAGTTGTGTGCTTAACTGTATGGTGTAGGCTAGTTGTGTGCTTAACCGTATAGTGTAGGCTAGTTGTGTGCTTAACCGTATAGTGTAGGCTAGCTGTGTGCTTAACCGTATAGTGTAGGCTAGTTGTGTGCTTAACCGTATGGTGTAGGCTAGTTGTGTGCTTAACCGTATAGTGTAGGCTAGTTGTGTGCTTAACCGTATGGTGTAGGCTAGCTGTGTGCTTAACCGTATAGTGTAGGCTAGTTGTGTGCTTAACCGTATGGTGTAGGCTAGTTGTGTGCTTAACCGTATAGTGTAGGCTAGTTGTGTGCTTAACCGTATGGTGTAGGCTAGTTGTATGCTTAACCGTATAGTGTAGGCTAGTTGTGTGCTTAACCGTATGGTGTAGGCTAGTTGTGTGATTAGCCGTGTAGTGTAGGTTAGCTGTAGGTGTAGCCGTGTATATCCACGAATCAGCAGCTTTAAAAAGACATTATAAAGATACGTAGTTAGCACGAAAGGGACGAGACCTGGTGAAAAGACGTGCATATGATTGCAGTATATTTTCTCTCACTTTTTTTTTTTTAGCCCAATTTGACCACAGCTTTGGATTGAACGTGTTTTCTCTTATTATAAAGACCATTTTCAGCACGGTACTATCACAAAGGGAGCCTATGGATCGCAGAACATCGAATTACATTGACGATATCCTTGTCAATGAAGATGCCGTGCGCACGTGTCATATTAGATAGCGATTGGTTTAGTTTGAGCTGGAATATAAGGATCCAGAACGATTGAGGGACGGCACACATGTGCTGCGATTGATTGTCTGGAAAGTGCGCAATGCTTTGCGCTGGAAGTGAGGAAACGTGTTTCCAGAAATTCCTGATGCCGTTATGCAACACCTAGTTATGGTCTCTACGACTATATGCAGATTACGTTCCATTATAGTTTTCATCTTGGAAAAGCGTAGGAGACGATATTGTGCTGATGATCTACCACATCCAGCTTTAACGTCGTCTTAGACAAACATTCGGGCGGTTTATAATTGCAATATCTTCTGTCGTTTTTTATGATGCCTCGTTGTACTTTGTTTTTATTTTTTTTGTTTTTTTATTTTTTGCCAATAATATTGATTGCGTAATTCCAACGGATATAAAATGTAACTTTATTGTAACATTTCTACACTATCATTATTACTATTATTTTTTATTATTATTTGTTCACGAGGAATCTGAGTAACAACAAGTCTTCCAAGAATTTCAGAATCCCCCACCTCTTTCAAACCCCATTGCAAATCAGATTGCATTCCTACAACAACGGTTTACCATTGTTTTCTTGCCGCTAACAGCAGTTGATGCAATATCTTCTGTCTTTATTGTCGTAATTTGCAATTGTTTTGCCAATTAAAACTGACTGATGTTATTTTATTTTCATCTCAGGTCGGAAAGCTATAAATCTCACGTCTGAACTGCACACGGCGATCATGAAGGTCGCCAAGCCGAGCGAATGCATCTTTAAACAGTTTTATTTTGATGTTAAATCCGAGATGTGCCTTACTTCCCTTACTGGAGTCAACCAAGCAGCTGCACCGGTAAGGCGGAAAGGAAAGACATCACTCACTATATAATAAAGACCAGCGTGTATTTTCTTCTTGTATATCTTCTATAACTCCTATAATTTTTTTGTGCATTGATATTCATTAAAAACCCCTTTATAATATTTACTTAAAAAGAAAATACAACTTTGTTATATATGAATCGTGGAATTGCATTCACCAGCAAAAGATCTAGCCAATTTAGATATTCTTTTAAATATTCATTTTAATTAATTCCCTATTAGTTTTTTTTTCGATTTTCTTATCAGATGATCATCTTAAGTTAACTATTACATGCAATTATATTCATGCAGATATTCTACATGATTTATACTTGCGTAATATTTGCGTAAAAAGGTTATAGTAAACATAACACCTTTTCTGTATATATTTATGCATGCGTGTGTGTGTATATATATATATATATATATATATATATATATATATATATATATATATATATATATATATATATATTTGTTTAAAATGTTTTTCTTACTCTCTGTCAGTTTTTGGTCTACAGATATGAAACTTCATATATAGGGTATTCTAACCCATGCGAAATTTTATATTTGGGGTTTAGCCGGGGAAAATCAATACAAAAGTGTGAAAATTAAAAAAAAATGGAATTTGCCAGGCGAAGGTCAAAAGAGAGCATTCCGAATATGCATGCGTAACGTAGTAGCTATTGGTTAATGTTTTAATTTTTAGTCTTGCAGAAAAAGCGTCTTCATAGGTCAGGCATTTTCAAAGGAAAAAATAAATCGTAAGTTTTGGTTTCGATTCTCGGTGGTGACGCACAAGTCATTTAAAAAAAATTTTTTTTAAATCATTAATATATATTGAGTCCAATATAATATAATATAATAAGGAATGCGAAATCTGTATTAATCAAAATATCATTTTTAAGCTTATTTTACGACCGGGCAATGCCGAGCAGCCTGCTAGTATTTATATAAAGCAAAGTTGTTGTCGAAGCTTTCTATGTATGTGTCGCGGCATCACAGTTCGACGGTTTATCTAAGAGTCAAACTAAACGCAGATTCAGAATGAGCACTTTGGATCCGACGTTCTTATCGATGTCAGTTTTAAAAACCCCTTAAAAAAACAACAAAAAACGAACTTATTAAAAGCTAAAAGTACGTAAATATAATATTAGAAACAAATGTGTTGAATAGAAAGCCAAAGTTTTCACTCTAACATTTCAAACAACTTTATTGATTATCTTTGTTAACGCGTTGATGAAAGAGAAATGGAGAAGTTAATAGTGTATAAAGTATGGGCTTACTATAAAACACACACACACACACACACACGCATACACACACACACATACACACACAGAGCTGAGAGTGACTTGATATCGAAATACCAAGGACTTATGTACGACATGGAAAGAGATTGGAATACTAGGAAGATTGCCATTATTCCACTAAGTATAGGAGCTGCTGAACCCAAGAAAAAGAATTTCAAAAACTACCTGGCAAATATACCCGATGAACCAAGCGCAAAGAGATTCACACAACTGCACTTAAAGAGACGGCTAGAATCTTAAAAAGATTCACCAGTCCAAATATGGCAAGCATACTCCACACGTAGTCTAATAATAGATTTGGAGAGATAGAGACTAGCCTTAGGTGTGAGAAAGTGTTTTGAGCGATAACGAGAACCGACTTCACGAGAAGCAGAAAGTTGGTTGGTTGGTTGCTTTTGTTTTACGGCATATCAACCTTTTTCAGGTTATTTAATGACAAATCCAGTTATTTTGAAGAAATTTTTTTAAATAGAATATATCTGTTTTTTTTGTTTTTTTTTTCAAGTCGGTTTCTATTTAACCCATAGTTGGGACCCTAACAGGTACTACCACTCCGGGTCAGAGTGGACCTGGGAGCAATAGCAATTAAAGGGTGGCTCCACACTATTCAAAGCCTGCAAGCTCGGGCCTCACCATCGGATATAGTTTAAGGTCATATCCAGGACTGAGAAGCAGGAAGAGCACTGCATCTAATATATTAACCCTAGAAAAGATTTGATGAGAAAGAAAGAGCAAGAAATTTCAGAGTTGATTTCTCCTCAAGACCAGAACCATCCATGAGAATTTACTATGTCAGTGATGAAATAATTTTAGACAAAAAGGACTATCGTCATGCCCATATATACGCAGTGTTCCCGCCGCTCAATTCAAAACCTTGTTTGCCTACTTAACTGATGTCATCAGAAGAAATAAGCTCAATGGAATAGCATTCTGTTTCTGAATTCGAGAATGCATGACTTGTTTTATTTTCAAGATACGACGTATTCTAATAGAAAATGCCCAAGTGTTTGAATATCATAAACCGCTTTACTCAAGCTATTAATGCAGCTTGTTTTTTTTGGGGGAGGGGGGCGAACTTTAAATTGATAAATCTATTTTCTCTAATTGCAAATTTAGCAACTTCCGGTTATTTCGAGTTCAGTTTGGCTTGGCAATTCATCATGTAGGGATCGCCACTCGAGCAGCGTTTGCAAATTGAAAATGATACGATCAATTTACCGAGAGAAACATTTGATGAACGATTAATTTCACGAAATAAACATGTCAACTGGCCACCTCGTTCGTACGATTTAACCTCATTCTATTCTTTGGAGATATGTAAAATCATATGTCTACGCTGATAAACTAGACACAATAGACCGCTTGGAAGACAACATTCAACGCGTTTCGCCCTAATTTAATGTGTAGAATTTGTGAAAATTGAACCTTTAGATTATGCCATATGAATATGAGCAGCGGGGGCTATATGCCCGAAATTTTATTTAAATTACAAATGCCAAAAATTCACTTTTGGAATAAACCACTTATTTGTATAATAAAAATATTTATCTGTGATTTATTTTTTTATTTAAATTCTGTCACCTCTAAAAGACATTTTTATTTTAATTTCTATCGAAATTAGTTTGACCTTATTGGCTTTAAATACACAAAGAAAGAAAGGAAATTTATTCGTAGTGTTTTTTGTTTTTTTTTCTGTGAATTTTTAATAGCTTATTTTTAAATCGATTTTTCTTTGGGTTCCCACGAAGGTCGACAGTAAACGGAGATAAGGGAAAGCGAAAACGGGATTGGTAAGGAGACGACGGCATTTATATAAATAAACACGTAGTTTATCAGGGAACGTTTGTAAAAGAACAAGCTACAAGAAAGAGTGGGGCAAATTTTTTTTTTTTACACAGGCATCACCACATTATCAAGGCCAAGAAGCCACTCAAGGATAAGGGTTAAAGAGTGTACAGTAGAAATTGGACAATATAGTAATCATTAGTAATGAAAATTCGGTAAATTTGATAACTTATATGGAACGGCTCATCAAGAACTTATTTTCGTTAGACTTGAACACAACCATATTGTAGTTAGCCGGAAAGCAGGAAAACGGAAGACAATTCCACAGGCGTGCATTTCTAAGAAAGACGCTTTGTTCATGGAATCTATGTTTAGGTTTAGGCACAGATAAAGAGTGGGGGGAATTATTGATAGTGTTTTCAGCTAGATGAGTGTTTCTTGTGAAAGTTAGGTGAGGGGGGGACCATAGACTGAAGCTCAGTCGAACACTTTCCATGAAAATAACGATACATCAGAGACAAACTCGCAACATCTCTTCTGTGAGACAGAGGTTGCAGGGAAGAGAAAAGGACATCTCCTACGAGGCTACGAAGTCTATTTTGAACTCTATCAAGGCAGGACAAGTCCTTTCTAGCAGCTCCTGCCCACAAGTGGCAACATTATTCCATCCTTGGACGAATATGGCTCTTAGATAGATAGAGAATTGCATCAGCAGTGAGATATCTACCCGATCGATAGAAAGATCCCACCATTTTTCCAGCGGCCTTGGCAACAGATTTGATGTACGTGTTCCATTTAAGATCAGGAGTAATGGTTAAGCTTTCGCTTGGTGCTTGTATCACAAAGTGAAAGATTCTTACAGAATATTGAGATAACCTGCTCCACTAAAACATGGTGGATGACACAAAAAGTGCAATTTAAACAAACATAATTACTAAAGCAAAAGTCCTTAAATAGAATCGAAAATAAACACGAATTGCTAGGGTTGAGCAAACAACACATGCTGAGCAATATAAAATGACATAGAATTTTATACTTTACATAAAAAGTGGCCTGTTGAAATAGCCGGCTTTTTTTTTTGAACTCACGTTCACCCTAACAAGGCATATGGCCACTTGGACGTAACGGGCTACTATTTGGAACCACACCTAGGAAAGATTAACAAGATGTTGATTTACGTTACGTTTAAGCTTCTGCATATCAGTACAGTCAGGGAAGCAGGTAGCAGGAAGGGAATTCCAAAGTCTTGCTGTTCGAGGGAAGAAACTATTAGAATAGAAAGTTTTGTGGCATTTAGGGATCTCAACAGTGAAGGGGTGAGATTTTGTTGCTAAGCGGGTTTGTCGGGGATATGTGCTTCGAGAGGGCACAAGTGAAACGAGTTCATCAGAGCAGATTCCTTTAAATATAACTAAACATTAAATATAACTTAACATTAAATATAACTTAACATTAAATATAACTTAACATTAAATATAACTTAACATTAAATATAGCTTAACATTAAATATAACTTAACATTAAATATAACTTAACATTAAATATAACTTAACATTAAATATAGCTTAACATTAAATATAACTTAACATTAAATATAGCTTAACATTAAATATAACCTAACATTAAATATAACTTAACATTAAATATAACTTAACATTAAATATAGCTTAACATTAAATATAACTTAACATTAAATATAACTTAACATTAAATATAACTTAACATTAATTATAGCTTAACATTAAATATAACTTAACATTAAATATAACTTAACATTAAATATAACTTAACATTAAATATAACTTAACATTAAATATAGCTTAAAGATATACTAGTAGAGGATGCCCGCCCTTGTAAGTCGTGAAATATGCTTAAATATATTTTAATTCATACCGATTTCATATTTGTTATTATAAGCCAATTCACTATTGGATATTATAAATTGTACCTGATATATAGTACTGGTTTCAAAAGTTAAAAAAAAAAAAAACAAAACCAAAACATGTACAGTTTTAGTTTTGCCATTGATTTCGATTTCTCCTTATTTTTTCCCCAATTTCTTTGACATTATGCGTTTTTAAATGACATCCTTTTACGCTTTCTGTTTTGTTTCAGATTGAGGCCCTACGATAAGAATCGATTATGTTAGCTAGTTTAACTATGCAGTTTGCTCAGCTAAGTAATCCAATTTGCTATAGAGTTTTTTGAAGTTATAATTTTCTTTAAATTTCATTCCTTTTTTTTTTCAGACTAGCGTATGTGTCTGTGGGGGGGGGGCGGCCTAGTTCCGTCGTGAAATACACTTAAATATATTTTAATTCATGCAGATTTCCTATTTATTATTACAGGGTCAATTTTCTATTGAATAATATATTGTACCTAATATGTAGTACTGATTTCCAAAGTTAAAACAATACTAGAATGCTCTCAGTTAGAATC